>NW_026067977.1:4717484-4927293 GCF_014885135.2 Alexandromys fortis
TCTTTCCACCTTATGCCTCCTGTATGGATAAACTCTTTCAGTGTCCAAAACCTCCTAGTTCTACTTGAGATGCCTGTTTGAGAGATACCAATGCCCAGGCTCTCCTAGTCCTGGGAGAAGATTCTCCAGGCATGGGGTGGCCCTCCTGTTCTTTCATAGTCAGTATTGAGTGCTAGGGACTGATTCCCAATAATCCATACCCTCTGTCTTCTCTTAAGCATAGAGCCAAGGGAACAGCAGCTGGAGGTCACATGGAGGAGCAATTAAAATAGAAACTACATGAAGAGGGGGAAAAGAACCCCTTGGTACTCTGCCCCCCCCATCTTTCTTTCATTTATGAATTCAGGATCTGTTTTTTTTATCAAGCTGAATATTTAAATGCACTCTGTGCTCTCTGGATTCCCCCTCACCTCCTCCCTTCTCATTAAAATTCTAATTATTACCAGAGCAAGTAAAATGTACGATCAAAGGAAAGCACGGCCCTAGAAATACCTTTTGTTTTAAAGTGACTCACTGCAGAAAATGGGCCCAGAGCAGCTGTAACAAAGAGCCGATGTGGAGGGTCCAGTGGTGTCCAGACACTTAGGATAAGGAGTACATATCTTCAGGAGCTTTCCAGATGCTCCCAGAGAGGTGAGGGCTTGAAAGAGCAGCCTCCAAGCCAGTTAGATCAAAAATGTGCAACAGGAAAATATTTGAGCAAGTACTTCCAATGCATGTGTATTTGTCTCCAAGGAATACACACACTCTACCGAAGTGACATTGATGAGCCACTTGGGCGAGGCTGGAGACCAGGCCCACCTTACTGACTGTGTGGCCCTGGAAAGCTATGAATTCTCTGGGTGTTACTAGATGCAAAGGGAGGACAATAATTTTACCTGTTTCATTAGAGAATCACATGATTGGATATAAAAAAAAAAACTACTTTAATATTGAACATAATGATGTTGAATAAATTGACTAAATCCAATAATAAAATGCTTATTACTATCAACCCATATGTGACTTTTTGACTACTTATATGACATAATAAATATTATAATATCTTGGTTTTTTTTTTTCCTCCATGTATGCCTCATTGGAGACTTAGTAGCCTCTAGAGCAGTGGTTCTCAGCCTTCCTAATGCTGTGACCCTTTAATACAATTCCTCATGTGACCCCCAACTGTAAAATTATTTTTTGTTGCCACTTCATAACTGCAATTTTGCTCCTGTTGTGAATTGTAGTGCAAATATCTGTGTTTTCTTAGGGTCTTAGGTGACCCTGTGAAAGGGTCACTTGGCCCCAAAAGGGGTCATGACCTACTGGTTGAAAACCGCTGCTCTAGGGTATGGGCTAGAGCTACTGGGCTGAGTGGGGGGCAGAGGTGGAGGGAAGAGACTTGCAGATAATCTCCTCTTCACCCCTTTTCATGGAGGCGCCTGGTGACTGATCTTGACAAGGACTGGACAGGGAGCTCAAAGGCGGTGGTGGTCCCTCCAGAACATGGCTAAAGTCCCTACGTCCTCGGGATGGAGGGTGGCTTTCCTTAAGTACTGGATACAGTAAACGTACCTGGAGGGGCCTAGGCATTTTGCCAAACCTAGCTCAGAGTCTGGCAATCTGGCCTAGTTGAACTTGAAAGAGAAAGAATTGTTACTCATTCAAGTATGCCTGCTTAAATGCCGGTTCATGAATGGAAACACACTATATCGGAACCCACAGGAGTCTAGGGTTTAACCTGGGACAAACAAGTCATAGTAAATAGGATAGGGAACACCTGGGCCCTGGCCCAAGTTCTGGGTCTGACTAACCTGTGGCCGCTTATGAGCCCCTCCTCTGGGCCACTGCTGCCATCTTTGAAAAGGCAGCCTTGCCTTGGTACTTGTTGACTAATTACACGCCGTAAGTCCCGAGATTTGTAAGGCAGTTAGCAGCCGGTCCATAGGTTCCAACCTCCAGATCTGCAGGGGCGAGCGAGCTGAGAGAGAGCAGAGGGTCGAGCTGATGGGACACATCTGTGCAGAGGGAGTCACCAGTCTGCCCAGGGCCCCAGGGCCGGTTAGCAAGTCATTGGCCTCTTCCGGAAGAAAGTCAGACATCTGGGGTGATGGCAGTTATGGAATTTCATAGCTTCTCACTCGCAACGTTAGCCAAACAGAATTCCTCTGCTGGCTCATCCACAGGCGTCACGTGACAGCGCTGCCAGGCATGCCCCTGGCTCAGAGCCTTCTGAGTGGGGTAGGAGTCTGGTATCCGCTCTGTGCATGAGGAGGCACTCTGCACCGCTCTCTTGAGATGATGGGCACCCCTGGGTCTGGACAGGAGCAGGTTAAGGTTGTGTGCCCACTTCCAACCCGGCCACGCTGTTCACAAATACTAGGTTTACAGCAAAGCTTCCAAAGGACCACAGAATAGAAAAAGACAGTGATGGGACTCATTTGTATTTTGTACTTAGCTTTGGCCTGTATAGACCCTGGTGACCAGATTCCTACTTAATACAAGTACACGGTTAGCCTACAGTTTGTAGAAAGCTCTAGGAAAACAGACACTAACACACCTGCCCTCTGGGAAATGGGGCTGGGCTCCTCTCCCTTGGGAGAGAGCTAGGTGTTTATTGGATTCCTGCTTTGTTCCAGGATCGAATAAGGCTAGAGCCTGGACAAAGAAGGGAGCATGAGGTAGCCAGTATCTACCTCATAGACTGTGTATGGGTTGTGTGCCAAACTTACCGCTGGGAGCTGGAAATAAAGTTTAGTGGGTGGTTACTTGCATAGCAAGGGCAAGGCTCTGGGTTTCATCCCTGGTACCAAAATAAAATGAGTTAAAAAGAAAAGCAAGACACTTGTAAGTCTGGCCACAGTAACCGCTCTAATAGAAATTCAAACAGCGTACAAATACAAACGCTTCAGGAATTTGCACATTTGCTTAGATTCTCATTTCAATCACTGTCCCCTTCTTGGGCACAAGCCAGGAGCAGTAGGGCAAGCAGCCAGTGCTCCCCAAGCTAGTAAAAGGTGGGGGCAGGGCGATGCTGAAGCAATCAGACTGGTGAACAGCAAGCTGCAGAGAGTTGACAAAATGGACCATCAGTGGTCAACCCCCAAACCATCTCCTCTTCCCGTGACTTGGCGGCTTTGCTCACGACCGTTCTTCTCTCTTCTTCCGTCTTTGTCCCTGCTGTGTGTGCCTTCTTCCAATGCCTCACCTGCTTATCCTCACCTCTGTCTGTCTCTGTCCTTCCCTGCCTGCCTCATGCTGAGGGCAGGCCCCTCTGTCAGCCTCCTCGCCGTGGTAGTTATTGTGTGTGGCGTGGCCCTGGTGGCAGTTTTTCTCTTTCTCTTTTGGAAGCTGTGCTGGATGCCCAGGAGGAACAAGGAGGCCTCCAGCCCTTCTTCTGCTAACCCTGCTTCAGAGACCCTCCAGAGTCCCAGCTCCAGAGGCAACATGGCAGATAAGCTGAAGGACCCCAATGCCCTGGGCTTCCTGGAGGCGGCTGTGAAGATCAGCCACACGTCCCCAGATATCCCAGCTGAGGTGCAGATGTCGGTCAAAGAGCATATCATGCGTCATACGAGGCTGCAGCGACAGACCACAGAACCAGCATCTTCTACCAGGTGAAGGGTGTCCCCCTCGCTTCTTAACCCCTTTGCGTACTTTCCAGAACAGCACGTCGAAGAGCTTCCAGTCTCTGAGAATCATGGTCCAGAAATTATAGCATGTGTCCTTTGAGGACGGGTCAGATGGTGTGAGCCACACTTCAATCTAGAGGGGAGGTGGCATCAGGATAGGTGTGGTGAAAGGGTCACCTCCAAGGTGAGATACTGTGAACATGCTAGCAAGTGGCTGCGAATGTGCGGACACAGAAGACTAGCCTAGAGACTGGGTTGAGAGATGTGAGGAAAGGAAGGACTTCAGACAGGGGAAGAGTACAGGCAAAGTTCCAGAGATTTGAACGTTCATGAAGCACCAAAGGCTAGGCCAGTGAAGCCTAGTAGCTACAGTCTGTCATGTGCTGGAGGTAAAGCAAGAGAGTCCAGGCTCTTTAAGGCTAAGGATTTCTGTAAAACCCCTTTGAATTCCCTACGTGACAGCCGTTGCATAACCTGGCATCATCTAGTTCAAAAGCCTGCCGACAGCAGACATGATGGCTGCCTGCTTACTCTAAGTAAATCCAGAAGCATCTCTAAAAGATGTGGATGGGCATTGTGTTTCCTCAAAATCCAAGAGTCTTGTAGATTTCTGGATCCTTGCAACGTTCCTTCAGGCTCAAAGACACCAATCAAAGGGAAAGAGATGTCGTCTTCAGACGGGAGGCCAGGCACAAAGATGCTAAGGTCCCACAGGCCGAGTCTGCCATATGGCCTTGGGCACATAGCTCCTTTCAAGCCTCCCTTTCTAAACTATAGAGTAGGGCAAATGACTCTGCTAAGGTTGTTGGGAGGAACCAGGGAAAGAATCCGTGTGATAATGCTAAGAGCTAACACGTTGCTAACTGCACGCTTGGCCCTGTTTGAAGCACTTTGTATGCATCTACTTTACCCTCACACAATTCTGTGCGGTTGTTACTTTTATTTATCTTTATTTTTGTAGTGCAGAGAATTTGCTAACCTCCCAAAGTAGCCTGACCAAAATGAACCTACGTAGCCTATCTCCAAAGCCTGTGCCTTTAACTAATTGACTTTCTGCTGGAGGCTAAATTCTAAAGAAATGATCATGATGGTGGCAGCAGTGATGATGGTGATGATGGTGATGATAATGATGATGAAGATGAATATGCAGGCAGTAGGAAGGATAGTCCTTCTCTTACTATGCTCTAAGGAGAAAGTAGTCATGCCTACCAGGAAAGAAACCTAGAAAGCAGATATCAGAAAAGCAGGAACGGTGATTAAAACAATGGCTAACATTTATTGAGCTTGCTGTACAGCAGGCACCCTTCCAACTACTTTACATATATTAAGACACACAATGCTTCCAACTCCGTGCACTAAGTGTATGAAGAGGAAAAGTGGGGTCAATGAGAGGGAAGAAAGGGGGGCCCACGAGTGGGAAGATGAGCTGCCAGGGTTGGGTCTATCTTTATCCCACTCCTTCCCAAGCCCTGACACACTTTTTCCCCCTCTTGTCTTCTACCAGGCACACGTCCTTCAAGCGCCACCTGCCACGGCAGATGCATGTCTCCAGCGTAGACTATGGCAATGAGCTGCCGCCAGCGGCCGAGCAGCCCACCAGCATTGGCCGCATCAAGCCCGAGCTCTATAAGCAGAAGTCAGTGGATGGGGAGGATGCCAAGTCTGAGGCCGCCAAGAGCTGTGGGAAGATCAACTTCAGCCTCCGCTACGACTACGAGAGTGAGACCCTGATTGTGCGTATTCTGAAGGCCTTTGACCTCCCCGCCAAGGACTTCTGTGGAAGTTCTGACCCTTATGTCAAGATCTACCTCCTGCCTGACCGCAAGTGCAAGCTGCAGACGCGGGTGCACCGCAAGACCCTGAACCCCACCTTTGATGAGAACTTCCACTTCCCAGTGCCCTAAGAGGAACTGGCTGACCGCAAGCTGCATCTCAGTGTCTTTGACTTTGACCGCTTCTCCCGCCATGACATGATTGGGGAGGTCATCCTGGACAATCTCTTTGAGGCCTCTGACCTGTCCCGGGAGACCTCAATTTGGAAGGACATCCAGTACGCCACTAGTGTGAGTACAGCCCTGTTTGTCCTCTTGGCTGCTCGGGCATTGGCAGTTCTGAGTTGGGTGGGTCATGTATCCAGATCTCTGTTCCTCTAGAGATACATAGGAAACTATGGAAACATCCTAATGGCCCAGTTCATTGTGAGGAAGTCCTTGAACTCTGCCTAGATGGGATAAGGAAGGAAGGGAATTTGTGTCTTTTGATTTTGATTCTATGGTATGGGTGTTTCTCTCTGTTTGCTAAACCTTAAGTTTGTTATCTATAAAGAATCATGTTATATAGTCTTTTAAATTGAAGGTAAGTCCATACCAAACTAGTCAGTACTGTCTAGTAATCACTGATAGATTTTAGAAGCTTGGAAATGGTGATCAATCCAGGTTGTACCAATCAGTATGAGCCAAGTTGTGCTGCAATAACAAACAACCCTGGGAATTTGTGGCTTAAGACAACTAAAGTTTGTTTCTTGTCTGTGTTCCATATGCTTCACAGCTGACCTGTGGGTTCTACTGGACCTTGTTACCAAGGGGCCCAAGAGGCCCTGTGTCAATGTTGCTCCCACCGTTAGACATTAGGATGAAGTGGCTGTGGCAAAGCCTACAGTTTTCCTTAATGTTTCCAAGCAAAAGTGACATAGGTCACTTCCATTCATATTCCATTAGCCAAAGCAAGACACATGGCAATTCTCAATGTCAAAGAGGAAGGAACAGGGGGCTGGAGAGATGGCTCAGTGGTTAAGAGCAATGCCTGCTCTTCCAAAGGTTCTGAGTTCAATTCCCAGCAACCACATGGTGGCTCACAACCATCTGTAATGAGGTCTGGTGCCCTCTTCTGGCCTGCAGACATACACACAGACAGAATATTGTATATATAATAAATAAATAAATATTTTATATAAAAAAAAAGAGGAAGGAACAAAGCAACTCTGCTATGTCTAGAAAGCTGCAGCTCATAGCACAGTCCCTCATCTTAGACACGGCCTCTCCTTAGTCTGGGAGATACTGGAAGCTAGCCTGAAAGACCGACTAAGATCACACACAAGGTCTGATTCCTGACCTGTCCGTGATCACTTGAAATTGGCCAAGAAAGTTTCAAAGCATCAAGGTTTAATTTTCTTTCTTTCTTTGTTTTTAGATTTGGAAGTCAAATTGTGTGTGTGCATGTGTCTGTTCGAAGGGAGGGTAGGCTGCGCATGTTCATGCAATGCCTGCAGAGGCTTGAAGAGGGCATCAGAACCTGTGGAGCTGGAGTTAAAGGTGGTTATGAGCTGCCCAGCGTGGGTGCTAAGAACTAGTCTCAGGTTCTCTGCAAGAGCAGGGCACACTCAACCACTGAGCTGGGTTTTTTAAGAGAATGGAGGCTAAGCTTGGTAAAAGACCTAGTGAGGCCTACCCAGAGCCTCTGTTAGTGCGGACAGCATGTCATGCTGAGATTGTTTAAGACACCCTGGAGATGTCAGTAAGGCTGTACCCTCTGCACCCGCCCGTGTGGGTGAATGTCTGCAGGGGCACTTGGCCAAACTCTAGTTGACTTGGAGCGCTGGTTGCTGGAGTGTGTCTCCCTGGATGTTTCATGAATCGTATACCTTATCAGAGGTGACCATATACATACAAACCGTACCCTGGCACAGTCTGTACTTAACATCATCCTGTGGGATTTGTGAGGAGAGGCTCTGGGGAAAGCAGCCTCACGCTGGTTGTTAAAGAGTGTGATATGTTCATCTCAGGAAGAAACTCTGGGGCACTCTGGTCTCTCTGGTAGACACAGAGATGTCCCAGTGCTGTCCCCAGCTTTGCTGTCCTGAAATGCCATCCCCAGGAATAGCGTGAACAGCCAGCCTGGCTAGCGACAAGCTAGGGCTAGGGTGGGGGACAGCAAAACACTAGGGTGGGCCCAGGAGCTCTGCAGCATCGATCTCTCTTAAGTTCCCCATGCTCACCTACAGCGGATTTTCCTCACAGTGGCTGCATGGGTGGAGGGTAGCTCCGTTCTCACAGTGAGGCTGTGGCCCTGGTTAGGAAGCTCTGCTGGCTAGGAGCTGTCGTCTACCTTGCCCTCCTAGGAGCCTCCTCTGTCCCTGAACAGCGCCCCTGCCTTCCTGTCTGGTACAGAAGAGCAGGCCTCATCCCGGAACAGGTGCTCTGTGTGCAAGCACACCTTCTCGCCTGTAACTTTGCACTTCCTGGAATGTAGTTGTCCCCACCCTGGTCCCATTGCCACTTCCCCTGCCCAGGTTCAGAAGAAGGCAGATCCCCCTTAGTCAGTGTGGGAAGAGCCTTCCTCCATCTCCTTATCCTGAGAGGACTATGGGGGCCCCAGGTGAGTTTGGGTCTGGGATAAAAGGCAACACTTTTGAGCTCACAGGAACTTAATATCTAACCAAAGAGACAGTGATTTGTGCTCAGCAGCTGCAGGCCAGAAACTACTGTCTACCCATCACAATCTCCACACCCATGAGAGTGAAAGACAGGGGGGAAGATCTTAAATGAGAGGAATTGACCTAGATGGGCAAGGATGGGTACAAATAGCCTACCAGGCCCAAAACGGCAGGTGTATTCTAGCTAAGGAGCAAAGGGAAGCCAGTCTAGGCATGTCCGTGTCTGCAGAGCTGGGTACCACACTCCCACTTGGGCTTGCCTGCAGTCTGTCTGAGCTGGGCTTCCTCTTCGAGTGAGAACCCTACAGTCCAAAGCCTCACTGGTCAGCATGGGCCCGGAGAAATGACTCAAACCCCGCAGACAAGAACTCAAGCAAGGGGAGCAGAGCTGTTGCAAACAGGCTGGTGTTTTTTGCCTGTGTTGTGATGTTGGCTGTGAAAATTTAATTATTTGGGGACCAGGGAGACCCAAGTCACAGTCGCAGGGAATGACTGAGCGCCCAGAGTATGTGAAACACAGTAGCCTGTGCAGCGGGCAGAGGCGGGGGGGGGGGGGGGGGGGGGGGGGGGGGGGGGGGGGGGGGGGGGGGGGGGGGGGGGGGAGAGGTGAGTGCAGCCAACACCAGGTCTTGTTTCGCCCCTCTGATTTTTATTCCTCAGAACGGTACTTCAGACCCAAGCTTGGAATGCCAGTTTTCCTGCTCCAGCCCGGCTGGTCCCTCAAATGCCCAACAGTCCTGTCTCTGCCTTACTTTGCTTTCTGTTGCTGTGATAAAATACTGGCCGAAAGCTACTTGGGGAGAAAAGGGTTTATTTCAGCCTACAGTTTAGAGTTCATGGTTAAGAGAAGTCAAGGCAGGAATCTGGAGGCAGGAACTGAGGTAGACGCCATGGAGGGATGCTGTTTACTGGCTTGCTTCTCACGGTTTGCTCAGTTATACAACCCAGGACCACTTGCCCAGTCGTGGCACCACCCACAGTGGGCTGGGCCCTTCCACATCCACCTTTAGTCAAGAAAATGCCCCACAGATACACCTCCAGGCCAATCTGATGGAGACAAATCCTTCATTGAGGTTTCCTCTTCCCGCCTGACTTTAGTTTGTGTCACGCTGATGAGAACTAACAGCCGCAGACTGTAACACACGTCTGCCCACCACCACTCTGACCGACCAGTCCACCTTCCAACCCTTCCCTGGAGCCCTCCTCCATGTGATCCCCCAATGTCACAGCAGCCGCCCCTCCCATGTATCTCTGTGTCCCCAAGGTACGTCTCCCATCATATTCTGTATTGGAAAGTTTCCCGATGAAGGAGTCAGGAACAGCTGTGTCCGCGCTTGACTTTCTACTGGTGTTGTAGGTGAACCTGGGAAGGTTTCCTAGAGGAGTTCCAGTCATCTTTTTATAGGAGGTACAACCAAACTTGGGAAGGGACACCCTGTGCACTTGCTCAGAATTGGGGTACACAGCTTGTTCTGGTGAGGGCGAGAGACTGACTAGCAAGGCAGTCTGGACTGAAACAGAGAGCCAGCAACCCACAGGTTGAGTGGAAAGAGGCACCGTTAGCATGGAGTATTAGAAGGATGCTCTGTGGCATGCCCTGGCACGGATGCTGTCCCAGTAGCTCCTCGAGCACCCCAGAAGTCACATTCAGCACTAGCACATGGAGCCAGGCTGGCCCACTGACGCAGTGCTCAAGTTGGTTTGAAGTAGCAAAGCCTTATGATTGCCTATACCAAACTTAAGGCAGTGAGAGGGAGGTTAACATCTGGGTAGTCTAGCTGTACTGATTGCAAACTGAAGTCCCAGGAGAGCTTAGCCTCTGAGCTATACACAGCACTGGCTTGTGGGAGGGTGAGAGGCAGGCAGACAGGATATTCTAGGGCACTTGGAGTCCTCAAATCTTCCAGTGATTTCCAAGCCTAGCCTTGGGAAAGGAAGCAAGGAGTTCATGGCATCCGTTCCAGCCAGGGGCATGGCTCTCATCGCTGCAGCCCTCACTCCTACTGGCGTGAAGAAGGCCCCTGCCAGTCTCTCGGGCAATCACGGCAATCCTAAGGGGTTGCCTCCGGCTCTCCAACTCTTCCTACTCTAGTCTCATTATTTCTATATAAAGCTCTAGATTTGTCATTATAATAGAGCCACTGTCACTGGGTTAGCTAACATCTCTGTAGTTTTGTAGTTATTGTTACAGAGGCCTCAGAGCCCAGCGCATGCAGCTGTCTCTGTCAGTCACTGTCCCTGCTGTAATCGGAGCCATCAGTGTGTTGTGTTCGGTGGTACCAACTGACTTGGACATCTTCCTGCTTTCCCGAGTCTCTACCAGATGTCACACACACACATGAACGCACGCACGCGCGCACGCGCACACACACACACACACACACACACACAGAGAGAGAGAGAGAGAGAGAGAGAGAGAGAGAGAGAGGATTGTTTGTGGGGAAAACATGATTCCAGGGAGCCTGCGCAGTGCAGGGTGGAAAGGACTCCTTAGCTGGCGGAAGAGCCTCTTGCGCAGTAAGGAGTGGGGCCATGCAACAAGAGCTTCCTCCCTCCTGGGGCCAAACAAACTCATGTTGCTTTCTAGCTTCTGTACTTACGCGCTCTGAGACCTTGGGCGTATTTAGACTGTGACTCACCATCAACAGACTGGAGCAGTTTCTCTTTTCTGTTCTGCAATGGTAGCATAATTCCTGACCTACCTAGGGCAGCACTGACCCAGAGCTTGAACTTTGTTCTGTGCCTTTCCTGCCGGCTCAGCCTGTGAGCTACTTTTCTCCCATTCCCAGGCTTTATTGTCCACTTCAGTGCGGGTCACCTGTCTGGCTGGTAGTTAGACCCTGTAAGGGCATACACACCCCACACGCTTATCCAAGATGAACATATTCAAAGGCTCTCCTATGGACGTGCCTAGTACCAATCTCTCTATACGTTATGATAAAGTAACATTTAGAAATATGCACAGTGACAGATTGATAACAATAATTATAAAACAGAACAATAAAACACAGTAAAATAGTATTGCTAATTTGTATATTAGGCCATTATTAAGTAAGATTAGGGTTGCTTAGACTCAAGCACCATTGTACTACCTTGGTCTAGTCTATAACCAAGACAATTACCAAGGGACTAATAGGTGGCTGATGTATGCAGCGTGGGTACACTAGACAAAGGGATAAGCAGAGCAGAGACGGATGGCGTAGTGTTTTGTTGGGCTGCTTAGAAAGGAATTAAGTTTAAAATACAAATTGTTTATTCCTGGAATTTCCCATTTAATATTTCAGGTATGTGGTGGACTGTGAGTAACTGAGACCACAGAAAGGGAAACCACAGATAAGCAAGAAGTATTGTATCTTTGTATTTCTTGGCTTAACCATACGCTATGTGTGACCTTAAGAAAGTGAAGACCTCTGTGCAGTTCAGGAAAGTTTGCCAAAGTTCTGAGATTTTTTTTTCTACCTTCTCAGTATCTCCCGTAGAAAGAGCCCTGGCTTTCTTGCTTTCGTGGAAATAGAGCTGTGTACTCCTGTAAGGTCTCCACAGAAGCCTAGAACCTGGGGTAACAGACATGGGTTCAGGCATTCCTTCTTCTCCCTTAATTTTCCCTATCGTCCTCCCTCAGACTCTCTGGGGAATAGCCATGGTTCCCACCACAGCACCAGGCTTTCTTCCTCCTTCTCCCAAGAAGCTCAGGCTTCCACTGCCCTCGCTCGGCTCCCTCCCAATTAGCTCTTTGCACATCCCCCACTCCTGAGGAAAAGCCGCTTATACTCCCCGAGCTCCTGAGGTGCACTCATCCTCACCATAAGCCAGTGATTGTCTTCTATGTGTGACTACAGAAATGAAGGTCCAATGTTAAGTAAGCCAGCTAATTTCACCCAGAGATAAAACTGTAAAACCAAGATTTGGATCTAGGTCTTCGGTGTGTTTAGATCACTGCTCGGTGCAGAAACTAGATGCTGTGGGCCTCGTCAAGGGATTTGGGTGTTTTGTTTGGTTGTTTCCCTATGGTTTGGTTACACTGCTTCATTTGTCTCAAAATCAGATTATTGGAGAGACAGTTTCTGTGTGTGTGTGCATTCCTTTCCCTTTCCTCCAGTGACACTGGCTTCCCGGAGACACTGGCTTTGAAGTCCTTCCTCTCTCAGTTAAACATTTTCTGGGTACTAACTGTGTGCTAGTCAGCTGCTTCACTGAGTGCTTGTTGGCCACTACAGGAAAGATTGCAAAGACGCTAACCTCCGAATGTGCAGGCACGAAGGAACAGTCGAGCATGCCTAACGTGATAACACACACCCATACACGGAGCACTCGCATGGCCAGAGACTCATTCACAGTCCTTGACAACACAACTGTGCAAGCTGTGTCCTGCTGCAGACAGTAGAGAAATGGGGAACAGTCACTCAAGGCTGGTCTAGAAAAGGAAATTTGGGGCTACTCTGATGGCAGTGAAGACCTGCAGGCCGAGATAGATAAGGTGGTCAGAAGTAGGGGAGTCTGATTCTCTGACTTCTTTGGCTTGGAAGAAAGATCTAGAGAGAACATCTCTACATATATTTTGATTCCTTTACACTGTGACAGAACCCCTTGCAGTGTGGTTTTCAGGCAGTAGGCACAGGCTGGGAATAAGACGCCTTCGGCTCCAGTCCTGTCCTTACATCTGGCCTCACAGTCTGATGGAAGAGGCAAGAGAGCCCTTCTGTAGTCTTGGGGACACACAGGTCCTTGCTGCCTCAGCACGCCAAGGGAAGGCTGGCCTCCAGGAATGAAAGTGTTCCAGTTGCATCCTCTTCACACGCCCACTTTCTGAAGCCAAGAGAGACCCAAGAGTACCCACAAAAGCTTTCTCAAGTGCCAAGCGAGATTCTTACCATTGACCTGCTGAGACGAAGCCTCCCAAGGGCGGGCTAGCCAGCGGTTCACACTCTCCTTCAGAATGCCTGTCTTGGATCCCGGATTTCCAGGTGTGTCCTCACAGAGTCCCAAGAGAGAAGCCTCAGGAGTCTGTATCCAGCACCAGGTCTTCATGCTCCCTCCTGAAGCAGACCTGGGTCTTACAATACCCGGACATTAAAGGGACAAGCACAGCCCTTGCTCTCAGATGTTGCACTCAAACAGAAGTTGCAGGAGAAGCAAAATGTGACCAAAGGAGCTCAGGGACTTAAATATAAAGGGAATGGGGAGAAAGATGGCTGAAGCTGGAGGAATGGGTGGGGAGGGAGGAGATCTAGGAACAAGAACAGAGCTTTGAAGAACACCACAGGAATGGAGTCAGGGTAGCGATGGAAGATGTGGCTAATTTCTGGACAGTTTTATTGCTATTTATTTGGTTGGTTTTGCTCTTTGAGATAGGTCCATATTCTGGAGCCATGAGTGACCTGAAACTCATTGTGTAACATAGGCTGGCCTTGAACTTGTGGGCAATCCTCCTATCTCTGCCTCCCAGGTGTTGGGATTAAAGGCATGTGCTGTCATGTCTGGCATCTGGACATGTTTTGAAAGGAGAAGCAATACTATCTGCTGGCAGATTGGGTGTTAGAGCCTAAAATGTAGGGGAAAGAGAAGAACTGAGGCTCCCAGCCTGAACAATCCAGGATGGGCCTCGCCATTTACGGAGTGGAAAAATCCTAGGATAGGAAGGGTGATCACACCTCAGGCTTAGACACGCTGTAGTTGAGACACCTTTTTGACATTTGTGTGGAGATGTCAGGAGGAAGCTGGATATAGAATCTAGAGTTCTGGAGATGAAGAAATAAATAGAGGAGAGAGTGTGTACTAGGAACTAAAGTCTTGAGACTGCTTGAGATCCCAGTAGGGATAAGTCTAGATAGAGAAGAGGAACCAAGCTGGGCCTGGGTCAATGACTTGGGAACCATGAAGAGACAGTGGCAAAGGGGCTAGGAAGCTAGCAGCAATGCCATGGGAGCAAGGCTGGAAAGGTACAGTGACTTGGGAAACAAGACGTCCTACCAGGAGAGGAGCGAGGCTCTACTGCATCATTTGCTGTGTAATGGAGAGAAAGGCAGACTGATACTTGACCATGATTCCCAGCATCAAGGTCACCACAAGCCAGGACAAAAACCATCTTGGTGGAGCCTGACTGGAGAAAGTCATTCATGGGAGACAGGAGAGGGTATGCTACCGTAGGAGAGCTTCCTAAAGGGGATGGCTTTTGACGTGAGACATGAAGGCCCAGGAAGGTTGGTTTTGCAGTGTACCCACAAGGCCATCCTGTCTGTGAGAAAAGCATGGTGTAGGCAAGTCTAGGAGTGAGCTTCCCCAAGTCTTTCAGTACCTCTCAGGCTAAGGAAATTCATTCTTCAGGACTCTGCAGCGAGGCCTTGGTGTCCCTAGAATTCAGCCTTAAACCCCCAAGTGTCTGAACGCTTACATGCAGGACTGAAGGAGAGCTTGCTAGAGGAGTCCTTCGGGGCAACTCATAGGCACACTAGAGTTCCAGAAGGTACAAAAGGGACAGAGTGGCCCTGCATGAGCTGTGAAGACAGCTCCCTAGGGCAAATCCCACACCTAGAACATCCTGAATAATTCACAAGGCTGGTTAGGCCTGCCCTGCCCTGCATCTTGGGAATTCTATGAGAACAATCTGCAACCTCGCTGACAGTTGCCCGAGTTGGAAACCACACAGCCACCAGGGGCTGCAGGACTCCCTCCCTTGCTTACTCGCATCCCAGTGGGAGCTGCTGGCTGTCTGGTTGCCTCTTCTGGGTGCTTATTTGTCCCGCTCCTCTCTCTGACTTAGCCCCGTTATCCTCATTAGTCACCAGATGCCCTGGTCTCTCCCAGCATCCTCTCAGGGCATCTTCTCCCTTGGGCTAGTGGGAAGAGGTGTCCACCCTCATTGGATTCTTTCCACCCTGGCCAGGCAGACCTTCCATATTGGGAATAGTAAATACCTCACAGGCTTTGTCTACTCTGAGACTGCCTGAGGGACCAAGATCCCTCAAGCAAAGGGCTAGTGAATCTACCAAGGGCCCAGAAAGGGAAAGAGAGGGACAAGGACTGCATCCCATACTGGGTCTTCACTGGGATCCCGATGGTGGGTGCAGGAGGTGAGCCCATGTCCCATGTCTGTGAACTTTTCCTTCTGCAGAGGTAACGGCTGTGTACCAACTGTTCCACACGCTTCACCTGGCCACTTGGGAGCAGCAGCCTTTCCTGAGTACCTGAGGTTAAAAGGTTTCTTATGTGGTACAAAGCAAATTGATGCAGACAGGGCTGTGACCTGGCCTTAAGCATAGTTACTCAATAACTGCTCTACTGGCCATGGGTGCTCTATTTCCAAACTTGTCTTTTTGCAATAGGGTTTCTCTTGTAGCTCTAGAGGAAATAGCCTTACGACTGCCCGAGGCTCAGAACAGCAGAGACCAGTCTGCTCTTCCTGTGACAAGTCCCTTCGCATCCACAAGCCCTGTTGCCTGCTGGAGCTTGCTGGCTGCAGAGCCCAGCTTACACTGGCAAACATAGCACAACCCAGGTTTTACCCCATGCCCACCCCTCCGCTCTTGCATCTTGACAGCGTAGAGCTGACTGGGTAAGCCCATGCTGCCCCGTACCCAGCCCTCTGTGCCCCTCATTAGTACTCTGTGCCTCTCAGTGGTATAAAAAGCTAATCTTTGCCTTACACAAGAATGAATGGAAGATCATTAGGCACCCAGCTCCTGCAGTAAGCCCAAACTCTGCTCCCGCAGCACGGGCACTCTGCACAATCTCTCTACCTCACTGAAAGAGCATATGCATTTGTCTGCTTCTTCTGTCGCCTGATAACACACAGTGACATTTTTCCCTGGAGGGATACTGTTAGGCCCTCTGGACACTGTCACAACTTGAAACTCCAGGATTTATTTTGGGGGAAAGGGACTGTCTTGTGTCCCCTAGATCAGCAACAATTCAGAGAGACCAGGGCCTTGAGGCAGAAGAGTGACCAGAATAGCAACGGACTTGAAACGCTGGGACCATTTGGAGGCAGGCTTCGTATTGTCTCATGGACCACAGTGTTCTGACTCCGTGTTCTCATTCTTGGTCTTGGAAAATGTCAAGGCTGGAACAGTTCTCAAAGATGATCTAGCTCAACTCGTACGCACCACAGACAAGTACGTTAAGACCATGAGATCACACAAGCTGCCCAGGTGACTCCAGAAGCTAATGGACAGGGGAGTCCCCATGTGTGTCCTTCCCACCACCTGCCCTGACTCTAGCCTTTCAGAGGGAATTCTCATGCCCTGTTTGTTTTCCCTAACACCCGACTTTCGTCCCAAGGCCCCCATCCTCTCACTGCCTATACAGTGAGCTGTCAAAGGGCCCAGAGCAAGGCAGTATCAGCAGAGGAAACAGGATCGAAAGAGAAGCCATCCATCAATGTACCTTGATGCCGAGCCAGCTGACCCCCAGCTCAAAACATCCCCTTGTGTACAATAAATATTCATACCTTGAAGGAGAAGGAGGCACACGAGCTGCAGAGTCTAGGTCAGGCTGGTCCAGCTGCTGGCGTATTTTTATGGTGTTTGTGGCAACAACGACGTAGAAGAATGTGCTGGATACAGCACACAGTCCCGATCCAACCTCTGAGTCTCCCAAATACCATGCCCATGCGACTCTCATTCATTTTCCTCTCGTGTCTGAATTGACATCTACTTATTCTTCATTAATATTTCACTTCTTCCTTTTAGACAAAGTCCCCAAGGTCTTGAGAGTCTCCAGGGCCACACCAACACTCAGGATGGAGAGTTCTCCATGGAGTCCACTTGGCCTTGAGATAAAGGCCAGTTGCTGGGGCTGAAGGATCAGACATATTGTTAAGGCCTTCAGCCTTCTCTGGTCAACACAGAATAGTTTTTTCCCTTAGTTTTCATGGCCCGAGAGATGCTAGCTCACCCCAGAGAACTTGCATATCTGTCATTTTAGAGTTCTGTTCCACTGATCTTCTGGGCCTGACAGACCCTGGACATTACCAGCAGGTGCCTTTGGGAGTGGTTTCTAAGAGCTATTGTATGTTATCAACTCAAAGCATTTGGGTGTGGGGGGGGGGTGTGTGGAGTGAGCTTGAGGGAAGCGAGAGGACAAACCCAGATGCCCCGCATGTGTAGCATCATGATGTCCGCTGGAGCTCCTCAGCCTTCTGTGTGTGAGATGCAAAATGCCAGAGGTGAAATGCAATCCTTAACACCTGCAGAATGGGCTCCGGGATTATCCCGCACTTTCCGTGTACGGTGACGTGGGCAGCCCGCTCAGGGCTACAGGGTGAGGGGTAGGAGTCATTCTGGGTGAGCTGACCTTCCTGTGATCTGCCTCTCTGGAGCTGGCTGGGGGAGGCCTCTGCCCGCCTATATGTTCACAGTCCCCTCTGGTTCCCATCATCTGGCTCCTCTCTGCCTCTGAAGACTCTTCCCTCAGTGACCCAGGCAGTGTATACCAGCCCGCTCCACACGCCCATGCCACACAAGGTGAGTGATGGCATCACCTGGAGGGGTGCAGTAATAGGGACCATGTTTGCTCTACCAAAACCTAATGGTGCACTCACTACCTGCTATGCCTCCTGTCCAGGATCTTCTCGGAGAGTGATCCCTCCCACCACCCTATCCAGGCCTCAAGATCAAATAAGTGAACACACAAGACCCCTCTTTAAACTACCCAGTGTTGTAATAAGAGCGGCGGGGCTGCATCCCCAGCACCCAGGCCGCCTGCTAGCTTATGCCCTGAAATAATTACAAGGAAACTGTATTCTTTTAAACACTGCTTGACCCATTAGTTTCAGCCTCTTATTGGCTAGCTCTTACATATCAATCTAACCCATTTCTAATATCCCTGTAACACCATGAGGTGTCTTACCAGGGAAGATCTTAACCTGCGTCTGTGTCAGATAGGAGAATCATGGCAACTCTCTGATTCAGCTTCTTTCTCCCAGCATTCTTTTCTGTTTTTTTTCCGCCTACCTAAGGGTTGGCCTATCAAATGGGCCTAGGCAGTTTCTTTATTAATAAGAAATCACTCCCACATCAACCCAGGGTAACTGAGCTTCCTCTGGCCCTGCCCAGACTCAGTTCCAGTCTTACGGTCCCGTATCCTCCCCGCCCCCCCAAGCCTGAGGGCACGAAGTGAGGTTGCTACCTAGTGCCTTAGCCTGCACTCTCAGTCCTCCCCAGGAGACCTCTGCGCTTTCAAAGGACATTTATTTTCTCTTGTTACCTAAGCATTGTTTTATTTTGCGTGGCCATTTGCAGGTACACGGGGGAGGGGCCGCTGTTGGGAAGATGTGTTCTATGTACCTGAAACTGGGAGAGAAGGGTAGCCACTCCCTACCTCAGCCCATCCCATGCTAGCGGTGACTGACTGGGAGTCAACTAGTCCTTCTTACCCACAACTGGTCCTGAGTGGGTGAAGAGGAGACCTAAGGGTGTCTTTCCTGGGAAGCGTGGCTATGAGGAGACTGCAGATGCGTATGGAGAAAAGAGAGGGTGCCGACCCCCAGAAATAGGCAGAGTTCCCAGGAAGAAGCCAGGGAGGGGCCTCTGAAGAGTCTTGCCTTTGTTGGGCTCCCACGTCTGGGGACTATTGGACCTTGTCAGTTGATGGCCTGTGTTCATCTTCTTTTGGTCACCCTGGCACGGTGTTCCTTTGTAGACCACCAGGTAACCGCAGGGCACTGGAGAAACCCAAAGAGGTGCTGAGGTCTACACCTAGGCAGTTGCAAAAACAGAACGTGGATTGGTAGCCAGAATCAAAGAGAAGCTGAAAAGGAGACCCTGGCATGGACAAGGATTGCTGCTCCAGGCATCCTCACACCCTGGCCGGCTTCTTTGAGCACTCTCTGTCCCCTGGAAGGCTGTGTCTTATTGGAATAATGGAAGGCACCTGGGTGGTGAGAAGTTGTCTTTGCCCCACCTGCAGCAGGCTGGCCAGGGCTCCATCCTCCTGGAGCCTTTGGCTGACTCATCTTAGTGAGACACTGGGCTCCTCCAACTTCAGAGGAGGAAAACAGCTCTGTGGTGTGTCCTGGCAGTGTGAGGCACATGTCTCTTCTGGAGAAGTTGGGGACAGGGCTGGCTTTGTGACTCGAGGCACCCCATTGGAAGTGCCACCCCCATGCCACCAGCAGTGGCCTCCAGCTGAGTCACTGAGGAGAGCAGCTACACTGGAACAAGCCCTCCCCAGTCTGCCCAGGATCAACACTTTCAGTCAGCTGCTGATAGGCAGCTGGCAGTAAGAAAGGTATAGGGAAGGGCACAGAGCAGCCAGCACAGTGCCCAGAGGCCACTGTGGATGTGGAGCACTCTGCAGCTAGCAAGCCAAGGCGGGACAGGCTGTGTGGGCACCCTGCAGGTGGCTTTTAGGGGGAAATTATGAAAACCAAACTTACTTCGGGTTTCTGGTGCTTTGGGGGTAGGTTTGAGCTAAACCAGGGAAGGGCAGGCTGTGAATACCTTCCTAATCCAGTCTTGCTGACTATGACTAGTGACTAGGCTATTCTCTCTCTCTCTCTCTCTCTCTCTCTCTCTCTCTCTCTCTCTCTCTCTCTGTGTGTGTGTGTGTGTGTGTGTGTGTGTGTGTGTGTGTGTGTGCACGTGCATGAGCGTGTCCTCCCCTCCCCTATCCAAGGCTGGGTAGACACCCAACCCTCTTCAGGGAATGAGAGTACCCCAAGGAAAAACATTCCAACCTTATTTGGAAGACTTTTTTTTTTTTTTAATAAGAGAAACTCTGGCTGAGCTCTGCTTCTGTTTGCATGAAACAGGAAAGGAGGGTGAGCATGCGTACACACACACACACACACACACACACACACCTCACATCTGTACCACACTGGGGAAGCAATAAGAGAGCCTCACTTCCCAGTCTAGCCAATTCACTCTCTCCTCCCAGGAGACCCTGGCCACGCCAGAGGGGGGTACTTTGATTCTCGTAATGAAGTACATTTGGAAGAAGAGAATTTCTAGGGGACTCTGTGTGCTGGGAAACAGGAATCTTATTAATAGCCAGGGATGTGGTTATAAGTCTCACGCTACATCCACTTAGGCTTATGTCCCACAAGTGCTATCAAAGGAGGGTGAAGATTACCCCTGTCTGAGCCCTGGGATGCTGATAAGGGAGGCCAAAGTCAGCCAGGCCATAGTCCAGATTCGTGAGGTCTGGACAGGGTTTTTGTGTGAGGTTAGACTCAGTACCAGCCTCCCAAGAACCTTTGGTGAGCATGATTTGGAGTCTGCCGTGGTGGACTCAAATTGCCTTTGCTTGTGTGGTCTCCAGCAAATAACCCCATCTATTCCCTTGGTAGTCAGGTGTGGGAATGACCACTGTCACAGGACTGAAATTAGGGCAGAATAAAAGCCAGGAGAAGGAGAGGGACTTCCCAGGTTATGGACACAGTTCATTGCTCCTGAATCTAACACCACCAATACCTAACATGTTTATAAAGAACTTCCCAAATGCATTACCTCATTTCACCTTCTCAATACAGCAGGAAATCCATTTTATAGATGAGAAGAACTGGGGGAATTCCCTGGAGCTGTGTAGCTTTAAAGCAGAGGAGCAAAATCAAGATCAGTTTCTTGTTTATTCATTTCTTCATTCATAAAGTCTTTCTCCATAGCCCAGGCTGCTCTGACTCTCACCATATTACTCCGATTGGCATGAAACTTGCAATGATCCCCCTGCCTCAGCCCCACAAGTGCTATGACTGTGGATACAAGCCTCTATACCTGGCTGAATCAGGTGTTCTAATACACCAATCTCTTCCTTTGTCTCAGGGTGAGTGGTTCCATACTTGTCTCAGATATTTTGGAAAGGACGACAGGAATAAGAAAAGGAAAGAAGGAAAGAGAGAGGGAAAGAAGTGTGGAGGAAGGAGAAGGTAGACAACATTTTCACAAAACTCCCTGTTGCTAAACGACTGGTCATGTGAATGTAATAGTCAGGAAGATGTACTGGAATGCTCTGGAAAGAGATCCAGACCTGTAGGCTGATGCATCAGCTGGGCAAGGCCTAGAAGTTTCTAGAATTAAGTAATTCTCAAAAAAAAAAAAAAAAAGGCTGAGTGGGGGAGATGCTAAAAAGATGTCTCTGCAGTTAGGGGCATTTACTGCTCCTCCAGAGAACCGGAGTCTGGTTCCCAGTACCTGTGCCAGGCAGCCCACGGTTACCTGTAACTCCAGCCGCAGGGAGTCTGACATCCTCTCCCTGGCTCCAGGGGCAGCTGCTACACACGGTATATATCCCAAGCTTGCATGCTCATTCGGAAATGCTGCAGGGAAGGGAACCAGGTACTATGAAGAGGAGCAGAAAAGAGGTGGGCTGGTGTGCAGGCTCAGAAGTGGAGCAGGGAGGCCGGGTTGGTGGCCTCATGGCTACTGCTCCCCTGGAATTGGAATCTGCTGAAGCACCTCGCAGATTCTATCTTGAGGGCCTCCTGTAACCTGATGAGCAACCGTCTTCAGCCAGTTAGTTTCTTGGTGGGTGGAGCTTCAGCTGACCGCTGCCCGGGGATGGGTAGTTTGAGTCCACCTTTGAGCTTCTTTGCACCCCACAACTCTGGGTATCCCAGTGACACAGCCCTGGGAGGCAAGCAGCCAGCGCTGTCCCTCCTTCCCAAGCCGTGAGGAAGCAGGCACTGGAGGAACAGGGAGTAGCAACAAGCTAATAGGGCCACCTTCCGTTTCTAGCACATTGCTGGATTTGCAATGCCTTTTTGCCTTATTGTTTCATTCAATCCTTCGCAAGTTTTTGTACAAGGCATCATCCTAGTTCTGCAGATAGAGACAATTACGCGGAGAGAGACTGAGTTGTCTGAGCTCCCAGGGCAATAAGAACTCCCATCTGTTTTGTTGTCACCTTGTAGCTAGCGCCTAAGACAATAGCAAGATTAAAACTGTGCTTAAAACCTTGTACAGCATTAGCAAAAGGATAATGAAAGAACGCAGGATGAAATCCTGCAGGGCCCCAGACCACAGGCGCGCCCTGCCTCCAAGCACCGCTGAGCTCCAGGCCCTGCTCTTGACTTGAGGCATCTGGCAGCAAAGGCAGAAAGGAAACCATGGGCACAGAATTCAGCGTCCATTAAGTAAAATAAACCAGATGTTAGAAAAAATAGCCCTAGAACGGGAGGCCCTCAGAAAAACAATACATCACCGTGGGGTCAGTTCAGAGCTCAGTTTCTGAGTTCTGAATCTTTATTCATCTCATTAGAGTCCGTTTCTTCATCTGTAAAGTGGGAGTATTAATAGCCCCAAACTCAAACAGCTAAGTTGCATTCTGTCTAGAGAGTCACACAATGAAGCTCTCTCAATACACCAAACAGAAACGAAAACAAAAGGGTTTCATTTGCTAGGCGTGTGGTAGCACACATCTGTAATCCGAGCAATGTGGACGTTTAGGAAAAAAGATCATGGTAAGGCTAAAGCTAGGTCAAGGCTAGCCTAATCCACACAGTAGTCCCACACTAGCCGGGACTGCACAAAGAGACCTAGCTCAAAAAGAAAACAAACAGATAAAAAAAAACATTTATTTGTTACCATGAATTTAAGAGCTGGGTTTGAAAAAAAGTTTTACATTTATATTATCATCATTATTAATTACTATGATTATGTACGTGTGTACATTGTGTGTGTGTGTACCTACTTGTGTCGTGCACACGTGTGGAGGCCAGAGAGACAGCTTTGTAGGGTTGGGTCTGTTCTTCTGCAAGTTTTACATGTTTCTTTGTAAAGCTGCGTGTTGGGTTGTTAGGCTTGTGTGGCAAGGACTTTACCCACTCAGTCATCTTGTCAACCCAGACGAGCCTGGTTTTGAAAGTTGGTGTAGACCAAGCTGGCCTTGATCTTGATTCCCCGTCCTCAGCTTCCTCGAGGGTCCCTCGACACCATGCACACTCCAAACGAGACTATCCTAAAGAAAACATTTTTGAAAAGTGACTCCATGGAGTTGTTGAGATTCCAGAAGCAACGGGCCTTGAATGACTTGTGTAATGAATGTGATCCTTGGGGAAAACCTTACAGAGAACCGGGTTGCTTTGGCATAAGGCTTAAAGAGAAGGAGCTTGGGTCAGGCTGCTTGGACTGGAGCTGCACCTCCCTGAGATGAGCTAAGCAGGCTGTTTAGTTTAGCATCTGTTTGCTTCTGTGGAAAGCTGTGCTAAGAAGAGTCTGCACAACCACGTCGGGCATCGCAGGAGAGAACCACACCAGGTTCTTCACGGTCTACGCAGGGCAAGCTTCTGGTAAACGCTTGCTACGAGCAATGTCTTCCCTCACTTATCGGTCATCTCCCTTCTGTATCTGAGGCAGACAGGCTGCGGAATACAGGCCGCTCAACTTTCCCCGACCACCCATCCGGCTTATTTCTTTGAATGTCCCCTGAAGCCCTGAACTCTGGCCTTGCATTGAAAAGATGGGACTAGAATATTAACAAAGAGGTGTCAGCATGGGAACTCTGTCTAGGATCAGCTGGCCTGTCTGGTCCCTTGCAGCCTTCTGATGTGCAAGCTGGGAAGGAATCTCTAATCTTCAGGACCTGGCGCTCCAACACTGGCTAATCCACACACTGGAAAAACCAGGCTCACCACGCAGTCTTTAGAGAGGGTCAGGGAGACAGACCCTCTTCTCAGGGACAAAAGTGGGCTGGAATAGAGCAAAATCTGGGGCATGCAGATAGCAGTGGTCACAGATTTAGAGGAACCACCCCAGTTCCAGGAACATGTAAGTCCCCATTGCTGGGCTTTGAAGGAAGGGACTGGGGTCTGATTGGAACCGATTAATTCCACCCCCCCCCACCCCCCCCCACCCCCCGTGTGGGCCTTTGCCTCTTAGAGGAAGAGTCGCCTCAGCTAACACTGACAGTGATGGAGATGGCTGGGTGGGGAGTGAGAGGAGAGGCAGATGTGGGTGGGGGAGGCAGGAAGAGGTGAGAGAGGAAATGCTGGTGGCTGTGTGGGAGGCCAGGAAATGCCGGGCCTCACTCAGGAGAGGAGCTGTGGAGAAAACCAGGATGAGAGCCCCAGGAACTGCCACCCTGGGGACCAGGGCTGTGACCTGCAGCATGGTCGGCCTTGATGCCAGCCGGGGCTGTTCCCGAGTCCGTGGCTAGATATCCCATGTTCCCTGGGGCAGAGGAACTTCCTCGGAGAGACTGTTGAGGAATTCAGGCACCCGCAGCAGTGGCTCCGAGGCCTCCCCTGCCGTGGCTCTCAGGCATCTCCACCTGTAACTCTGGTACTAGAAAAAGCTGAGCCTTGCAGTCTTCACGGCTGCTTCCCACCCCACCCCCCGGGGACACGTTCCTCCTGGCCTGAGCGTCAATCCCGCACCACTCTGCCACTACACTCGGTGCCTGGACAAGAGGAAACAACCATTAGTGTCGCCCGCTCACCAGTGGGTGCCATTAGCTGGCTCTGGCAGAACAAGCGGCCTATAATTTTTGGAGGCGTTACAATAATGGAGCTAATTTGGCATTTTATCATGTCCTCCCGGGCAGGCTCACGGGAGGGGGAAGGGAGGCCTGGGGCCTGCTTCAGAACAGCTCTCAGTGAAGAGCCCTGTCCTTCCTCTGGCATTTTCAGGATCCTGAGGCCTTTCCCTCCGACTTTGTCTTCCTCTGCTGCACTGCTAGACTTGCCTTCTGACGATGGGCTGTCAGAAACCAGCTCAGAGGCTGCAGGGAGCCACCCCCAGCCAGCAGCTCCACAGAAGTAGGGGCCTACATCTTGACAGAATGTCTGAAGAGTCATATACAACATACCAAGTAGAGGGTCTCAAAAGCACCCCTTCACCTGGCCACATGGTTCACCCCATTCCGTGGGAGGCAAGGTCAAACGGCCCAGTGCTGGTTTACTGCTGAAGCTCAGGGAGAATGGGTGACTTGCCACACATCGTTTTGCTAGTAAGCACTGAGCTGCCATTTGAACCCAGCCCCTGCCCCCATCTCTCAGTTTAATGGTTCCCCTAAGTTCATCCATTGCTGGGGCACCTGAGTTAGAATTTGAAGCCTGACCTGTAAGTCTCATTTGGCCTGATGGGTTAAGCCTGGAAAATAACACAACAACCCCAGGGCTCTACCACTAGCTACAGCCTTAGAAACCTAGGTCGAAAGATGGCCCGCTTCCCAGCTTCCACCCGGGAAGCACCCCAGATCTGCTGCTCCTTCCTCTCCCACGTTCAGCCTCAGGCTTGCATAGCACACACCTGAGCCCTGAGCCCACAGGACAGGCAGGTGGGACAGGCACCAGGAGTGACAGCCACCACTGGAACATGATAGGAGAGCAGGCGGTTCACAGGCCACGTGCATGCTGCAAAGGGGAGGTGGTTTGTCTGTGAGCAGCTGGTCAGGCCCTCCCTGGGGCTCTCTCATGGGCTTCAGCATCAGGGCCCATTAGAGAGCTACCTCAAATATGACAATGCTGTCCCTGGCCCACGGTCAGAGAGCACCAGAGGAGTGACTTTTAAGTTACACTCCTGGGAAGCAGAACCCCAAACCCCTCTTGGATTGTTTACAATAGCTCCTGGGCAATGGACTCTCCATCCCTACCCTTTGATTAAACAAAAGGCCAAGACCCCAGCTCCTCATCCAAGTCATGAACTTATTGTTTATACTTCATTATGAGTGTAGGCAAAAGTCGCTCACATGCTCGAAAATTAAAAAAAAAAAAAAAACAAAAACAAAAACAAGCAAAGAGTTTTTTTTCGGAGAAAAGTAGATGGAGTAAAGATGAACACAGGACCCAAGGGTGGTGGTACATGCCTGTAATCCCAGAACTTTGGAAGTAGAGGCAAGGGACCAGGAATTTAAGGTCAACCTCTGCTACTTAGTGACCTCAAGGCAGCTTGAGCTACATGAGACCCTGTCTCAGAAAACCAAAGGGAAAGAAATGGAGACAGGTTTTTAAAAGCATAATGGCATAATTAGGACAAAACAGTAGCTGGTGACCAGGGGAAAGGGTATAAGCAGCTCTGGGAACACTGGGGAGGACATCAAGGGGATGACTTCCTGATGACTCCAGTGTCAGACTAGAAAAGGAAGGGAAAGGTTTTCCCAGCAGAGCCTGGAGGAATTGGTTGATTCCCTGTCCCTTTCCACCCAATGGCATGTGTCTAGCATGGTCTTGTTGCAGACTATAGAGATCACTCTAAGGGAATGAACTCCAAGGGTTCAAGAAGCCTGTAGGAATAGCAGACCATGTCCTTGTCCCTCCTCGAGACCTAAGAACGACAACCAAAAAGCTAAGTCCAGCTGTGTGGGAGATGGAGAGGCAACACTTGACCTGCTCCACTGATGGTATCCATGACACAATGCTGGTACTGCACCCCAACAACCCAAGAGGAAAAGTCTGTGCAGGGTGTTCTGGGTCCTTCCGCCCAGCTACTCCGTGCAGGTACGAGCTCTAACTCAGGGGTTCTGCCCCTTGCTAGAAGCTTCCTTATGTCTTCCTGGACCACTGAAACAGTTTAGCATCTGAGAAAATGATGACGTACCAGATGTTTTCCATGGGAAATGACAGGCTGGCGCCAGAGTGCCACGCTAGCTGTTCAAGTGACTAGGAGGCAAGTCCTCTTGCTGTCTGTGACATGAGATGATGCTGTGTATTCGTCTTTCGGAAAGAAGAGGCAGAGGGGCAAGTGTTCTAAAAAGCCTAGTGCTTCCAGAACACCAAAACCCATCACCTCCCTGAGTCCTTCGCATCCCTTGATCTCCAGTGATCAGGACCAGAAGGTCGGCTGGGATCTGGCTAATCCTAGAGGAGGCTGGCGGAAAGAATCGGACCTCCAGAGTTACCATCTGAGTGAGACCAAATCAAAGTGGACCACTCAGGCCTGAGCAAGGTATTTGACTCCTCTGAGTTCCAAGACAAGGTGTCCATGAGAGTGGGCTCCTCTGAGCGAAATGAACTGAATACATACTAATTTCCCAGCATGGTCCCTCGCTGATAGTCCTCAACTGTGAATTTCCTTTCTTGACTTTGACTTTTATCATTAAAAAAGAAAGAAAGAAAAGGTTAAAAAGAAGCAGAAGCAACTTCAAAACACTGGCCAGAATGTCTTTACTCAAGTTGGTTCCTCTAACTCAGCGGTTCTCAGCCTGTGGGTGAAAACCCTTGGGGGATCGAATGACCATTTCACAGGGCTTGCCTGAGGCCATTGGAAAACACAGTTATTTGCATGACGATTCATCACAATAGCAAAATTAGAGTTATGAAGTGGAAATAAAAGTAATTTTATGGTTGGGGTCCCCACAACACGAGGAACTATATTAAAGGGTCACAGCCTTAGGAAGGTTGAGAACCACTGCTCTATGTGGCAGCAACGGCTGTCAGTTCCCTGATGTTGCTAGAGCTTGGGTGAACAGACCTCTGGGACCTGCCCACTGGTGAGAGGTGATCCTGATAAACTCCAAGTGCTGCTGATGTTGTCCATCAAAGAGAAATGTACTTGGGAATTAATAATAATTAATTCCTTAATAATTAAATAATAACCTTAATAATTAAACCATAATGATTAAACATCATTACTTTTAAACCCTTTAAATTTGGGTTAGCCATTTTCTTGCTAAAAATGAACTCCCCAGAGAACCTCATGGTGCACTGGCAGAGCCCCAGGTTGATGCTTAACAAGCTGCTGCTCGTGGGCCGGGACCTGCCGAGGCTTCAGTCCTCAGAGTTCCTGTTTAAGCCCAATGAAAGGGAGACTCATATAGGATCATCCCTTCTGTTCTGCCTTGGTGTCTAACGATTTGGGGTACGTTGGATCATGTTCTGTGCTACCCTGATTCCCAACAGAGTCTGTCCCAGGGCAGCTTCGGAAGCTCGTCTCTCCCTTTCTCTATACACTGAGGCTATGCTTGTCAATAATTTGAGCACCTAGACCCTTCTTTCAGAGATTCTGATTCAGAGATCTTAGGTCCCACTCAGGAGATGATCCTCCATCTCTTAGAAAAAAAGTCATTTCCATTGCGTGTGTGTGTGTGTGCGTGTGTGTGTGTGTGTGTGTGTGTGTGTGAGAGAGAGAGAGAGAGAGAGAGAGAGAGAGAGAGAGAGAGAGAGATGTTTATGATGTCTGTGGGTGAGGGCATATCATAGGCTGTATGTGTGGAGGCCAGAGGACACTTTGTGGAATTGTTTCTCTTGCCTTCTATCTTTACTTGTGTTCCAGGGATCAAACCCAGGCTATTAGACTTGTACAGCAAGCTCCTTTTATCCACTGAACCATGTAGACAACCCTAAGACCTCACCTCTTGAAGTGACCTTCATGCAGAAGTCATGGCACTGCCTAGAAACACCTACAAGGCTCTACCCTGAGGCTTTCTGTAATCAGCACTGCTGAGGAGGTAGAGGGCCGGGTGGAACAAGTGGCTGTACCAGTCAACACTCTGTTTCCCCTTTACAAAGCTTGGGGACTGGATCCGGGGTTTGCGTACTCCAGGCAAGTGCTCTACCACTGAGCTGCTTAGCATCCCTAGCCCCCTTATTGGCTGTTCTTTCTGTAGCTTTCTCAGCCAGACAAGAGGCCCTGCCATGTGGAATTGCTCGTTAGAGCATCAGATCCTTGGCAGCATGTGTACTGTCCCAGGCAGCGGGCTTAGTACTGGGAACATAGTGGTGGAGAATAAACGGTCAGGAATAGACTAAGGCAGATGAAATAGCTGTGGGGGGGAGGGGGGAGTCATCTGAAGGGCAGCCATTCTCCAGGGCTTGAGTGAAGCTAACTGATATGAGTGTTTCATTCTTTTTGTGTGTGAATACCTCTTTTGCCTCTCTTACCCTGGTAAGTCCCTGTCCTTTAGGAGTAGACACCAGAAGGAGTGGGGTTCAAAGTCCTGATGCAGGAAGCCCTGCATGTGGGAAGAGCCAGGAGATAGTCTGGGGCTGAAGCTAGCACGGTTCATGAAGGCCCTGCAGGGCTTGGCAAGAGTTCACAGCATTTTCCTAACGCAAAGTGTGTTAGTTATTCCCTCCTGGTCATGACAAAAGAGAGGAGGGATTTGTTTGGGCTTATGGTTTGAGGGGATACCATCCATCATGGCAGAGAGTGTGAGGGCAGGCTGCTCCGTGGAGGGGGTAGCATACAGCAGCTGCTGTTCCACGGCACCTAAGCAGGAGGCAGAGAGCCTGGACAAGATGCGACCTTCAGTGCTTGCGCCTTAACAATGCACTTCCTTCAGCACCTTCCCCAGTAAATGTCTCACAGGCTCCCAGAGAACTCCATCATCTGGAGCTCAAGTCCTCAGATACACAAGCCTGTGGGAGTCATCTCACCCTCAAACCCCAACACAAGGGACGCATTGGAGGCTTAGCAGGGACAGACCTCTCCACATTCTGAAAAGAGTACTCTAGCACCCTGGTGGGAAGAAAGGGAAGCAAGGAGGTCAGGCAGGCATGGTAGATGTGCCTTGGCTTCCCGTGGCATGGGGGATGGAGAGAAGCGAGGGTCTTGAGACCTGGAGACAGAATTTGCTCAGCTTGGTAAAGAACTCAATGTAAAGACGATAGCAACTGGGGTTCATGGTGGCTTCTCATTTCTGGCTCGAGCACCAGGGTAGATGGAAGAGCCCTTTACCAATGAAGAGCAAACCCAAGGAAAATGTAAACGAAAGAGGGGAAGCTAGACTTTGAGCCCCTATGAATGCTAAGGTTTCTGGGAGACAGCCAGGCAGCGAGTACCGTGCTAGGTGTGAATGTCTGGGGCAGTGATTCTCAACCTTCCTAGTGCCGTGACCCTTAACAGTTCCTCATGTTGTGGTGGCTCCCAACCATAAAATTATTTTCATTGCTACTTCATAACTGTAATTTTGCTGCTGATATGCCAATAGTCTTGGGCTAGCCCTGTGAAAAGGTTGTTCGATCCTCAAAGGGGTCGAGATCCACAGGTTGAGAGGAGCTGGTCTAGAGCCTAAGAGTGATGTCTGGAGGACCCACAACCCAGGAGTCAGGACTCTGGTGATGAGTGTTAGCATCATGGATGCCTGAGGGGAGAAGATATCCCAGGCTGGGGCAAAGATGGAGACCCAGTAGACAGAGGCAGGGTCTCTAGGAAGAGCCACAGAGGAGCTGGGCAGGAGTAGCCCCTAAAATAGGAAGGGAACCAGAGGAGTGTAGTCAGCAAGACCAAGAGGCTCTGGAGTGAGAGAAACAGGAGACTGGTAAAGACCTAAACCTTCAGGATGCCCAGCCCCAAATCTCCAGAGACCCTGGAGTCCGAGAAGCTGTCAAGCATGCACCTTTGCTTAGACCAGAGCTCTGTCTACTTGCCACCTCCAAGGTAACTATTCGTAGAAATATTCCCCAGTCACCCTAGGGGACCATCTACTTGGACCAGAGCATCCTTCGGAGAGACACTGTCACTACAGTCAAGAGAGGGACAGAGAGCTGAGATCACTCACTGCTGCGATGCCACCTTCTTCCCTGGGAAAACTGACAGCCGTCTGACTGTTACCTGGCAGGACAACCTGCCAGCAAGAAATGAGACAGATTCCCATCATTAACATCATGAATTTGCCATTTACTCCTTCCTACCACCCCCATATGTCCTTAATGGAAAACCAATGGCAGCAGTGGATCTGAGGGGAGGCCCCTGCCCTGGGCCCTCTTAGAACATCTGCTCCAGACTCTGGCTTTTGTAGGCATTGCCTCCAGCCCTTCAGGACCTCCCCAAACTGTTCTTCTCAAGCTCCCTTCCTCCCATGCTCAATTACCCTCTCCCATCTCCACCCACCTTCTTGAAGTCATTAGGAAGAGAGTTACCTTCCCAGTGTGATCCTGACTGACAAAGGTATCTAAAAGAAAAAGTGGTGTCAGACTCTGAACATCTTGCCAGTGGCAGGTTCAAAGGAGAGGCTGAGGAGGTTTCCTAGGTGTCCCTCAAGATGTCCAGACACTCAGATATTTGGCCCCCACGGAGATCTTTTAGTCTCTCAGTGGGCCCCCTGAGAACAAGCACTGCTTGGGTGGCCTCACTCTTGCTCCTTGCACCCCTGCTCGGCACGAGTCACCAGCTCTTCCACAACCACCCCAAGGTGTTGGCATCCACACTGAAACAGAAGCCAGAGAGTACTGAGCTCCTGTAACGCACCTCCATCCTAACTGATCATTTATTCATAACCCTGCAAGGGCTTTGGGGCAGAAAAACACTTGTCAGAAAAGCAGGCAAGGAATTCTGAACAAATAGAACCTGCACCAATACCCAAGGAGCACCAAACAACTAGAATCAGCAACCCAGCAGATACAGCCGGGCTTTCCACCTCTGCCCACCCCCGGCTTTCTCGCTGATGCCTTGGAAGCCCAGGCTTGAGGAACACAGGGAATCAACCCATCCCCTGGGCCTGATGCTCACAGCAGGTGTCCCCAGTTGGCACCCTAGAATGCATTACCACCTCCATGGCTCACTCTCTCAGCAGGAAGCCAAGCCAGCCAGGCGGGCATGGGGCGGTCTAGGTGTCATTCATTCCCCTCTACACCAGCCCCGTCATCCAGTGGGCCACCAGACCCTATTGCTTTTATCTTAGATAAAGCCTGCTCTTCATTATGGCACGTGTCCCTAGGGTCATGGGGACACACCCTCATAACAGGCCACGAGGTCAGGGAAGGCGACCCGAGAGGTGGTAACAGGGCAGCTGGCCTGGAAGGACAATGTTATCCAGGACAACAGTCAGAAACAGTGAGGCTTCATTTCAGGCGGTGGGGGAGAAGAAGGCGATGGCATTGAGGTGCAGAGGGTTCGGGGCAAGTTTGAGGAGGGGGGACTAACGAGGCAGCATGGCACAGTGCTTAAAGTGTGGGCTCTTGAGCCTGAGTTCACCCTTTAGCTCTGCCACTGAGAACTGTGTGCCCTGCCTGGGGCTACTCGTATTGCCTTTTTACCCATGCAGGAAGCGCACCCATGTGGGTAGCGGATGTGATGGCCAATGCTCATCACAAACTTGACTGTCTCGGAATCACCAGGAGACAAGGCCCACCTGGGAAGGGTTAGTCAGCCTGGGGAGGACTGTCTTGACTGAGCTCATTGAAGTAGGAAGACACATACTTTAACTGTGAACGGAACCAGTTCCTGGACATGGCTCCTGGATTGCATAAAATAAAGAAAGGGAGCTGAGCACACTGACATGTGTACATTTCTCTCTCTCTCTCTCTCTCTCTCTCTCTCTCTCTCTCTCTCTCTCTCTCTCTCTCTCCCTCTCTCCCTCTCTCCCTCTCTCCCTCTCTCTGTGACCAGCTGCCTCAGGATCCTCATGCCATGACTTCCCAACCACGATGGATCATGGCCTTGAACTGTGAGCCAAAAATAGTCATTTCTTCCTTAAGTTTGCCTTTGCCAGGGTCCCTTATGACAACAGGACACATAACTAAGATGGATGCAGGGTACCACTGGGACCCATCTCATGAGGCTTTTATGATGAGCAGGAGCTTGACAGGACAGGATGGTGTATAGTAAAATCTCTATGAATGTTCTGCTTTGTGGTTGGATGTGGGGCAACCAGAGAAGAGTGGTGGGAGGTGAGTGAGGCTGGCAAGGAAGCAAGGGCCAGCTGGTCTTCAAGGAGGTAGCTGGAGGCAGAAGGTGGAAGAGCCTTGAGTCAGAGCCGCTGGTCATCTGTTGTATATATTTGGGCTTTTGAGTGACATTTCACTTGGAGAAGAGGTTGTCAGCTATACAGAACACATGTGAAATGGGGCGTCATCGAGGAATTCCGAACAGAAGAGCAGTGTCCTGGTTCCAAAAAAGGACAGATCTGATGGGTGGGTCAGAACTAAAAGAGCGCTATGGAGAGGGGAAAGTCAACCCAGCCATGAGACCGTGTGGGAATCTAGAGTCACAGTGTCCCTTCTTCGTGCACCATCCATGCTTACACACCTGCTGAGGTCCTCTGCCTGTCATGGGGGATGATACCTAAAGACTATCAAGGCTTCCATCCACCTGTCCATAGTCTCCTCTCAGCCCGTTCCTCCCTCCTCACTATGCCCAGGACTGAGCCACACCCCTTCTCTGAGCGCCAGGCCCATAAGCTCCTGGCCTGCTGCCTTTTGACTGAGAGCTCTCCTTCCACTCTTGGCTACCGTCGGCTCCTTTGCTTTCAAAACTCTGCCTGTTAGAGCCTTTCAGCCCCACTCAGTGTTCTGGCTAATCAGATGCATCTGCCTTCATCTATCTTTGTATCCATCCCCGACAAATATAATCTCCCAGAGGATTTGGTTTTGTCTTATCACACATTCTCTCTCTCTCTCTCTCTCTCTCTCTCTCTCTCTCTCTCTCTCACACACACACACACACACACACACACACACACACACACATTTACTAGTTGTGAGATGGATAGGAGACCCACACAGTGTGGATGCCTGGGGAGAAGGTGGCAGTGAGTCAGAGACAGAAGGAGCAGATGTACAGTCTCCCGTCACCTGAAGAATCAAGGGCACAGACCCATGTATGTGTCATGGGGCACTCAGGGATGGGTCCTACTCCTGTTCCCACCTCATCCAGGCTACTATCTATCCCCATCCCTTCCCCTGCCACACCCTTTGGCTGTATGGAACCTTTCGGGTCCAACTGTGTCTTCATACACTGCGGATCCATGTGCCCGGAAGGTCTTGCTTGCTTCCATCTGCTAACAAACACCTTTTATTCACCTCTCTAGATCTTGTCAGATGTCACCCCCTCTGGGAAGCTGGTCCTGAGTTTATTGCTCCCCCAGATCCTCACAACTCTGCTTTTGTGCCCATATTATTACCCAGACTAGCCCTGACTGCCTTCCTCGCCTCTGTCTCCACCTGGAGACCGTGAGGTTTTTATAATAGTAATAATTAGAACGGCGAATCCGTACTGAGCACTTATTCTCTGTGCTAAACACCAAGCCAAGCACTTTGCATGAATCACCTTATTTAATCTTTTCAGTAACCCTAGGAGGTAGGTTAGATATTAGCACCAAGTCCATGAAGGATTGCGTAAGTGGTTACTCATGAATCAGAGCTAGAACTTGGTCCCGGAGCTGCCTGATCCCAGATCCATATTCTCATCTGCCAGGCCCTGGGCTAGACATGAAAGGTGAAATGGTAAGTGAAGCCAGATCCCACCCCTACTATCAAAGGGCCTACAAGCACCCATCAAAACACCCCGAAATTAATGTTCATCTTATGTGTCAGGACCCATGCTGTGAAAAGAAAGGCAGAAACCAGGGGAGTCAGCCTGGCTCGGAGGGTCCAGTCTCCACACCCTAAACCTCCGGCTTGCGCAGAGGGGTTAATCATTGCATGCTTCTTTACCCATCAGAGCCATTTTGGCTTCCACCCTATCTCCCTTCCAGGTCCACTTGGCCCAAAGTAACTTAACAGCACTTCCTGGCCAGTGCTTCCAAGAGCCTTTTTAGGTCTCCCGTGGCTCCCCTGAAAGTGTAGCGGATGCTTCTCTGCTGCTGATGAGAGAGTCAGACAAGCTACTTAATGATTCAGAGACTAGAAGTGTTCTCTAAAAGATGGGGAGGCATCGTTCTTGCTATGCTCAGCCTGGATTCCCCAGGCGGACTCCGGGCATTGACGCCGCTCCTTGCCTGTTTAGGAAGTAGCACGATTGACCCCGGAGAACAGCAGAACATTTGGGGGCTGTGAGCGCCAAAGGACTGAGAGTGTTTGGTCTGCCAAACGAGATTGCTAGGTTCCCAGAGATGGGCAGCGGACACTAGTTCAGCATCCTCGGACCATCTCAGCAGGGGATGGTTGATAGATTAGACCCTCAAGTATGGGCTCTTAGGTCTTGTGGTTGACAGGATAGAGAGGGAGCATCACCCTTTCATTTCACAGGTGAGAGTTCAGAGATGGAAAAAGACTTGTTCAAGGTCTCACAGCTCATAAACAGCAGAGGGACGAAAAGCCTGGGTCTCTTGGATTGTGGTCCACTGTTTTTTCCTGGTTAACATACTATAGGATTTATTATTATCATTATCATCATCATCATCATTATTACCTACTATGTCTAGGGCTACATCAAGTGCATCAAGGAGAAAGAATTACTTCACCCATCTGTGTCGGATAGCTGCTGTGCAGCCTATGAAAGCAGCATTGCAATGGATGTGCCCTCAGGATCTTGCTGCCCTGGTGGCATCCTGGACCCTGAAGCCAGGGAGCATGCTGCTATAATGGGCAGAAACACTGGTGGGTGGAAGGCGTGTTGCACTTAGGACAGGTTTCTCCAGAAGCCAATTTTCTGCTTCTCCTCCCCTGGCATCAGGCCCGCCTCCTCCCAGCTTCAGCCAAGCTGCTAGTGAGCTCAGATCAGTCCTATCCGCCCCTGGGTTAGTAGAGGGGGCTGGAGCTGGTTTCTGCTGCTTTGTGGACATTGGTAGCCTCTCCCACACGGAAGCACATTACCAGTCTGCCCTAAGGCGGCCTCTGACATCAGATGGAGATAAAAGCAATAAGGCATCAGCTGCTCTCCAGCCCCTGCCAGCCCTGGTTTTTATTAAAGGCCAAGGTCTCAAACATTCCTAATGAGGATAAAAGGTGGGCTCGGTGGGCAGAACTGGGTTGAAGCCTGAGACAGAGGCCAGAGCAGAGAGGGCTGGGGCCCAGCTGTGGCCTCCTTTCCCACTAGGAAAGGTGACGACCAGCTAAGGCTGACCAGCTGCTGTTTGTTTGCCTCCCACCTCTTGGTTTACTCAGAATTAACCTACTTCACTTGAGCAAATACCCCAGGCCTGTGTTGTCTGCCTGTAAAGTGGAACAATGCCCCTTGGTCCACCGAATCACAGCAGCAGGCCCGGGAGGTCCAGGCTGCCACAGCAGAAGCCCCTGAAACTGGGCTTCGACCCTCAGACTCATTTCCTGTCTGAATCGTGATGGGATTCTGGGCCAGTTCCTGTTTCTATCTGGGCCATGAGTGGAGGTGAAAGTCACCATTAGTTACGGGATTACAGTCTGGGGATGTCATAAAGTAACACACATCCAGCACCCACATGCCTTCACCGTCTCGTGGGAAAGGACCGTCCTGCAAACAGAGGGGGGTCCCTTGGGCCACTGCTTCCCAGAGGGAGCTGTTCCCGGAGACTCCATTTACCCCGATGGATCCCAGGTAGCCAAAGCCAATTTCCCAAGTTCATAAACAAACCAGCGCATACTCCCTAAAAGAGATAGTATCTGAAGGTGCTGTCCTGCCACTGTAGCATGGCGATGATGGGGACACAGTGTGGCGATGATGGGGACACAGTGTGGCGATGATGGGGACACGGGGATGGCAGCCTTTGCTTGTTCCCTGTTAGAGGAGCCACAGGGGCTTCCAGAAGTCTTCCCAAAGCCCCACCTTGATCATAGCTTGGGTACAGACAGTCCCTCCTGCCGGCATTCTTTTGGCTGAAATGCAATCATCCTTTCTTGCAGGCATCTGCAGCCCCTTGTGTGTGCTGTTTGCTGCCTCCAAAGCACACATGGTGTGTTAGGCAAGTATCCTACACCAGAGGGGCCTTTTGTTAATTATTGCACGGTAAGGGAGGCCACAACTGAAAAGAGAGTAACTTGGTGACTCCCGTGAGCCTGCTCTTCAGGTATGGAGTCATCTAAGGAAGAGGGAGAAGGATTTGGGCATGAGTAACTAAAGATAGACAAGTTATGCAGAGCAGAAGTTGGCCTACAGAAGATGCTAAGACGAGGAAGTAAGAAAGAACTCAACTGCCCCCAAACAAAGATGTGGAGTGTTGATTCCGAAACTGAACAAGGGAAGGGCTGCAGGTGTCTAAGCAGGACAGTGACATATGTATGTCTGGCACTGGAGGACTTGCTAGTCATGCAACCTCGGGCAAGTCCTTAACCTCAGGAACATTCATTTCCTCCGGAGTGAGGCAGGCATAATAGGAGCAGCCACATTGCAGTGCTTTGCTGAGGCTCACCGAGAAAGCAGCACAGGACATAGCAGGCAGTGAGCGGCACGCAGTCTTGGCTCCAATTACTGTACGCTGTGAGTCTGAACAGTTTCTGGAACTGTGGGCAAGATCAGACTTAGAGAGCTGTGAAGGGGGCTAAGGAGAGATGGATTTCTGCTTGCATCTCTCTCCCTCAGTCCGAGATGGTGTATTATCCAAACGTGCAGCTGATCACACAGATGGACCCCAGGACAGAAGGGGACCGTGCTCACACAGGTCCAGGGCATAGGGCAGCTTCTGTGTCTCCCTCATTTGAGGGAGAATCTAGGAAGACTAGAGGCACAACTGAGAAAGACGGAGAACTGGTTCCTGTGTGGGTGTGGGCACTGAAGCACATCTCTAGTAAGCTTTCAGAAAATAAGAATAGGCCAGTCCAGGCTGGAGAGGTGGTTCAGAGGCTAAGAGCACTTGGTCTTGCCGAGGACCCTGGGTGATTCACGGCACCTACATGGTGGCTCACAACCATCTGTAACTCCAGTTCCTGGGGATCTGACGCCCTCTTCTGACCTTAATAGGCACTAGGCACACACATGCTGCACTGGACAAAACACACGCATAAAACTGAATAAATAAATCTGAGAGAAGAAGAAAGAGGAGGAGGAGGAGGAGGAGGAGAGGGGACCAATCAGTGAATAGATGGGTGGAGCCAGGGTTCCCCTGACTAAATTCTTCCAGTATGACCTCCCTATAGTAATTTATTAACCCCCTTCTCTATCTGACTTTTTTCCCCTTAATACTTCTGACTAACTTTTGCCTTTTATATATATATATACTATCTATGGCCCTAATAAAATGTAAGCTCTGTTAAGGTGGAGATTTTTGTTTCTTCGTTCTCTCCTATAAATCAACACCTAGCACATGGCAGGTTTTCAATAAATACTTTTGGTTTTATAAATGGGTGGATGAATGAACAAGTAAAAGGCCCCGTTGGAACCCGAACCCTCAAACTCTGACCTCCTCTTCTTCCTTCACCGCCTCCTCCCACTAACGTGCCTCTGGGACACAGCCCCATGTCTTTGAATTCTAAGCTGTCTGTATCCTCTTTCAATAAGTAGGAAGCAGGCAGAAAAGGCAATCTGTTGAGGCGCCATCTCTACAACAGATGGGCTTGTCGTCTCCCTAGAAAGATGCTCTGACTTTCTAGGAAGGGAGACTCTGCTTGCACGGAAGCTTCCAGGGATCCCTAGGCTGGGGGATTCTGGGGTGGGAGAGGCGACAGAGCGTGTGTGCATTTCTGAAGGATCATCACATTTAAGGGAAGAGGACAAGCCGGATGTGAGGCGGGTCATAAAGCACGGGATGGCAAGTGTGCATCTGGCTGGTTGGCGGAATGGCCTCAGCAGGGTATCAATTCCTTGCACGTCTACTTCAGAGACAGGAGGCTAGAGCCTGGGGCCAAGGCGGCCGGTGATGAAAGACAAACAAGCTGAGAAACAGGGCAGAGAAGAGTTGCAGATGTCCTGCAAGAAGAACGATCTGGGAGCTGGAGCGTGTGTTCTGGCCACATGACAGGGTAGATGGGACATCAAAGGCTCAGCAACAGGGCACGGCATAGAAACACCAGCCGTCTGCAGCCCCGGCATACATAGAGTTAGTGCAGGATACAAAGATAGGGCCAGAATCTGATCAAAAGCAAGAAGGATGGGCTGCAGGGCCGCTCAGTTGGCAGAGGGCTTGCCTAGCAACTCAGAAGCCAGTTATGATGATGCGAGCATGTAAGCCCTGCCAATGCAGAAAGGGTAGAAGGAGGAGAATTAGAAGTTTAAGATCATCCTTAGCTGCAGAGAAAGTTTGAGGTCAGCCTCAAACTAGTCTCAAAACTTAAAACAGAGAGGAAGAGAGAGAGAGAGAGAACACTGAAGAGGTGAGTATTGGAAGGGGCATCATTGTAATCTTCACCCTTTGTTTCCAGCTACCCAAGACGAGACCAGTCCCTTGGGTCTTAAACACATTGACTACTGCAGTTCCAAGCACGCTGGGTCCCAGCCGTTGCCTAGAAAGTACACACCCCTCACCTACTCTTTCATCTGCTTCTTCTGCAGGAAAGTGTGGACCTGGGAGAGATCATGTTCTCCCTCTGCTACCTGCCCACAGCAGGCAGGCTCACCCTCACCGTGATCAAGTGCCGCAATCTCAAGGCCATGGACATCACGGGCTACTCAGGTACCTCTCTTACCCCACGTTGCCACTTGACCTCCCTGAAGTCCAAACCATAGAGTTCAGAAGAGTCTTCAGGAAGAAAGGGCGAGAGTTGCCACTCTTCTTAGGGGCCAAACTCCTTGCATACAAATGCCCCCTTTGCCACCTCCTCCCTATGCAAAGATGTGCATTTTGTACTGGCATTCTGCCTCTGTGTGGGCAGAGATCAGCCATGACTGACTTGAAGGAGGAAAAGATTGTTGGACTCACAGGTTCAAAGGTCATCTGATCCCCTTGCTTTGAGCCTGGGGTAGCACAGTTTATCAAAGCACCTGTTGGGGAGTATGTTCCCTCATGACAGCCAGGAAACGAGGAGAGAAGAGTAGGGTCAAGGTCCTATCATCCCTTTCAAGGGTGTGTTCCCCAGGATCCCCGCATTTCTAACATGACTAGTCCCGCAGACTGGGGCCCAGGGCTTCACTGTCCGGGAGGGACAGTCAAGATCTAAACTGTAGCAGTTTTTTCATCTGAAAAGTGGAATTATTAATCCTGTGCACCGGTTGGATTCAGAATAGGCTCGGTAATCCACATTTGTAGGCACTTGGTAGATACCGTTCCTATTAGCATCATTCTCAGGGAGGGCCAGTCTTCCCAGTCAAAATGGGGCTCTACGGCCTGCAGAGGTTATATGAAGTTGGAATGTAAATGTTCACAGGTTCGCCCAGGCCTGGGGCGACAGTCTGCGTACTGCGTTAACCAAAGGAGTGGATGCACTGGAAAGCAAAGTGCGTTTGCATTCAAGTCTCTGTGGTTTTCTGGCAAAGCTCCTGAATTGGCCTGAGCACCACAGCAGCTGCACTGAAGAGAAGCCTAGTGCAGCTCCAGTCACAGGGAGATGCTTGTGTGGAGGCAGCTGCAGAAACTCTCCGGCTCGACGTGGTACGGAAGGCTTGATCCTTCCTGCCACCCTGCAGGCTGTCATAGGGCAGCGGTTCTAAACCCCTTTGGGCTTGCATATTAGATGTCCTGCATATCAGATGTTTACATTACAACTCATGACAGTAGCAAATTTCAGTTATGAAGTAGCAACGAAAATAATTTTATGGTTGGGGGGTTACCACAACATGAGGTACTGTTTAAAGGATCGCAGCATTAGGAAGGTTGAGAACCACTGTCTTGGGGGAGTTTATCTATGTTTTGAGTTAACAATGTGGTAGCTTGAGGCCTGGAAACCTCTTCCCTGACTGTCAGTTCATACTGCCCTGAGATGTGTACAAGTGAAGCCTTCAGAGTGTTTCCCAGAGAACACGGGGCTGCATCAGGATGCTGGATGTGGGAAAAGGCTTGGTTTGCTTCCCAAGACCTCCACCCAAGAGGCTCTTCAAATGGTTATGATTATCAGTGTAAAACCGTACGAGAGGCAGCTCTGAACTCGAATGAAAAGATGGTAGGGTTTTCCAAGTGTTTCCTTTGTGTTCACTGTTTGTTTTCCTGGAAACATGACTACAAGTGCCAGGAAAAGATGGTGATAGTGAAACCAAACATAGTGGCACATGCTGAATCCCCAGCACCTGGGAGGCTGAAGCAAGAACCCTGCAAATCTGAGGTCGGTCTAGACACATAGCAAGTTCAAGGCCAGTCTGAGCTACATAATGAGACCCTGTCCCAAAAACTCGAAAGCCAATGATGTAGCAACAGTGCTAGAGAGAATGCTTGCTTAGCATGAACAAAACCCTGGATTCAGTATCCACCATGGCAGAGGGGAGACAGAGAGAGAGAGAGAAAGAGAGAGAGAGAGAGAGAGAGAGAGAGAGAGAGAGAGAGAGAGAGAGAGGCTGATGGTCCAGCTGAAAACACCTAGGTCCAGGTATACCTTATGGGGATGGAGGAAGTGGTCTGGGGGCTTGGGAACTAAATTTTCTTTGAATCATTTTGAGTTCCTGCTCCCGCCTCCCACAGTCGCTATGGTACCCACTTGAGTCCAAAGCCCTGGCTGAGGCCCCCAAGCTCTTCCTCCCCCAAAGCAGCTGACTCACATCAGGATGCAGCCGAGAGCGTCACAAACCTCTGCTGACATGGGAAAAAGTTCTCAGGCGACAGCAAACCAGCTTCCCCCGAATACAGCCAATGTAGATTTCATTTTAATACCAAAATAAGTGCACACGAGGACAGAAATTCACTAAGGACTCTCAAGGCGGCTGAGGGAAATAGGATTTTGCTGCCCTAGTCCCCAACCCTGTCTTCTCTTCTTGTAATCAAATTGATTGCTAGAGAGTGAAGCCGTGGGTAGTAACGAGGGCTGCTGTAGACCAGGGGGGTAAAAGGCTTGTTCTTAGTGTTAAGTTCTAACCTCTCCGCACAGCTTCCGCTCTTCCCTACCAGGGTCTGGAATCCCATGTTAAACCTCAGCTGGATTCCACAAACGCAAGGGCCTTCTTTGCAACAGAGATGCCCGTTTTGTTCACTGAGGTGTGCAAGTCTCTGCAGCAATGCACGAAACACCATAAGCCTTCATTAACTGTGGGCTAATGAATGAGCCGGTGAACACTGAATGGATGGATTTACATATAGCACCTGACTCCAGCCCAAGGGGATGAAGCGGATACCTGCATGCCCAGGGCACCTCATGGTGCATCGTCTGCGCGTGAGCTGGAGGCTGTGGTTGCCTTTCAGCCCAGAAGGGTCTGACATTGGACTAACGTGGAAAGAAAACAAAGCTCCTTGATTTCTGTTCTAGACTTAGAGGTCTGGCACTGACCTCTACACCCAAAGAGCTTCCTATTCTCTTTGATCCAAACTAGCCCAGAGTCAACTGCCTAAGCCTATTTTCTAGAACCATGGCAGTAAAAGTAGTACAAAATAATTATAAAGACCGGTATGGTACAAAGGCGTGGATTCACCCTTTTGTCTCTGCTGCCTTTGGTTTACACTGCATTGAATCTAGTGGTCCAGAGTGACTTTGAAGTCAGGCCTGGGTCAACTCCTAGGCAAGTCAATCTCTCTAACCCTCCATTTTTCCACCTATGAAATGGAGATATCAATGATAAATGTGTTGCAGGGTAGATGGGAAGTAAACCTGATGATAGACATCTCTTATTACAGGAGCATGCTCCAAATGCTGAATTCTGATGACTCCTGCACAATGGGGCAGGACTACGGTGCTGGGTTTTAGCCCCTGGTGCTCAGGGCATCGTAGAGTAGAGCGGACCTCAAAGATCATCTGGGGCCACATTCTACTAAATGCCTCACACATTTCCCAGAAGCACCCTGGGGAGCAGTCATCTCTGCTCTCTGATTAGCCTCTGGGAGGGTGGTGCCAGCTCAGTTCCTGCAGAAAGAAATCTGCTCACTGAATGCTATAAACCAGGTATTCCTTGCAGGGATGGACAAATCTGGAGAAGTCACTGGCCCAGTGGCTCATGGGATAAGTAGCTATGCCTGTGTTTTCCTAAAATGGAAATGTGTTTTGAATGGAGTGTCTGGAACCGGGAACGGAAGAGGGACTATGTGGCGTCAATCTAGAGACGCTTTCTAAAGCAACCTGTAGCTGGAGAGACTTGAATATTAAAGTCGGGTCTTGGGCTTCGCTTTTTCGCTTGTGGTGACCTGATCCATGCCCTAGGGAAGAGCCATAGGGAAGGGAGCCTGTGGAAACCAGACAGCTGCGGCCCACAAGCTCTCAGCATTTCTTCCTCTTTACCAAATGCTCCCCAGAGTGTGTGTAGGGGTTGGGGGGCTGAAAGTGTATAGTCAGGACAGGAGGTTGATTAGATTCCTCATGGTCTCCCCAGGTCCTCCATAAACCCAAGTGTCCCCGTGGCTACAGCGCCAGCTGCCACTGTCATCCCAGTTAGTCAGCAGCTCGCTTGGACGTCTGTGAGAATGCTCTCAAGGCTTGAAGCTTGGCTGGGCTCATCACGCGGTGTCTTGTTTTTATTCTAAGTGTAGCCTTCATCTGTCCTTTCCCCGACACGATGCCCAACAGTGTGAGACCTAGTGGGTTCTCAGGGGTCCAGGAGGCACAACTATGTACCTCAGAGCTACAAGGCCAGGAGAGGGGCTACTTTGGCTCATGCCTCCTAACGGGTTTGCATGAGCCCTGGTTTCTGGACAAGAAGATGTCTGAGCTCGTCAAGGTCTCAAAGCTGTTATTACCTGCAAGTTGTCCTCTTTCTTGAGCTGTGCAGCACAAATACTCATTATGACGGTGACCGGGACACCTGTGCTCATGTAATAGCGGTCCCTTCATTTGGATGAGTAGAAAATTTCGGGGTAGAAAGAAAATGACCATGAAATATCCATTAAGAAAGCTGAAAGGGAGAGAAGGTTAGGAGGATCATGGGAGTTTAATAAAAAGACATCTCTTTGCAGCATGGAGAGAATCCAAGATCCCACTGAGAAATAAAATGTCAGCCAGCTGCCCCGAGTCTCGGGGGGGGGGGGGACTGCCTCCCTCGCTCTCCTGGCCACAGTTCCTCCAAGCTTCACTGCTCAGAAGTGGCCAGGAAATGGTTTCCAGGGAAGCAGAGAGCGGGGCCACTTCCCTGCTTCTTGACTCCAAATGGAAATGGGATTCCTGGGACCGTGGGACCCAGAATCATGTCTCCGAGCAGGGAGGACAAGAACAGCTTTGCAACCGATGTTGCTTCCTTCTCGCATGTGGCTGCTCCTCGTGCAGCACTGAGTCCTATTTTTACCCCCCTGATCTTTTGGTTAAAAAGCTGGCAACCCTCCAGGGGAGATGATTCTGTATAGGTGAAAGAAACTGTATAGGTGAAAGAAACGGTGCTTTTTGTTAGCTTCAACTCTCTTTGAGCTTTCCGGCCGTGGTGCAGCTGAGATTTAGGGCTGGGAACTACATAACCATTGACAAGTGTCTTGTCTAAATTGGGGCTAGTTTTCCTATTAGTGACACACCATTAGGTACTCTCCCAAGAACACAAAGGTAGCCAGAGACTGTTTATTAAGTGTGGAGCGTCCTCAGAGACAGGTGTGCTACATAAATACAAGGTGACTTAATTATCTGAACCAACCGATCCCATCTGATGAGCAGCGGTAGGTCCAGGGCTTCGGTCCCTCTGTGACAATCATGGTTGGAGAACACCTGACTAATGGTGGCTCGCACCTGTCACCTCAGCACTTGGAAAGGCTGAAGCAGGTGCATGTTGTGAGTCTGAGGCCAGCCTGGCCTACCAAGGAGAGCCCGTGTCCAAAAGTAAACAAACAAAGCGACAACAACCATCTGTTTAACACACGGTATCCTTGCCCTGCCTTCCTTGGCACAGATCCCTACGTCAAAGTATCCCTGCTGTGCGACGGGCGGAGGCTAAAGAAGAAGAAAACAACCATCAAAAAGAACACCCTCAATCCCGTCTACAACGAGGCCATCATCTTTGACATCCCCCCAGAAAACATGGATCAAGTGAGCCTGCTCATCTCTGTTATGGACTATGATAGGTAGGTGCCTGCCCAGAAACACGTGGCTACTTTCCTCCAGTGCAGCATAGGGGCCCTTGACCTTAGACCTGGGGTTCAGGGCCCATCAGTTTCAAAATGGCTCCACTTAAGGAAGACATAGGAATTGGAGGAAGAGCATGGACTTGCTCCAGTTCCAGCTTCCCTTCCCATCAGGGATAACTCCATCTACCACCTTCCCTGAATTCATCCCTGACTACTTCTTTTCTTCTTCTTGCTGCCAAGTCCCATCTTCTGCCCATTCAAGTCTCCTTTCCTGCAAGATGACTGTGCAGAGCCCATCACTCTCTACCCTAAGTCGATCACCAGACTCGAGACACATCTGCCTGGACACTTTTCTCCTGGTCCTGCCCTTCTGTAGAACCACCACTGGCTCCCATTGTCCGGACATCCCTTGATCTGGACCCCAAATTGCCATCCACCAACTCCTCTCCCTTTTCTTCTCCTCTTTTGATTCTTCATTCCTAAGGCTGGCTCAGATACTTTTTCAACTGCTCCATCTCCCATGACTCTTCTCCCCAAGTATCATTTAGTTGACAGATACAGAAATCACACAATAAAGCCTCAACCCTGGATTTTTAGCTCAAGTTCTCAGGCATGGTAGGTGCTTGACTAACACACTTGAGGGATGATTTATGCTCTTGCTGAGTGAATAAATCACAGCCTAGCCTCTAGTGGCATGGAGAAATGATGCTCAGGGCAGGTTGGTTTATTTCCAAGTGGCAGAATCCTCAGAGAGGTTGTAACATGTTTCTGAAGTCAAATAAGGGAAGAGACAGACCCCTAATACCCTTCTGCCTTCTGCCACTGTTTCCTGAGATTCCACATAAATTTTTAGCTTTTTTTCACTTCTTTAAGTCCCTTACCATAGAGGTTAGGCAAAGCCTCAGGGCCACTGGCAGCTGAAGACCCTGACAGATTGATCTTCAGAGCTCATGGTTCTGAGTTAGATGTGCTAGACAGAGCCCGCCTCCACCCCCAAAGGACCGGACCTCCATTCTAGTGGCATTTTGAATGACCAACACTAACAATGCCTTTGTTTCCCCTTCAGAGTTGGTCACAATGAGATCATAGGAGTCTGTAGAGTGGGGATCAATGCTGAAGGCCTCGGCAGGGACCACTGGAACGAGATGCTGGCGTATCCACGGAAACCCATCGCACACTGGCACTCCTTGGTGGAGGTAAAGAAATCCTTCAAAGAGGTGGGTGAGGTTGCCTGGCCACTGGCATGTTTCCTGCATGATGGCGTGGGCTGGAGAATGGCAGTTGGCTGCTGCGCGTCCCCTGCCTTTAATGAAAAGGGGGCATGGGGACCATCCAGTGTAGAACACAGATGAGAAAGAAGATGTAGGCTGCCTGGCAAAACGGCCCTGACTGTGAGAATTTCAAAAGCAACAATGATGGGGCTAGGGATGTAGCTCAGACTCCTGGCCTCGCATGCGTGAAGCCCTGAGTTCAGTTTCCAGAGCTGCCTAAGCCAGGCGTGGTGGCACACTCCTGTAACCCCAATGTTTGGCAGGGGATATATAGCTTAAGGTCATCCATCCTCAGCTTCATAGCAGGTCTGAGGCCAACGTGGGCTCCATAGCGCCTTGCCTCAGAAAAATAGCGAAGTTCAAAAGCAGCACCAAGTCCTTAATGGAAAGTAAGAACTCTGAAGAAGTCTTCCCGGAAGTCCATTGTGCCAGGCCTGAAAAGCTTTCTCAAAGCTCCTGGGCCAATTTTGTCCTGTAGGAGTAAGCCCCAAAGGGGGTGAGGTCAGAATTGGCAAGGAACATCAGAACAGTAAGTTCTCTGAGGCTCCAGGCGGCTACCACTTAGATGAGAGAGCCAAAGAATATGGTCCTCTCCTCTGCAGGCTGCTTCTTACTGCAGCTCGGAGCGAGGGTGGTGTCTAGTGTCACGCCTTCTCACTGAAGCTGGAGGCCTGAATCCTAACAGAGCTGGGCCTCCGGTCTTGGCTTCCTCCGAGCCCCTTACTCATCCCTCAGTGGCAGCTTTGAGAAGGATTTTTGTCTGTCCAGATGCAGGACACATCTGCATGGACACTTCTCCTGGTCCTTCTGAAAACTCACTACTAGCTCCCGTTGTCCAAACCTCTCACAGTCTGGACCCTAAGTTACCATCCCCTAACTGCCCCCCCTTTCTTCTCTTGGTGGTCCCCAGGTGCTGGTCAGCCAAGCTGTCGGCTTCATTTCCAGTATCCTACCCAGCCCATCCTGAAAAGCCTGGTGATAATTCTTCCAGTTTAGTGGGCGCTCGCTATGTCTAGAGAACTGTACAAAACAGAAAGCCCTTAATTACAAAGAGTTCTCTCCCCTACCACACAGCCTTTATGAGTAACCCCTTTCCCACTCTGACCAGAAAAGACATTGCACACCCGAGGACCTGCAGACCCCTTCCCTTCTCAGGGTAGGAACAGCAATCCCAATCATGGTTCACGATGTCAGTGCCCAGAAAGAACAAAAGCTAAGGGGATTAGACACGTTGAAATCTGTGGAGGATGTCGCTTCCAGGGAGTCACACTAGTCAGCTTACGTCCCCAGACCCTGAGACAGTATCAAGGAGCCAGGAGTAGGCCAAGGATCCTGCCAACTCAGGTCTTTCCATCCATTCTTGTGTCTGCAGTGGCTTTACCACACATGTGGCCTTTCAATGAGCAAGACCAGTCTCTTGGGGGCCCCTCCTCCCTTTGTGGAGCCCTGTCCTGTCAGCGAGAAGGCTCTCTTCATGGTGTGAGTGAGGCTTCTACTTTCAGTCACAGGTAGGAATGACTAGACAGAGCACTAGCCAACCTGAAGCCCTTCTAACACCTCACCAAAGTCTGTGGATTCAACCCAGAAGCGGGATGTGAAGCCTTAATCCCCGCCCCTTCCGTTGTAATATTGTGGAGACATTTAAGAATAGTCATCTGGGGGCCTGGCATGGAATGTGAGCTAAGAGGCCTTTGTTGGGCTGTAACCCTTCACATAAGTAATTCACTGCCCTCTTCTGGTCTTTGGCTTTCGGGTTGATAAATAAGAAGAAAAGAGACCCTCCCCCATCTCAGCTTTTCTGATAACTGCTAACCCTCAAGGGCAGATGGGCCCAGGAACCCGCATGTTGGACCATAGCTGCATCTCTCATCTTGAATCTGCAATGGAGGGCCACTGTTGCCAGGTCTTCCGCCTGCCTCTGACAAAGAAAGAACCACCAGAACAGTGGCCAGAGCTAAGGGCAGAGTACTGCAGAAGTGCCAGGCCCTGACCCTGGAATCATGACGAATACTGTCTAATTAAGCCAAATAATTGATTCCAAGGGCCTTTTCTTTGAGAAACTCCAACTGTCTAGTCCAGATGACAAAGGCAAGAAAGATAAAGTAGATTGAAGCCCTTGAAAATGAATATTTGATGAGACCGTAAAGGGAAAGTAACTGTATATGGAAAACGAAAAAGAGATTAAATTGATTCATATCCTTTGGGTTTACTTTTTTTTCTTGACCTGGCAGCGTGGAGAGCGCCCCTCCCCCACCCGCTCTCCTCTCATTTTCTGCTCAGAGGATTGCGTCTCTCCGCCAGGAGAAGCTGAAAAGGACATTTGTCCTGGCGACTTAGGGTTTCGGCGGTGTGCATTCGGTGTGGTTTTCACTGCCCCTCTCAGTGAATGCACCTTTTTTAAAAAACGCGTCTACGGGCTTGCCTGGCTAACACGACCCAGTCACTCTGCTCCTGAGGTTCTTCTCACCCTTGTTCTCCCAGTCCTCCCGTGGCCTTCTTTGGGGCCCCGTTTAGCTAGAGACTCAGATCTTGTATTTGCACAACCCGGAAAGAGATCTTTCCAGCGTTTGAGAGGATAAAGGGCCTACCCTCACGCCTCTCTCAGCAGAGTTCCCAACGCTGTGATCATTTCTTTTTCATTGATGAGAGCAGAGAGCACCATGCGGGCTCAACTGTTTGGGGTTTAAAATTAAGGTTGAGGGAAACAAATTAACTGGAAAGGCATTTCTTCCCCGCTTGAGTCTCCCGTGAATAAAAAGCCATTAAGCCACCCAGTGCCCTTCCCTCCTAGGGCTATGTGTCAATGTTACTCCCCCCCGCCCCCCGACACACACACACACACACACACACACACACACACACACACACACACACACACCACACAGAGCTGGTTTGACCAGTGACCTTATCCAAGGTGCTTCATTAACCAAGGGCCATGTTCAGAGGGTCTGACATAGAGGGTTTGAGATCTTGGTTGGCACAATACCCATTTCAGTACAGCAGAGGACCCGACAGGACACAGCTGCCCTAGAACAATAAGCTTCCTGTGTGCTGGGGACCCTTTTTGTGCTATTTCAGAGCCACCTTGATAAGTCTGCTGGAATCACTCACCTCTGCATTGCCCGTAAAGCCCATCTCTTCCCTTTGTTTATCTTCATAGGGAGCATCAGGGGCTAGGAGGGGAGCCAGCGTTCCCTCATTTGTTCCAAATAAACACTCATGTTCTGTGTGACTACCCTCTGGGCTGTCATAGAAAGGAAAAAGGCCCTTCACCTCGTCATTTCATGTTTTCTGCCAGCCTGGCCTGTGGCTCAGGCTGTTTAAGTGGTATGCTTGCCCAGGGGAGAAGCCGCAATAGCTGTGTACCCTGCACTCACTAGAGGTGGGAAGGGAGACGTTTGAAGCTTTGCTGAAAGGAAGTACGAGGAGCCATCTCATGTCACCTTCTGGTTACAAAACACTGGAGTCAGAAGTCACAGGGGGCTCAAGAACCAGGCATTTATGTATTTACAATATTTCACCAGGGAACCCCTCGGTTGTGATTTCACTCACGTGGATGCTGCAAGCGGAGAGACAGCCACTGGAGTTAGGAGTAAGTACCTGGTGTGGACCTGAAGAGGTTAGGCTTCTGGTTACACCGTGTGTCTCTTACCTCCCCTAGTGGGTGGCCACACGCCAGCACAGTGGCAGGATGGACAAGAGAGGACCATGTGCCGGGACTGAGGAGACCCGACTGGGTCCTGCCTCTGCCCCTAACTGTCTGGATCTTGACTTCTCTGTGTCTCTGCTTGCTTGCTTGTCAGAAGACGAGGGTTCCACTTGGTGATGCCCCAAGTTCACCCGTGGTTCTGACATACAGGGGTAGCTCAGGTCGGGGCATGCCGTGGTTGTCATCACACCTACAGTCCTTTGGCTGGTTGTAGGAACCTTGAGTGTGACTGCCCAGGGAGAACTAAGGAGACAGTCGCCCAGAGAAGAACCATGGGCTCTCCTTGGCCCTGTAGGCATCCCATTTACTGTGGAGGTGGTACTGCAAGTCAAACGGTCTACTTCTCAGGTAGTTCAGCTCTGCCTGGAAATTGCTGAGAAAGGGGAACTTTGTCCTGGATTCCCCCACAGCATGCCCCCCTCAGCTCCATCTCACCCAGAAAGAGGTCCCTATATCTCATGAGAAGCAGAAAGGGGCTTCATTTGTGGTTCAGAACGCCATGTAGATCACTTAGCACTATCCCCCCCCTCCCTCGCCCCACTCCTTCTGGAGCCTGCTCTGCAGGCACTGAGAAAATACTGGTTCTCCCAGTTGCAAAATAGTGAGAGAGCGGTGGAAACTAACTCACTTTGAAGTTAAAGCCCTGACAGATAGGTCAGGACTACTCACAGGGTCAGATCTCTGCCCAGAAAGCATCGCATGGCTATGCCTGGCTTTTTCATCCAAAGAAGGGTCGAATGGCTCCAGGCACAGGGCCATCCATCCTCGCCAGCTCTTTCAGTCCATTCCGCCTCATTACATCATCCGCTTCCACGGAGCTCTGAGGGGCGCTGAGAGACTCCTAGAGGGAATGGGCGGAGCTCTGTCTCCTCACCTCCTGCCCCTTCCCAAGCTGGCGCAAATGCTCATAGGATGCCTTAAGACTGAAGAAGAGAGCCCCAACCAAAGCAGCAGCAGGGTTGCTTTTTTCCTGTGTTAACAGCTCCCAGACAAATTGCTAATAATTCATGATCGCAGGTTCTTGGCAGTAAGGGCACACACTGCCTCTCTTTGCTGCTAACATAATCTGATTTTCAGTGTGTGAAAAATGGCTGAAGCACTCAGAAATGGTTCCGTCATAGCACCTCATTAAAACAGGCACGCACACACACACACACACTCCATATTGTAAAGGAAGCAGAAATTAGGTCTGCGGAAGATCTTTTCTAAGAACCAAGCATTCCAAACAGGAAGCTCTGAGCGTGTATCTTTGTTTTTTGCATGGCTGACAGCAATGGTCTAGAAAGCCTCCTGAGGCCGGGAGAGGAGGACACAATGCATGAGCCAGTGACTCTGAGATGTCAGTGGCCCCAGCCATCAATAACCAGGCTTTCTTCTCCCCCACAGTGGCAGGGCCGAGCTGCCAGCTTCGACAGTGAGAGCTCATGCCCATCTCCGAAACCACCTCCGACACCATGAGCCGCGCAGCCGAGCCACGCAAACGGGACTCAGCAATGTTCTTTTCGCACTTGTTTCAGCCGTCTAGACGCAGTATCTGTGCAGTCATGGTGATGGCGGAGGCAGCCGCCACTGCCTGCCAGCCCACGGTCTTCGCTGCTCCTGGGCAGGGCAAGGCCGAGACCCTTGTTGACTGTGATCAGACCTGTCTTAGTCTTTTCTGTCTCCCAAGGTGATGTTTTCGTGGTTTTTCGCTTTGTTTGGGTCTGCTGTCAAGAAAGGAAGAAAGACGCAATGATGGAGAGATACAGAACAGAGAGTGGAGAGCCCAGACGTCAGCTCTGGGAAATACGATGTAAAATAAGCAGTCTTTTGGGGAAAGGCAGACTGGATCTGAAATTTTGTGCCTCCACCATGTGTTCACCCCTGGAGAGCGCAGCAGTAGGATGGAGCTGTGGCTATATTGTCAGCGCCCTGCAAGAATGGAACCTATCAATCTAGGAGCCAGCCTCTCTTCACTGCTGTGACACGAGCCAAGGCGTGGTCCTCTTGTTCCATGTTGAAATCATGCGACCTTGGCCATGTTTGTGACTCTGTAGGGGATCCCTGAGCCCCTTTGTTGGCTTTCCCCCAACTGGGAACGTTTTGATCCCTCGTGGAAACTTCAATCCCGCTCAAACTAAACACGCCATATGTTTTCCCACACACTGCAGTTAATAATCACATTTGTTTGAAAACAAGATCTTAGTTCTCAAAAATAACCTTCATTATAAAGAAAGGAGGCGCATATGTGATTTCCGGAGAGATTTGTGTTATACATAGCTTTCTAATTCCACAAAGGACCAAGCAGCTGTTTAAGATGTCTAAACAGAGCAAAGAAAAATCCAGACAACACGCTCTTTTCTGAATGGGGCATTTTGAAATCCAATCCACAATTTTGAGTCTGCCTGTCTATGAAGAGCCTCCTCTTAGCTGAAACCCAGTCTGCCGGAGACTAGTTCAGCCCCACAGACTCTGGGTTAGTAACTTACCTTAAACTTTAGTTCTAGAAACTATTAAGTATTCTGTGGTGTTTGTTTCCGTCCCAGTGAGAGGATCTTTGCCTGTTTGTTTTTCTATTAGCTCTCTACCATAGGACAAGTTCAGTTTAGAAAATAATAAAAAAAAAAAAAAAAAAGAATGACTGTACTTATAATAGCACATTCCTAACGTGGCCTTCCCACCGCGCCCTGTTAGTGGGGTGATCGGCCCAGTCTAAAGTAAGCACACGAGGTTAGCTCCCACCCCTACTTGGGGCTCCACAGGATCGATTGTCGGCACTGTAGGACTTGCAGGAAGCAAGCAAGCTTGGAGAAAGCCCTTCTTTCAACAACAGAAGAACAGAGACGCTATCCTCACACCTCGTATCTTACTCTGCATAGACCCCATGCTATAGGAGTAGTGGTTTAATAAAGTAGCCCCCAGTTTAAGTCAAACCACCAAGTTTCTCTGCTGCTCTAACTTTATGTAGTGCCTGCAAGCCAGAAGAAGGTTGGAATGAGCCAACAGGATAGTGTGGCAAGGAAGCCGTCTACTTTCTAGTAAATGTAGAGGAATCTGGACTCCGCTGAGAATGAACCTCAGACTAGAGACTGGTGTGTAAAGATTGTCTCCCCAGATATCTTACAACTGATAAGTCTTTCTAGTCAGGCAGTCCCCTATTTGGAAGTAATCTTTAGAGGGAGAAAACTCACAAAGTCATGACAAGAGTCCCAGCAAGCAGCCAGCTTCATTGTGTTTCTTGACGCTACATGGACCACATGAAGGCAACTATTGTAGCCATACATCAGTGCAACTAGGAAGGGGACAGGGTTTTCTGGGTGATAAGGAGCATAGAGGTTAGTGTGAGCATTCCATCCTCCCAGAAGTGGGTTCCAAATGCATGCCCACCTGCCACCCCTAAATCCTCAAGCTGGTGGGATGCTCCATCCTAAACTTTTAGAGAGGAGGGTGTGGTCTGTGTGGATTATGGAATAACACTGGCTGTCCGAGAGACCCTTCTATGTCACAGCTACTCTTTCCACTAAGTGAACACCCCAACACTTTCAGGAAGCCGTGCCCTTGTTATAGCCAGCCTTCTTAACCACCCTAGTCAGCCGCTTTAGTTCTATCAGCCACGGTATACAGTAGGCATGGAAGCCCACTCCAGGAAGGCTTTTAGCTCCTGGGTCCCAACCCCCCAAGGCCCCACCAAGGGTGGCCAGATCAGTCCTCCTCTTCCTGAAGCATGATTGATACAAACGGGGCTTCTCCTTTCAACAGCCTAGGGTTCCTCCCTCGCAGATGAAAATTCCTAGAAAGCTGATACAGAAGAAACCAAAATTCAGCGTTGGCTGGCTTGCTGGCTTCCCCTAGCACAGGACACCCTTTGGGGGTGGTGATGGGCTTTGCTGAAGTCATGATAACTGGGGCCATTTGCACACAGAGGTTTGCAAAGGATGCCAGATTCTCTTCCTTTAGTTCGCGGTGTTTCTTGGCTGAGAGACGCTCCCCTCCCCCTCCCCCTTTGCACTTATCCGGGATGTTAATTAATTGTATCATCATTTTAAAAAATTATGTTGTTAATTACTGCTTTGTGTCTTCCCACCCCTGTCACAGCCTGGAGTTTTTATTCAATTAAATCTCTGTCTCTTGCCCATTTCTCTTGTCTTTTTATGTTGCTGGGATTCAGCAGGCAGCACCCACACGGGGCACAGCATAACTCCTGTTTTCGTCTTCATTCGCGTACGTAGATAGCCACTTCTCCAGTCAGAGATGGGCAGAAGGGCACCACAACAGGCTGGGTCCCACCTGCCTTCTGCCAGGCTGAAGCACAGAACATTTGGGACATAGGACCTGGCTATCCTGCGGCCACAGGGCATCACAGGCAACCCCTACAGAGGCTGAAACCTCTGTGAGGAAATGGGTCACGCACCTAGCTGGAAAGCACACTGCTTTTGTATTTTGTGTTTCCAGGAGAGAAATGCTGCTAACTCTCATAAAAGCGCAACTTAGCAAAGCCTCAGGGGGAAAAAAAACCTATATTAAAAAAATAGTATCGTAGACTTGAGATTTCTAAAATAACACTCCAGTTTAAGAGAATGGCTTCTCTGCTCACCCCAAGCTTCTAATTCATTTAGAAGGTGGCCTGGGGAGAGGTGAGTGGAAGGTGCAGCCGTTCCTGCACAACTGCATCTCGATGGCTGCTGCTCTGCAGGGAACCGAACTGCTGAAGGCTCTGATGCTCAAGCAGGCGCCCTGCCTTCTGCCACCTTCCTAGCAGGTCAAGCAAGCAGAAGTCACGGGAGGCGATGCTTCTAACTAGAGCTTTAAAAACTAACAGGGTTAGCCAGAGAGGGGTGGAGGTGGCACACACCTTTAATCCCATCACTTGGGAGGCAGAGACAGGCAGATCTCTGTGAATTCAAGGCCAGCCTGGTCTACAAGAGCTAGTTCTAGGACAGGCACCAAAGCTATACAGAGAAACCTTGTCACAAAAAAAGAAAAAGAAAAACAAACAAACAAAAAGCCTAACAGGGTCCGTATTCGTCAGTACAGGTTGGGTTGCGCTGCACTAACAACCTTCAGCTCACGCAGTAAAGGCATATCTCTCACTCTTTCTACACGTCCATCATGTCAACGAGGGGGGGGGCCTGCTTGGTATATTTATCCAGAGGTACAAGACGACGACGAAGCAGCCAACCTCTGAAACATTGCTAGTTAGAGTGCCCAAGGGAAAAGAACACTGGTATCATATTGGCCTATGTGCTCTGGTGAAGTGACTCATATCACATTCCTTCACAACCCACTGCTAGAATTACCCATGTGACCTCTCAGAACACAAGAGGTTCAAGAGTTCAGGGGAAGAAGACAAGAAAATGTTTACTTGAATAGCCCTAGGGAAGACCACAGCGAACACTAGCAGCCTGTGGAGCGTGGCAGCTACCGAATGGTTGATTCAGAAAAAGAAGGAGGCCAAATACAAACAGTAGATGGGGAAAGCGGGATGCCTGTGTAGTATGTGGTCGCAGAAGGAGCAAGCCCAGTGCTGACAGCTGAGCTGAGCTGAGCTGGTAGCAAAGCAGGGGGAAGCCATTCCACGTGTATCTTCTACACCTGAGCTCCAAGTGGTCCGGATTTGTCTGCTACAGCCAGGAACAGCAGAACAATGGCAGCGTCCAGTTTGGGGCGAACAATTGGAGATGCTGGAGCAGAGTCTAGCAGACAGCTGCAGTTCCAGATGCCGCCTGGCAGAGAGGTCAGGCCTGAGATGGTAATTACCGAAAGCTTGCATGCCCAGAATGAGATGCGAGGACAGGAAGCTGACTCTGCCGAGTGGGTACCAATAGGGAGGGAGGGCCTTCAGGAACCATGGGCCTTCAGAGATGAAGGGAGAAGACAGCAATATGAACAATGATGGGAGGTGCCCACGAAGGAGCCATCAGTGACAAGGCCGATGAACAAAAACAGACCAGTCAAGGGCTCCAGAAGATGGATCTTCAGAACAGGCTCGTCGGAGTTGCTTACACATAACCCTGTTCACAAAAGCCCATTTCAGTCATGTTTGCCACTCTTTTTCTTCCTCTTCTCCACTCTGCTCTGCCCCTGCTTTTTAAAAACTGTGGTAAAATATACATCACACAAAACCAGGCTGTTTCTATTGTTTTTTCGGTACAGAACTCGGTGGTCTGCAGCTGTCGTCACTACCATCTATGCAGAGAGCTTGTTTCATCTTGCAAACCCAAAACTTAGTGTGCCCTCACTCGCCACGCCCAGAACCTAGCAGCTGCAGCTCTGCTTTGTGTCTTTATAAACTTGACAAGTCTAGGTTCCTCACAGGAGGGGAATCTTACCAGAGTTTGCCATTTTATGGCTGGCTTATTTCACTTAGCAAATCTTCAAGATTTGTTATGTTGCAGTATATGTTAGAATGTTCTTCATTTTTAAGGCTAATATTTCATTATGTATAGACATGACATTTTTCTAATGCATTCATCTGTCAGTGGGAACTTGCTTACTTCTGCCTCTAGGCTATTGTGAATGATGCTTCTCTCAAAACTGGTATACAAAAGTCCTTCACTTCCTACTTCCAACTCTTATTTATACATACCTAAAAGAAGAATTAATTGCAGGATTATAAAATTTATGTCTTTTTTTTTTTAACCCCCATCCTTATTTCCATAGCAACAGTACCATTTACTATCTTCATCCAGGGTACATAAGATGTCTGATTTCTCCGCATTTTGGCCACGGTGGTTTTGTTGTTGTTATTGTTTACACTGGCCATGCTGTTAGGCGTAAAGTGGTATCTAATTATGGTAATTAATTAATTAATTGAGACGGGGTTTTATGTAACCCAACTATGTCTTCAAAGATGGCCTCACGCTCCTCTGACTCCACTGTGGATGCTAAATTTCCAGGCACTCACCACAGTTCCTTGTCTCCTATGCTGCTGGCAGTCAAACTGAGGGCTTTGTGTATGCTAGGCTAATACCCTACCGACCCAGCCTGATTACAGTTTTGATTTGCATTTCCTAGTAATTGGCGTGCTGAACATCAATGTGCTAATTGGCCATTTAGCATCTTTGGAAAAATATCTATTCAAATTCTTTGCCCATTTTGAATTGGCTTGTTTGCTGTTGAGCTGTGGGGGTTCTCTACGTATTCTGGACAACTAATCTTCTCTCAGGAATGTGATTTACAAAAACGATCTCCCAAGGGTGTTGCTTTGTGTGGGTGGTGCTTGCACCTGCAGGCACCTGGAGGCCAGAAGAGGGCACCAGATCCCTCAGAGCTGAGTCACGGGCGTTTCAGGTGGGATGCCTGACTCATTCTGTTGGTACTGGGACCCAGACCCCCATTCATCGTGATGACATTGCAGCAGGTGCTGCTACCCGCTTCAGCATCTCTGAAGGCCCTGCTCTTTAACGCTATTGACCATGTCCTTTAACACCCAAAAGTTTTGATGACTGTGTCTTCTGTTGCTTGTGCTTTTGATGTCTAAGAAAACCTAATGTTTTCCTTTAAGCATTTTTTATGTGTAGTCATGACCCATTTTGAGTTACGCTTTGTGTGTGTTGTGAGGTAGGCATTCCACTCCGTGCGAATACCCACTTTTCCTAGCAGCATTTGTTGAAAAGACGGACCCTTGTATACTGAACTGTTTAGACTGAAAAATCATCTGACCACACATGCAGCAGTTTATTTCAAAGCCCTCTAATCTAGTTCGTTGTTCCACAGATTCATCCTTATGTCAGTACCATGATATTCTTATTAGCATAGCTTTGTATTAACTTTGAAATCAGAGAGCATCATTTCTCCAACTTCATTCTTTTCCCAACCTGTAAATACCATAGCTATACGGTAGAGCACTTGTCTAGCATACGTGAGGCTCTGGATTTGATCCTCGGTACCACAAATACACAAGTACTATTTGGATGAGTCTTTCCATTTCTTTAAGAAAGCATCACTTGCCGGGCGATGGTGGCACACGCCTTTAATCCCAGCACTCGGGAGGCAGAGGGAGGCGGATCTCTGTGAGTTCGAGACCAGCCTGGTCTACAGAGCTAGTTCCAGGACAGGCTCCAAAGCCACAGAGAAACCCTGTCTCGAAAAACCAAAAAAAAAAAAAAAAAGCATCACTTATATTCTGACAGGGATTGTCATGTATCTATGGATTGCTTTGAGCAATGCTGATAGGGACCCACTCTTGGGAACTCTATAATGACCCCCTCAGGATAACATATGCCCACATTCTGTTCACAAAGTCACCTCAGCTCACTGGGGGATCCTGCAGGCTGTGACCCTTAGTTTAGGACCAAGCTCAGGTCTAGAGGTCAAGTTCACCCTCCAGACCTTGAACTCACTTACCCTCCACTCACTTCCTTTGGAAATCATCTCCCACAACTGCCAACAAAACTCAACCCTCCAGCCCAGCTTCTCTTTGCTGCCTTACTCCAGGCCCCCAGTGCTCAACCACTTCATCTGCCTTAGTTCCTATCACTGGAGACCAACCTCTTCCGCATGCATGCAGGTATTTGCTCATTCAGTTACCCAGTAAACCTGCCAATCACCTCCTGAGCATCAGGCATCACGTGAAGGCTGAGGATATGCCAGGCAATAACAGTAACAGCTAGCGTGCGCTAAGAACTGACTACATTTATGCCAGACTACATTCAAAGGGCTCCACAGGCATTGTCTCATCCAAGTCTCTCTTCAATCCTATAAAATTAAAGAGCCTCTCCGAGGTCACATAACTGAATCCAAATGATTAAAACTCAGAGTCACATGCTCAACCATGATGTTTAGCTGCCTTCTAATGAAGCGCAGCTCTCAAGGACCTCACAGTACCAAGGAGGAGACAGCCACATCCACAGAGGTTCATTTCCCTGTAACATGGCAAGGGTGATGCCAGGGATACAGCAGAGATGTGCGACCTCCCAGAGAAGGGTTGCCTCATCCAGACATCTACACATCTGTTCTTCATTGGGCATCTCTAAAACTAACTGAAACCCCAGCCTCATCTTTGCCATGGCAGGGCCTGGCAATGGCCTCTTGGTCCCCAACATCGGTTATTTCCTTCAGGAGCTACTAAAATGTCATGGGATCTGCTCAACACACTCGTCGATTACCCCATATACATGCTCTATGATGGTTGATGCTAGGAAGGCAAAGCCCTGGTGTACCCTGGCAGCTGTACTGGAAAGTAGCACGGAATTCAACAAAGGCAGGCATGCTCACTCCAGTACCATGTGTAGCTCCAAAGGAGACCTGTGCCCTTAGACTCAAAACATAGACAGCTGGATGTAAGCCATCACAGGTCAGGAAAGACAGGGTTTGGGGGATCTGGGGAAGTCCTTCAAGCTGAGGCGCTTCCACAGGTCCACTCAGTCCCCAGCCATCACGCGTCTCCTTCTCCACAGTACCAGAATGGGACTCTCTTGCTGTAGGGCTCTCGGCTGAAGACAGCCAGCTCAGAACACAAGTGCTGCCAAGAGGCACTGAGAGGGCGCCTGACGCTGTGTCCTGAAACAGCTCTCTCTTACTCCTGTGGATGGGGAGGTTTGGTGACATATCAGGGACTATCCAGACACACAAAGCATCCATGTGGGTGGGTGCCTCAGGCTTTCTTTCTGGAGACATGTAACATTTCTCCTCTCTGTGGCTTCTTCCTGAAAACCGCCAGAGCCAGGTGTGAGGGGACCCTTCAGGTTAGGACAATGAGGAGGAAACTTGTGGCTAGAAATTCTAAAAATTTCTGGAAATTTGACTCCCCGAGATGGCAGGAGTCTTGCTAATCACCAAAAAAAAAAAAAAGGTAGAATTATTCTGTGCCCTGGCCTTCCATCTCTCTGGAGGAATTCCTGACAGTGACACCCAGGAGTTAAAATAGATTGTGAAATCAAAGAGCCCACAAGCTTCAGATATTGTCTTCCTTAAATTACCAATAGTGTTCACTTTCCCATAATTCAGACATGCCCAGCTCCCTGTGCAGAGATGCCCTCATGCTCACAGATGCCCTTGTGCCCTCTGCTCACTCGCCCGCCCTCCTACCAAGGAAGCAAGGGTACAATTGAATTCTCCAGCTTATTGAATCCCAATGGCCACCTGCCATGCGACGTTGTTTCCTGCCAGATCTCCCTGGTGGGAATGGATTTATCTCTTTGATTCCAATGTGTTTGGTAAACTCAGGATCCAAGAAGATCTGGGTTAATTCCTGACTTCTTGGATTTCTTTGATCTTGTTGTGGTTTGAATGTTCCCTCCAAAATGTGGTGTGTGTGTGTGTGTGTGTGTGTGTGTGTGTGTGCTGTTGTTGTTGCTATGCAAGCCTTAAACCACTGAGCTGTATTCCCAGACTCTCCTGTTGGATAACTGCCTTCTTAAGGCTATTGAAAGCCGAGATTTGCAGGTAATTGCTAGATCCATAGGGGTGGTGCCCTCAAGAGCAGATCAGTGCTGCTGCCATGAGTATAGGTTGGTTTTCTTGGAAATGGATTCCTAATAAAATTGAGCCTGCTAGATCTTCTGCTCCACCCTAAGTGTTCCCATGCCCTTCCATCACAATACGGCCCAGCACAAGGCCCTTAAGCAAATGCCACCACCGTATTCTTAGGCTCCCTGGCTTCCAGAACCATGAACCAAATACATTTCTTTCCTTTGCCGAGTTCTCTAGTCTGTGACATTCGGTTATAGCATCAGAAAATGGACTAAGGTGATATGAGTCTTCCCTGGTGGGTCCCGTAGCCTCTCAGAGCCTCTTTTCTGCTCACTCTACAGTAGGTTTCCAACAGCAGCTATGCACTGCTCAGCTGAGCATCTAGGGCAGGGTGCACTGAGGTCACACTGTCCCTGGGCACCTGCTTAGCCTCCCAGGACTTGGAAGGCTTCCCTCCACTCACCTTTCTTAACTGGGTAACTTGAGCACAAAGGGAAGAAGGCCCTGGGCTGCTCTGAAGCAGAGAAAGGGCGGGAGGGGCAGGACGAGGGATGCTTGCAAGGAATAAATCAAGGGGCTGCGTAATTAATTTGGAATAACTTAAGCGCCGAGCATTAAAGAGAAACAAAAAGTGGTGACATTTAATGAATTGTCAGTCGATATCTCACTCATTCCAGCTGTCTTTTAAAATGTCAGCTATCTCCCAAGTCCTTTTCCCTGCAGCTGACAGGTGTGTGTGTGTGTGTGTGTGTGTGTGTGTGTGTGTGTGTGTGTGTGTGTGAGTAACAACCGCCAGGCCTAGATTCTGCACAGTGGGTTAGCTGAGGCACAATTTCAGAGGCAGGGGGTCCTGCCAGCTGCAGGGGAAAGGGACAATGCCTGGCACACCCAGAGAGCTCTGGTCCCCCCCCCACACACACACATACACACAACTGGTTTGTTCTCCGAGCCCTTCACCCACACTCCTGCCATCAACGACAGAAAGGCACAAGGTGCTTTTATACACTCATCAGGAAAGACGAGGTGGGGCTGGGGCTGGAGTTAACTTTGTGACTAAGAACACTTACAAGCATGAGGACCCAAGTTCAGACCCCGGAACCAATATAATAAGCCAAGGGTGGTCTCTCCTGAGCCTGAAACCCCAGTGTTAATAGGAGGTGGAGACAGGAGGACTCTTGGGGCTTAACTGAAAAAACTCAGTTTTAGGTTTAGGGAACAATTCTTGTCTCGAAGTAATAAAGATCAGTGGTAGAAGAAGACACCCAAGCCCTTCTCTGGCCTCTGTATGCATAAGCACAGAGCATCTGGTGCCAGCAAATACGTACGGATCTGTCTCTCAGTCTCTGTCTGTCTCCACCTTCCTCTCAGTCTCTGTCTCTGTCTCTGTCTCTGCCTCTATCTCTAACTCTCTCTCTCTCTCTCTCTCTCTCTCTCTCTCTCTCTCTCTCTCTCTTTCGAACTTCCTTCAAACTTCTCCAAGCAGAGCTTTGCATTTTCCAGAGAAAACCTTAGCTGAACTCCAGTGGGAGAAAGCCAGGCGGTGTTTGCTCCAGAGAATTCTGGACTCAGGAATTCCCTCTGGAAGCGGACTGGCCCTTGGTTTGGTCCCTATAATTACCAGATTCTGCTTCAGAGACCAAGCAGGTAACACACCAGCTGGATTTTCACTTTAGGGGAAAATGTGAAGACACGTCGTACCAAACTGTTCTCACCCCAGGCGTACAACCTCTATCCCTGAAAGTGTGCTCCTCACTTTGGGCCCCAGTTGAGAGTCTGTCTCTCTGACCTCACAGGCTGCTTTAGTAAGTGGGAACAGCTGAGATCAAACAGAAAGCTGGCTGGTGTTTGGCCAGCCCTGCAAGTTGGAGTGGCCTGGGCAGATGTAGGAGCTCCAGCAACCCCGGCTCATGCACTAGAGTGCAGTTTCTCTGGCTGGAACGAAGGGATGTGACATTCCAAGCCACTTAACAGCTCTGCCTTGGCCAAGCACAGCTGCTGGGAGTACACGGTGACCTGCAGAGAGACAGCCACACCCTTCCATGGAGTGGCTTATATCCAGGTGTTCAGGGAGCCCCTGCCAGTCCTGCAAACAAAGCCAAATACACTAGAGCCCTGCTTCCTACGCTCATTAGGGAGTTTTGCCAAACCTCATGAGTGCTCACCGCTCTGCCTTCTCTCCAGCTCGGAGAACCAGTGGATTATCACTAAAGAAAGCAGCCCCAACCTGTTCCCCTGGAGTTTACCCCTTAAGAGACTCTGGTCTCCATCATGGGATCCATCTTTGCTGTCACCCCAGTTTACACACACACTCTTACAAGTGAGAAGCCATAGTCCAGTCCTTAGACCTTTTCACTTCTCAGACCACCCTGTGGAGGACTGGCCCACATCCTGGCTGAGTACCCAAGTCCCTTCAGCAAGGCCTGTAACATGGAGACCCTGCTTTGTGGGGGTTTTTGTCCTGCCCAGTTCCCACAGCCGTTAAGTCCCAAAGAAATCACACAGAGGTCTCCATAAGTTATAAACTGATTGGCCCATTAGCTCAGGCTTTGTATTAGCTCTTATAACTTATATTAATCCATTATTCTTAACTATGTTAGCTACATGGCTCAGTACCTTTTTCGGCGGAGCAGGTCACATGCTACTTCTTCGGTGATCTGGGCAGGACTCGGGGAAATAGCTTCCTTCTTCCCAGAACACTCCTGTTCTCATTGATCTGCCTCTATTTCCTGTCTGGTTTTCCTGCCTGGCTATCAGCCAATCAGTGTTTATTTAAAACACAATACAGATAATTCTCCTGTACCACTTCCCCCTCTTTTTTTTTTAAACAAAGGAAAATATCCATAGACCATTCTGGGGGAATGAGAGCATAGTATTCCAGGCTACTTCCTGCTGGTTGGAGGTGCTGACAATCTTGTGGGGACCTAAAGAAAATTTAGAGTTATGATCAAGTCCTGACTAGAATATCCTGTGAGCCTTGATCATCTCAGACAGCAGTCTTGAATCTGTTCTGGATGTAGAACTCTGACATCTGGGCCATCCATTCCTACCAGAGATTTCTCAGGTGGTCTTCCTTAATCAAACCTGATTTTTCTTAACTCAGAATGAATCCACAACCTCTCATTTCCTGTGGAAGCAAAAGCAGAATCTCTTCTCCAAAGTAACATACCTTTTGAATTCGGTTTTGAAGTCAAGGTATTTTCAAAATACCTATCTTGGATTAATTCATCAGATTTATAAGCAAATATCTTTTAGCATCTATTGTTCCTTCCTCAGCATTCAAGCAATTCAAAGAGAGCATAATAACATACAGTATCAAGATTCTCTGTGTATTTTTCATCTTTACATGGCTTTATTTTAACCTCTATTTCTCTTATTTTTAATTTTTGGCTTTTTGAGACAGGGTTTCTGTGTATCTTTGTCCTGGAACTCCCTCTGTAGACCAGGCTGTCCCTGAACTCATAGAGATCCACCTGCCTCTGCCTACCCAGTGCTGGGATTAAAGGTGTGTGCTACCACACCTTGAACTCACAGAGGTCAGTCTACCTTTGTCTCTCAAGTTTTGGGATTAAAGGTGTGTACCATCACACCCAACTACTCTCTTTCTTTCTTTTTTTATATTAAGGACTTTAACTTTTTTCTCAAGTCTGCATATATTTTTAACACACTGTAAACCATTTAGAGGTTTTTTTTTTCTTTGAATCTCTCTTTACTGCATATCTCTCTTTTTCTGACTGTATGAGTCTTTAAGGAAACAATTAAAGCTGTGGCTTTGATGCCTGAATCCAGCCCATTTCTTAGCTTTCTGAGATTTCAGCCTCATGGTGGAGGTACTGGCCAGAGCCATGTTTATTGCCACAACTCTATGGCATCTCAAGGTCCCTACCAGCAAGCAGGCTGCAGCAGTGTGCTCACAAACCACATTCAAATGGTCTGTAGTCCGACCGCCTGCCTGAAAGAGTCAGAGTTTACCCTGGCAGGATGGCTGGCATTTTAAAATGTCACGGCTTTTTTCCTGATATGGCTGAAAACTGAAAACCATGCAGTCAGCTTTTATCAACACCATTTAAGTGTTTTGTGACAGGACCTCTTAAAGACCTACAAGGTTTTACAGCTAAAGCTGAGTCAGGAAGCCTCTCTTACATGAGAGTGCTTGCCTCTAGCAGGCAGAGCAGACCCGAGAAATTGCTGCTACCAAGAAAGCACACTTTACTCTATTCTTTCACAAGCTTTCTCAGGCTTTCTGTGGGTGCAGTTATCCACGTGGGTGCCATTCTGTAACATGAGATTTAAAACATAGTTGACAGAATACGGACAATTCTCCCACAACAAAGGCCCTAAAATATCCTGTGCAGCCTGGTCTCCGTATGGCCAGCAGACCTCCTTTCTGCAGCTCCTTAGTCCCTTGGTTTGACTTTTGACTACCCTCCTTCCATCTCCATGTGCTGTGTGTATTTCGTCTTTCTTGTCACCTTTAAGACTTTCTCACTATTCCACTCTGTCTCCAGGTCTCACGAAATCCCTTGTGGATTACTCCTGCAACCTCTCATACTTGGAATTTCAATGCTTATCCTCCTTTATGCAAATCTAGGACTTGAGAACTCCAGTACCTTCCTGGGCTGAGCAGGTAGCATAGATGTGTAAGAAGAGAGAGTGACAGGCTGTGGGAACCAAACAGTGAAGGTTCTACTTAAAGACAATTTTTAAAGCAAATCCATCATGTTTGGCCCCCGGATAATGACCGTGCACCCACGCCCTCCCTATGCTTATCCTGTAGCTCAGCCACCATAAGACTTTGGCATACACCTTTCTGCTAACTGTTTACTGACTTTCCTTTCGCCCACAGGCATAGAAAGGAATAATTAATGTTTGCAGCAAGCTTTAAAAATTAGCAAGGCCTTTGCTGCCTGTAAAACTGACATGCGTTCATCTTACATTCAAAGTATGTCACAGGTCTCCACACTTGTCTCTCCAGCCAGTAACGCTCTGTAACTGAGCTTGTCCTAGCCAAACCAAGACTCCCAGTCCCACTCAGCGTCTGGGGCCTAACTTCAGCCTCTCTGGGAAGTCCCAGAGGGGCTGTTCCTCCCTCCACAGCTGAAGCCGGCACTGAATCCATATACCTATTTTACCGCTCTCTCACCAAATCTGTCCTCTACCAGGAAACCAATCAGGGCCTTTTCATCATCCAGGTCCTTCCTGCTGCTGCCCTGCACACTTGGGTCAGGTAGGATTCTGCAAGAGGGAAGAATCCATCACTGGAAGGGGACAGATGGTCAAGCACCAGGCCTAACAGAAACTGAGGGCAAGGTCTGGCAGCAATGTCTAAACTTTATGTGCCCCTAACCACCAGAAAGCTTGGTAGAAATGGGACTCACTGATCCCAGAAATGCCAGTGCTCCTGTGTCAGAGCCTAGCAACCTGGATCCCAGCTCCCGACTGCTGGTTCTGATGTAACATGAAGTCCAGGTCTGTGTCTTTAGGTGCATTTGGTCTCAGACTTAGACACTGGATTTGAGTGTGCATGGTCATTTCTGAGAAGACCTCTACTCAGCCCTGGCTCCTGCGGTGATGTGCTCAAATTCTCCCCGCAGGGTTGTCACAGGATGGTAGACTCAGGTCTACCCCAGGAGCATCTGTCTGGCAGCCCTTGTTCTCAGCACAAACAAAAGAAGGTCTTCATGGCAGAGATGCCCATTCTAGAAGCTCAGTCCAGGGCCCTGAACATCACATTCTGCTTTTATGGGTGTTACACACCTCAGCCTCCATGGCAGCAAAGTGAGCCATCTCCTTCCCACAAACATATCCTCACTTCTGTCTTCCAGATTGAAAGGAAAAACAAGGCAGACAGTTGACCCTGACTGAGGACATGTGTTTACAACCCAGGCTGGGGACAAACAGAGACATGAGGAAGCCGGACAATGCTGCTCTGGCCAAGCAGTTCTTTGGGCTTCTCTTCAGCTGTTCATCTTCTTCCACTAATCCTCACCTTCCCACAGCCAACGAGCATTGCACAGGCTCCAAGGGCAAATCCTGGAGGGCTTTATGAAGCAGATGCTAGACAATGAGGGAGTGATGGATTCACAAGGTAAAAGCAAGAGCCTGGGCAGACGCTGGTTTTAACCACTGAGCCCAAGAATGGGAGTTTAGCTGAGCCTGCACTGCTCAGCCCATGAGAACATATTTTGAGCTGCCCAAAGCAGCCACCTCTCCGGAGCTGCCAATTTCCTGCTAGAGAACCCCACACAGATTCTGCATCATCACAATAAAGACAAATTGTCCTGCCCCATGCACAAAGCACAGGGGCGGGTCACTTCAATTCTCTAAGTATGCTCTCCTATGGTCTCCAGAAGTCACATAGAGCCAGGAGGGCTACCTTCTACTGATGATACAAATCGTATGGGTTGCTGTCTGTTGAGGGATTATGACGTGCCAGGCACTGTGCCTGGCCTTTTCCATACATTGCTATGATCATTTCTGCCATCGCCCTTGAGATATCTCCTGAGGTAACATCCTATCACATAAATGAGGTGCGAGAGAAGTAAGAGAACTTTCCAGACCATGAAAGAAGCGAAGATTTCAACACAGAGGAGTCTGGTCCTACCCACTCCATCCTGCTTCCAGAAGCCTGGCTCCTTCTCTCCACGCCCATCAGTCCTGAGCCAGTAGCACAGATGGCGGGGCTCATCTCTTGCCAGGGACACCAGAAATCTCACAAAAGAGGACAGCTTACTGACCAGGCTTCCCCTGCTCTGGTCAAACCACAGGTTCCCTCAGAGTCCCTAACCCTGCCCAGAAAACCCAGCTCAGACCACTGAGGGTCACCATACCGAAAGCCCCTCTTCTGGCCCTTGCAGCCCTTCCTCCCTCTGCAGGATGGTACCCAGGATATGGTATCTCTGATGAAGGATGCTTTCAATATGCTGGCCAATCCTACCAAGAAGGCTTGACTACTAACTGGGCCAGTGGAAAGGAGTCATGAGGCAGAGTTTTTCTGATGAGGTGGGAGGATCAGCAGGTGTAAGCTCGGGACCTTGGTCCTGGTGTTCATTTAATTAAGCATCTCCATTCGGTTCACACATTGGCTGCCAAGGCTTGGGGGTAAAATCCCAGCCAACCTCTCTCCTCATAACCCCTGGTGGGAACAGAGGAAGAGGATAAGTGTGAGCTGCCTGTCCACCCCCACCCCCCAAATCAACAAGACCAAAACAGAGCAGCCAGAAGCCGAGCCTCTTCTTCACGTCAGCCTTTGATTACTAAAAAGAACAACCCAAAAAGAACAGAGAGAACCCTGGGGAGACAGGCCCTGGACTCGCAGGCAAACAGAAGGATTGGAGGACTGGAAAGGCACGCCTGAAAATCAGTTAGGCAATAGCTTCCAGTCATTCCATTTAAATCCTAACAAGGCCCCTGCTCCGAGATAACAAAGGCCACTGTGTTTAATGAAGGGTGTAAAGGGGAGAAATATGAGACAGGAGCTTTTGCAAGTTGTTAATGAGGTGGATAGGAAACCTCTAAAAATAAACCAGGGCAAGTTGAAAGGGTAATTAGGGGAGCAAAAATAAACAGAGGGTGTCAAGTTGGGAAGAAGTTCAAGGCTCTTCCAGAATGTCCTCAGCAGGTAGGGCAGGAGAAGAAGTCGGAGCATATACCCTCTCAAACAACCTCAGACTTTGAAGAACTATAAGAGCTCCAACCACGAGCAACAAGCTGCAGCCACCACAAGGTAGGCTCTGCTTTATTTATCAAAGTGTCCCCAAAGAGACCTGAGCAAATATTAGGCGATGGGAAACTTCAAATGCCCAATAATAAAATCTCGCCCGGTTCATACCTTTGAACTGCTTGCCAGCAATTGTGCTTAGGTGTGTGGGTGCACAGCTGTACAAACACACAGTTGCCTGCACCACACATTCAACCCACACAGACAAACCCCCGCCTACCTATTGCGATTCCCAGCCAAGGTCAGCTGCACAGGAACAGGAGAGTGGGTGGCTGCAAACCCTTGAGGAGGATCTGAGATGTTCCTGAACGCCTCCCGCCTCCCACCTCCCATCTCCCGCCTCCACAATGTCTTTCTCCCTTCCTCCATTGCTGTTTAAAATCCTGCTGCATTAGAAAGCTGTTGGGTGGTCAAGTCCATCTGGGACATTCTTGGCATGCCCTCGTCTAGGAGATATGAATCAAGAACAGATATCTCCTTTTGTTTAATTCAGCACTTCCCCAATGATTTGGGCTATATAAAATTTCCCCACAAAATACCATTTACCAATGTCCTTATCCACTGCCCACTTCCACTTAGTAAAATTGGGGGCATTACCCTAAGAATAGTGGGGATAGGACTGAGGAAGGACAGCTGTGGGGCCCACTTTCTCTCTGTTTCATGAGTGGGCAGACAGGTTAGTGGGTCTCATCCAGAGAGAAAAGAGAGCAGTGAGGCTAGAGATGATGGGTGGATGGAGTGGGGGACGAGAACCCCTACATGCACAGGGGAATTGAGAAACTCTGGGGACAAACATCCTGTCATTCGCTCGCTCTCTTCCAACATCTCTGCAAATGTCACGCAATGGCAGTCCTGGTGGCTACAAAGTGGTACTCATTTTAAGAGAAGAATTGCTCCTGCAGATTCTAATCCAGGGCGTATAACTCTGCCCTGTGAACTCTGAGTCCTTTCTGTTGCTAAGGAACTGAAAGATGGACTCATCCTAGGCTTTCACAGTTACTCCTGTAAGCTGTGTGACCCAGGCAAAGTCGTGTCACCCTTTCCGTTGCTTTGCTCATTAGTAAAAGGAGAGCAAGCGGCAGCAGCAGCTTCCTCGCAGAGCTTGGACGGCTAGACAGGATAATAAAGGCATGTATTTACTTTCTTGTATGTACTTCGTGGTACAAGGCATTTGTAATGACCAGAATAAGAATGTGTTTCATCTACACTTTTATCGTGTGATTTCATACTCTCTCAGGGTCTTAGGTGCATGGAGATATGAATGGATCTGGAAAAATCTATGTTTGCTTAGATCTTGCTCTTGAACTTGCAGTTTATACATATTATTATACTTATGCTTGAGTTAAGAAAGCAGAAGACAGTGGACTTCAGGGACCTCAGAAGACCTGGGAAGCAAAGAAATCGGCTAAGCATGAGGTTCTCTTCCTCTCCGGAGTCATCAGCTCCAAAGGCCTGCTTGGTTCTCACCCAGTACCCCACCCCCTTCCTCAGCTCTCTCACTGGCCTACCAGGGTTTGGATCCCAGCTCCAGAGGCCACTCTGGACTTCATGTCTCTTTGCTCAGACTTCGAGGGTGTTGGATGAGCCTGTTTGTTCATAGGCCCAGCTCCCCAGCATAAGTTATCCATCCCAGATCCCATTCTGTGGCATCACAGTGGGAGATGTCTAAGTGACACACAGAGCTGTCCCTGCCAACATCACTGGGCAGGACAAATAATCCGAGTCTGCCAGTGCTGTTCTTCTGCTCCCCTGCCTGACACACGGGACCTTTTCTCTGTCCCAGTATTTTCGGGGAGACGCTGTGGTCTACCTTGATCACCTCTGTAACTTCAAGCCACGCCCCTTCTCCCCACAGAAGATCTTGAAGGTATAGCCTGCTCTTCGTTTGTGTCAAGAAGTCATCACGATATTCAAATATGCAAATTAGGTCCGTTTCTCTTTTGTTCTGTAAGATTCTGCAACTTCTTGTCTTCAATTTGTAAAGTAAATGGTGAATTTAACCTTGGCCACACCCCCAGCAACCAGCACGGTTGTAAAAGCAGGGATGCAGAATTCAAAATAGTTGCATAGGGATAGGAAGAGCTCTTCGGGAAAAGACAATAGCATTGTGTTTTTATTCACGTATACATTAAATACTACCATAACAAAGCACCTTGGCTGGCTCCACAAGGACGGTGTCCTTGGGATGGTGCCTGTTCTTAATAGTTGAAATAAATTTTGAGTACCGCGTCCATACATTTCCTGCTGTTTAGAACGCAGGATTAGTGTCCTCAACCTGGCTTCCCTTCTCTCCAATGGTGATGCCATGTTACATGAAGAGATGCAACTGGCAGGCATGGGGTATGCCCCTCCAGGCTCCTCTCCCCTGTAGTCTAGCCTTAGCTACTTAGCACGGGGCACGCCCCTCCAGGCTCCTCTCCCCTGTAGTCTAACCTTAGCTACTTAGCATGGGGTATGCCCCTCCAGGCTCTTCTTCTCTTTAGTCTAACCTTAGCTACTTAGCATGGGGTACACCTCCAGGCTCCTCTCCCCTGTAGTCTAACCTTAGCTACTTAGTGGAAAGGGGTCTTTTTGTTTTGTAGGGAAAGCAGAATAAGAAACGTCTTGAATGAGCTTTTGAGGCTGTTGTCCCAGCAACGTCTCCTCCCAAACAGCCCTTTCCCCGCAGCCCCAATATCTATCTTTGTCAATCAGGGACTTAACATTGGCACTAGAAACTCAATGAGACAGAAAATTAGGACTAGACCATAGTTTAGCAAGGACCATTAGTTTCTGAACTTGGTTCTGAGTAATCAGAGAGCTTCAGCTACAGGCAAAATGGGCTCTTTGCACCAAAATTATATAATCTCCCTGCCCTCATTTTCTGATAGACAGGCCTTCCAGACAGAACCTGTCTCTCTGCTGCTAGCCTTTAGCTAAAGCCATAAGCAACAAATAGTCTTATGCATTCTCTGTTAATTCAGTCATAAAATCTCCAGTGGGAGGCCATTTCCGGCGGCTGCTCTCGCGGGATTGGCTGTTGCGGCTAAGCTCGTGTGCAGCTCGTGTGCAGCGGCGGTGGCGGCGGTGGTGTTAGCGGCGGCTGCAGCAAAGCATCTGACGAGATGTCTCACACCATTTTGCTGGTACAGCCTACCAAGAGGCCAGAAGGCAGGACTTATGCAGACTATGAGTCTGTGAATGAGTGCATGGAAGGTGTTTGTAAGATGTATGAAGAACATCTGAAAAGAATGAATCCCAACAGCCCCTCCATCACATACGATATCAGTCAGTTGTTTGATTTTATTGATGATCTGGCAGATCTCAGCTGTCTTGTTTACCGAGCTGATACACAGATGTACCAGCCTTATAACAAAGACTGGATCAAAGAGAAGATCTACGAGCTCCTTCGTCGACAGGCCCAACAAGCTGGGAAGTAGTTGAGTCGGAAGCATTAGGGGCTGGGGGTGGGCTTGGAACAGGTGCATACAGCGTGCTGTAGTGAACATTTTGTATGATAGTAATCCTGTTTCCATTTTGTTACGCTAGAGCCAAGATTGAATGTATGACATGGAACATGAATGATACTTTCATTCTGAAAACCACCATTATTGCCCCTTTACTCTTTTTCTTTCTTCTTTTTTTTTACTTAAACATTTTTATGATAATTCAGAGAGTGTTCTTTGCCATTTAAGGTTGGTTCCAGTCCTTGAAACTGTTGGTGTCTGTTTTACAGCAGTGAGTGCACTAACCCCTTGTGAGGGGTGGGGTGGTGACAAGCTTAGTTATGTCCTCTGGGAAAGTCTTAGTGAAAATAAATGTTCTGTAGTTGTATTTCTCATTGAGTGTTTTGTTTTTGTCTCTGAGCATTGAATTGTCTGGAAAAGCCTTAACAGTTTAAAATCAGTAGGTTGCTACACAAAGAACTTGAAAGTTTTGTATTTGGACCCATTTTGCTGTGATTTACTTATATGAAGCAAATGAGCTTTTACCTCAATTTTCCAGCAGTCAATAAATCTCAGTTGTAGTGACAATATTTGTATCTACTGTGGGTGCAAACATAAGGTGCTTCTGGACTCAGCAATGGGAATATCTCCCTTGACAAGTTGGAAATAGTACACATGCATTTAGCACCCCAACCTGTGGAGCATCACAACTGCAAACAGTACACTGGATTCAGTGCCTTCCTCCCCCATGACTGTGGCTCAATGCAGCTCCCTTCCCGGCATTACTTCCGAGCATTAGACCCGAGAGCTCTAGCTTGTGGAAAGAATTCAGAGCACAAAATGTTCCTCTTTCACAACATCCTAAGTTGGGAACACTCTCCAAGAGTCTCTNTGACACAGATTTAAGGTGGCTCTTCCCACCACAGAAGATCTGGATTCGAGGCAGGTCTTCCCACTTCAAATGATTTGATTAAGAAAAACCCCTCACAGGTCCATTCAGCCTCTTGGGTTTTAGTTAACTCCAGATATAATTGAGTTGACAACCAAGAAGAGCCATCACAGTACTCGGCATGTATGATATATGCGCGCGCGCGCGCGCGTGTGTGTGTGTGTGTGTGTGTGTGTGTACGCATGTGGTCATGTTCAAGGAATCAGGAATTGAAAGTCAGAACAAACCAAGTGTCTCCTCTTTCCCTGTCTCTTTCTGCATGTCTTTCTCTTCCAGAGACTCAAGGATAGCGGTTTGGTTTCCAAGTTCTCCATCAGTCTGTATTTTGTTCCATCTTCCTCTCTTTTCAAATCTTTTAGGCAGACGATAGTGGCAGCTTGCTGTCTTCTTAGCAATTTACACAGAGACCCAGCAGCTACCACAGCCCAAACCTGAAAGACAATCCCATGCCCTTGTCTATTTGTGGCTGGAAGCTCTGGGTAGCTTGCCTGGTTGAAACAACCCAATGAAAGAATCTGATTGACATTTATTTGAACCTGACCACACAAATTATTGGTCAGCCAGCATATTTGGTTGATGTTGTTCCTGACAGTTGTCCCATGTCTAGTCAGCACTGGCGGTCATGTGAGAGCCATGCAGTCTGTAATCCTGTCCCTTTTCTGGAATTAGAAGCATCCAAGAATTCATCAGAAAATATAAATAACAGAATGTCTCCGTATCTGTGTGTGTGCGTGTGTACAATTTATTTCATCTCATGGAATCCAAAGTTCCCCATGCTACATCCCAAACAAAATTATCATCTCTCCACACCCCCAGACCTCCTTCTCTGCCCATGACTGTGATCTCAGTGGGGGGCACCATCAACCCTGTGGTTATCCAGATATAATGAGTGTTCTGCCCTTCACTCTTTCCTCAACTCCATCCCTTATATCTGATTAAACATCACGTCTTATTGATTTCACCTCCCACATATCTCTCGAGTCCACCCCATTCTGTGTAAGCCTCCAGCACTATCTTGGATCGGGCAATTATATCCTTGACTAGTTTACCCTAGCAGCCTCCTAACTGATCTCCCTTAATTCATCTTTCTCCTTCCAGATACCTCCCGCACAGCACTGAGATAAATCTGATTATGTGACCCCTGATTAAAACCTTCCATGAGCACTCCAGTGTTCCAACCCCTCTATGATGTGACTTCTGCCTACCCCTCCAGCCTTCCCGTTTGACTTCACTCTTAGAGAGATTCTTTCTGAAGAGTTTTTCAGCTCTCAGAGTCCCTGTTCTCCCTTTCTTTGATTGCACCATGCCCAACATCTCTCCATCTTCAACTGAATTAGTATGTGTTCCGTGCGTTCTCATAAGGAACTCGTCATTATGATAGCTCCTATCATTCCGTATTGCAAGTGCCTGTCCCCTTGCCTGTCTGGGTCTCGGGAACTTTTTAGATGAATGTGGTGGTGAATATATATAATCCCAGTCCACAGGAATTCTACAAAGGCAAGAAGGATCAGGAATTCAAGGTCATCATAATAGCAACTCCAAAGTCACAGTCACTCTGGGCTACATCAAACCTTGTCTCAAAAGAGAGGGAAAAAGTAACTACACAGAAAAGTATCTTTTTATCATTATACTTGACACGTGTCACTCAGTATTATAAAATAAAACATACATATGCATGCACACATATATGTGTAACCTGCCCCATGTATGTGCTTCATCATTACAGCAGCTGTTAGCATCTGCGTAGGGCCTTTTCTTCTTCCCCTTCTTCCTCTTTTTCCTCCTCCTCCTCCTCCTCCTCCTCCTCCTCCTCCTCCTCCTCTTCTTTGTCTTTCTATGAAAGATACAAATTTTATGTCCTTGGATCATCAATAAAGCCTTCCCAATCCTGGTACAATGTTAAGAAAAAAAGTAAAGAAACAACAACTCTTTTATTTACATACAAGGAAATGTGCCTTAAATACATTAAGCGTCTTATCTGTTGGCAAGTGGCTGTGGTTAGTTCCTTTCAGGGAAACCCCGTGGTTGGAAAGCAGGTCCCCATCTCTGGTAGCAAAGAAAGCACAAGCAGCAGCGTGCTCTGGAATAGAATGTTCTGTGAGGGCTGAGAACGTGGAAGACACAGCCATGGCTAAGAAGACAGTGCAGAGCCTCTTCTGGGAGCCTGCAACTGCCGCTTGGACACAAGGGAGGGGGTGACTTTTTGTTCCAACCATTAGCGTAGGTATTATGGTGGTTAAGTGGTGATTTATAATGTTCCTAATGGCAGTGCGCATAGCTGGGGCTGAGTGAGGATTAGGTACAACCCAGCAGGCTCAGTAAGCAGCTAAAACATCATTGGCCAGGGAAAAGTTAGGTACAGGGTGACCTGATTTTCTAGAGAACAGCATGACAAGGTAGGCCAAGCAGAGGGGGGAAATCAAGGGCCAGGGTGGACGACAGAATAAATACAGAATGAGTTAAGCAGCGGCTGCCCGTGAGGGGTGAGGTCTGTCTGTCTTAAAGCACGAGCCCAATCATCTGCGTTTCCACCACCACTCAGAGTCTCTCCACCTGATCAATAGGACCACCACCGGAATTGCAGCTGTTTTATTATTGTTATTTTAGCGACAGGAAATCAAAGCAAATTAGTAACAAAAACACTTCACATACAGGGGGTAAATAGCCTCAGGAATAAAAGACATTAATTAAATTAGGTAATATCCAGGAAACCCAAGCCACTGGCAGGTGCGTGGTGACAGGTGCATACCTCCATTTGTATTATCAGCTGTCCAGAAAGGAAAAGAAAAGGTGACACCAAAACCAAATGGCTTACCAATAGGCAGCCTTGCCGATAGGCAGATCTCAGACAGGCTGAAATTCCTTTGCTGGGTCCAAGACTTAAGACTGAATTAAAACTCCCTAAATGCCGACAGAATAGTTCTACAGACAAACATGTGTTCACAAACCTGATCTAACAACGCGTAAATTTAAGACCTGTGTTCCTCAGCTTTGTACCCAGAGCCACTTCCATATCAGTCTTGCCAGGACTGCTATTACATCCGTCATATCCGACCTGCCAGCCCTGCCTGTCATTGTCACCATCTCCAGCCCACCCCTACCACTCTTCACCATCCCTGGTCCTCATCAGATTACTGCAAAGAGCTGTAAGCCAGCCTATGCCTGGCCTCCAGTCCCCTTGTGATAACAGGACATAGACGCTTTGTTTGCCTAGCGCAGATCCTGGACTGCAACTCCCATCATAACCCTCGCTATCTTCCTGAACAACTGGAACAACGAGCATGTGTTCTGTTGAAGCAGAATAATTGGCATCTCACCCTTAGTGGCTGAAGCGGTTTCAGAGCAATAAAAATGAAAAATAGTCCTTTTTTTTTAAAGAGCGTAGAAGGGAGTCTGGGACCCCAGAAGTGGTCCACAGAGCAGTCTCTTTTTCTCTAACCTACTCCCTTTTCTCCGCGAGGCAAGCCACAGAAGTCAGACTATATCTTCCCCGAAGAGAATCAGAGGCCTTTCTGTGTGGTCATATGGAAATTCTCCAACAGCAGGCCGTGCTCTTTTCAGAAGGGGCCTGCCCTGAGTCCTAGAGGAAGGAGTGCTGCAGGGTGGAGGCAAGGAGATTCTGGACCCACATCCCTGCCAGGTTCCCAACTGTTCATTAGCATCTGCTCCTACGCTCTGTATCCAATCACCTTCCCACAGTGGCATCTATATTTCTGTCCCACTTGTCCAAAGAATCTTTCCAAAGGACGGGGCTGGGAGAACTTCTCATCAGCTTAACACACGAGGCGTACAAGAAGTTGAACAAGAAGAATTCATTTAAGTGATGAGCCGGCAGCCCATCCCAACTCCAGGGTGAGATCTTGTGCTCACGATGCTTCTTGACCTTTATCCCATGCGTCTTGTCATCTGGCTGCTTTTTTGTATCCTTTAAAATATTTTTACAGAGGCCTGAGCCAGGACCTCTGCGGGTCTGGGCGTGAGTCTGGGACCTCCTCTGAGGGAGTAGACCGGAGCCAGAAACCTTTGTGGGACCAACCCCAAGCCAGGGACCTCCGCAGGACTGGATCCAGGCCAGGGACATTCATGGAAACAGGACTGAGCCAGCGACCTAGGGTGGAGCAGGCTTGAGACAGCGAACTCCACAGAAGCAGGTACAAGGGAGCAACTGCTGAGGGAGTGGGCTGGAACCAGAGACCTTTGTGGGTCTAGGCATGAGTCTGAAACCTCCTAGGCAGTAGACCTGAGCCAGAACCTCTGCAGATCCAGGCATGAGTCCGGGACCTCTGAGGGACTACACTGGAACCAGAGGCCTCTGTGGGTCTGGGGCACGAATCCGGAACCGCTGAGGAAGTAGGTCTGAGCCAGGCCCCCTGCCAAAGCAAGCCCAAGGCAGCAACTTTAGCAGAAAGAGCTTCAAGCAAGCCATCTCTGTAGGTGCAGGCCCGAAGGACCCCTGGTATTGCAGACAACCCCCGGAAGTGCCAAGAGACCTCCAGGAACATGGAGTGACCAGCAGGGTGACTGGAACCGTGGCCCTGACTGCACCATGAGGAGCAACCATCTGAGCCTTGGATCCACTGGCACCTGGAAGACTGATCACCAGCGTCACAGACAGCCCCAACTACACCAATCAGAGGAAAGGATGGGTAGACAAGGTGGGAACACATGCAAGTGCACAAAGAACAACACGACACCAGTAAAAACCAGTCCTACAACAGCAAGACCTGAACAACCAAATATAGACGAAGCAGAAGAAAGTGACCTAAAATATAACTTTAAAAGAATGTTTGAGGCCCTTAAAGAGGAAATGAAAAATTCCCTCAAAGAAACGGAGGAAAAGACAAACAAAAAATTGGAAGACATCGACAAATCCCTTCAAGAAAACCAAGAAAAAGCAATCAAATATATGAAAGAAACTATTCAAGACTTGAAAACTGAAATAGAGACAATAAAGAAAATACAAGCCAAGGGAATTATAGAAACAGAAATCATGAGAAAACAATCAGGAACCACAAATGCAAGCATAAACAGCAGAATACAAAAGATGGAAGAAAGAATCTCAAGTGCTGAAGGTACAATGGAGGAAATAGACTCATCTGTCAAAGAAAGCATTAAATCTGACAAAAGCTTAGCACAACATATCCAGGAAATATGGGACACCAAGAAAAGACCAGACCTAAGAATAATAGGTATAGAAGAAGGAGAAGTTCAACTCAAAAGCACAGAAAATATATTTAACCAAAATCACAGAAGAAAATTTTCTCAACGTAAAGAAAGCTATGCCTATGAAGATACAAGAAGCTTACAGAACACCAAATAGACTGAATCAAAAAAAGAAAAAATAGTCCCCTTGTCACATAATAATCAAAACGCTAAACATACAGAATAAAAAAAAGGAATATTAAGAAATCCAAAGGAAAAAAGCCAGGTAAGATATAAAGGCAGACCTATCAGAATTACACCTGACTTCTCAGTGGAAACAATGAAAGCCAGAAGGTCCTCGTTAAGCATTATGCAGACATTAAGAGACCATGGATGCCAGCCCAGACTACTATACCCAGCAAAACTTCAAATCACCATAGAAGGACAAAACAAGATAGTCCATGACAAAACCAAATTTAACAAATACCTAGCCAGAAACCTAGCCTTACATAAAGTACTAGAAGAAAAACTCCAACCCAAGGAAGTTGGCTACATCAACAAAACACAGCATTATGTTTTATATCACAGGATTATATCACAGCAGCAAATCCCAAAGAAGAGGAAAACACGCAAAATAACATCACCAACAATGAAAACTAAATTAACAGGAGATAGCAATCACTGGTTATTAATATTTCTTAATATAAATGGACTCAAAACACCTATAAAAAGGCACAGGCTAAGAGATTGGATATAAAAACAGAATCCATCCTTCTGCTGCATACAAGAAACACAACTCAACCTCAAAGACAGACATCACCTCAGAGTAAAGGATTGGGAAAATTTTTCCAATCAAATGGACCTAAGAAACAAGCTGGCATAGCCTTCCTAGTATCTAACAAAATAGATTTTAAACTAAAATCAATCAAAGGAGACAAAGAAGGACGTTTCATATTAGTCACAGGAAAAATCCATCAAGAGGAAATCTCAATACTATGCCCCAAATACAAGGGCACCCTCATATGAAAAAAAAAAAACACTCCCAACGCGTAAATCAGACATTAAACCCCACAGACTAATGGTGGGAGACTTCAACACTCCACTCTCACCACTGGAAAGGTCTTTCAGATAAAAAAGACAAAAAATTAATAGAGAAATAAGGGAACTAACAGATGTTATGACTCAAATGGACTTAACAGACATCTATAGAGCATTCCATCCAAACATAAAAGAATATACCTTCTTCTCAGCATCTCATGGAACCTTCTCAAAAATTGACCACATACTAGGTAACAAAACAAACCTAACAGATTAAAAAAAGGAGGGGAGGGAAAACCCTATGTATCTTATCAGATCACCATGGCTTAAAATTAGAATTCAACAGCAACATTAATTTTAGAAAGCCCACAAGTACATGGAAATTAAACAATACTCACCTGAAGCATTAATGGGTCAAGGAAGAAATAAAGGGAGAAATTAAAGACTTCCTAAAATTCAATGAAAATGACCATCCAACATACCCAAATTTATGGGACACAAGGAAAGCAGTGTTAAGAGGAAAGTTTATATCACTAAATGCCTACATAAAGAAGCTGGAAAAATCCCACACTAGTGAATTAACAGAACATTTGAAAACTTTAGAAAAAATAAAAGCAAACTCACCCAGGAGAACTAGATGTCAGTAAATAATCAACTTGAGAGCTGAAATCAACAAAATAGAAACAATACAAAGAATCAATTAGACAAAGAGTTTGTTCTTTGGGAAAATCAACAAAATAAACAAACCTTTATCCAAACAAACCAAAAGGCAGAGAAAGAAGATCCAAATTAACAAAATCAGAAATCGAAAGGGGAATATAACAACAGACAAGGAGGAAATATAGAGAATCATGAGGTCATATTTCAAAAACCCATACTCCAAAAAATTGGAAAACTTAAAGGAAATGAACAACTTTATGGATAAAAATCACTTACCAAAATTAAATCAAGACCAGATAAGCAAATTAAATAGACCTATAACTGCTAAAGAAATAGAAACCATCATCAAAAGTTTCCTAACCCCCCCCCCAAAAAAAGCCCAGAACCAGATGGTTTCAGCTCAGAATTCTACAAGATTTTCAAAGAAGAATTAATATCCATTCTCCTCAAATTGTTCAAATCCATGAACACAATAGAATCAGAAGAAACATTGCCAAACTCTTTTTATGAGGCCACAGTTACCCTGATACCCAAACTACAGAAAGACATTACTAAGAAAGAGAATTACAGACCAATCTCACTCATGAACATTGATGAAAAAATACTCAATACTGGCAAATCAAATTCAAGAACACATCAGAAACACCATCCACCATGATCAAGTTGGCTTAATCCCACAGATGCAAGGATGGTTCAATATATGAAAATCTGTCAACATAATCCACCATATAAACAAACTGAAAAATAAAAACCACATGATCATCTCATTATATGCTGAAAAAGCTTTCAACAAAATACAACATTCCTTAATGATAAAGGTTCTTGGAGAGAGCAGGGAAACAAAGAATATTCCTAAACATAATTACGGCAATATACAGCAAGCCAACAGCCAAAATCAAACTAAATGGAGAGAAACTCCCAGCGATTCCACTGAAATCAGGAACAAGACAAGATGTCCATTCTTTCCATATTTATTCAATATAGATCTTGAGGTCCTAGCTAGAGCAATGAGACACCAAAAAGAGATCAAGGGGATACAAAACAGAAAAGAAATCAAACTCTCACTATTTGCTGATGATTTGATAGTTTACATAAGTGACCCCAAAAATTCTACCAAGGAACTTCTACAACTCATAATCACTTTCAGTAATGTAGCAGGATACAAGATTAACTTAAAAAAAAAAGATTAACTTAAAAAAATCAGTAGCCCTCCTTTATACAGATATAAGTGGGTCAAGAAAGAAATCAGGGAAACATCACCCTTCACAAAAGCCACAAATAGCATAAAATATCTTGGAGTAACCCTAACCAAATAAGTGGAAGACTTGTATGACAAGAACTTTAAAGCTTTGAAGAAAAAAAATTAAAGAAGACACCAGAAAGTGGAAAGATCTCCCATGTTCTTGGGTAGAAGAATTAACATAGTAAAAATGGCGATCTTACCAAAAGTAATCTACAGATTCAATGCAATGCCCATTGAAATCCCAACAAAATTCTTCACAGACTTTGAAAGAACGGTACTCAACTTCATATGGAAAAGCAAAAAAACCAGAATAGCCAAAACAATTCTGTACACTAAAGGAACTTCTGGAGGCATCACAGTCCCTGTCTTCACTCTCTACTACAGAGCTACAGTACTGAAAACAGCCTGGTATTGGCATAAAAACAGACAGGAGGACCAATGGAAGCGAATCGAAGACCCAGATTAATCCACACACCTATGAACACCTGATTTTTGACAAAGAAGCAAAAAACATAAAATGGAAATAAAAAAGCATATTTAACAAATGGTGCTGGCATAACTGGATATCAACATGTAGAAGGATGAAAATAGATCCATATCTATCACCATGCACAAAACTCAAGTCCATATGGATCAAAGACCTCAACATAAAGCCAGCCACACTGAATTTCATAGAAGAGAAAATGGGAAGTACACTTGAAAGCATTGGCACAGGAGATCACTTCCTAAATTTAACCCCAGTAGCATAGACACTGAGAGAAACAATTAATAAATGAGACCTTCTGAAATTGAGAAGCCTCTGTAAAGCAAAGGACATGGTCAACAAGACAAAATGGCAGAATGGGAAAAGATCTTCACCAACTCCACATCAGACAGAGGACTGATACCCAGAATTTAGAAAGAACTCAAGACTGGTCAACAAAAGAACACATAATACAATAAAAAAAAATGGAGTACAGACCTAAACAGAGAACTCTCTACAGAGGAATCTAAAATGGCTGAAAGACACTTAAGGAAATGCTCAACATCCTTAGCCATCAGAGAAATTAAAATCAAAACAACTCTGAAATTCCATCTTACACCTGTAAGAATAACCAAGATCAAAAACACTGATGACAACTTATGCTGGAGAGGTTGTGAGGTAAAGGGAAACACTCCTGCATTGCTGGTGGGAGTGCAAGCTGGTACAACCCCTTTGGATGTCAGTGTGGCAATTTCTCAGAAAATTAGGAAACAACCTTCCTCAAGGCCCAGCAATACCACTTTTGGGTATATATCCAAAGGATGTTCAATCATGCCACAAGAACATAGTGAAAGCAGCATTGTCATAGGCAGAACCTGGAAACAACCTAGATGCCCCTCGACCTAAGAATGGATAAGGAAAATGTGGTACATTTACACAATGGAGTACTACATAGCAGAAAAAAAAAATGACATCTTAAAATTTGTAGGCAAATGGATGAAGCTTAAAAACATCATATTGAGTGAGGTAACCCTGACCCAAAAAGACAATTATCATATATACTCACTCTTAAGTGCCAAGAAAACCAGTTGCTGGAGGAGGAGGGAGCCGGGTGGGACGAAAAGCAGGCCTGCTCGCCTTATCACTATAACCAGTCTACAAATCACAATCCCAGGGAAACTAGACAACAATGCGGACCCTAAGAGACACATACATGGATCTAATCTACATGGGAAGTAGAAAAAGACAAGATCTCCTGAGTAAATTGCGAGCATGGGGACCATGGGAGAGGGTTGAAAGGGAAGGGAGAGGCAGGGAGGGGAGCAGAGAAAAATGTATAGTTCAATAAAATCAATAGAAAAATATTTTTACAATAAAGCAGTAAATGTCTTTTCCTGAGTTCTTTGAGCCTCTCTAGCAAATTAACCAACCCAAAGAAGGGGTCGTGAGAACCTCAGTCTGTAGCAGTTGATCAGAAGTTCCAAAGGCCCAGGCTTGCAGCTGGTACCTCAGCTGGGGGCAATCTTGGGCCATGTGCCCACAGGCTGGGAGACCTGCAGCTATTGCTAGCCTGACAACGCAGGAACTGGACTGACTTAGAGGACCTCCTGCTAGTACCTGTTCCAGGACTGATTGCTGCTGGCCAGTGGAGGGAAAGCCCTCCACACACACACACACACACACACACACACACACACACACACACACACTCACTCACGTAAAAAGGAAAGAAAATGTAAAAGAAGAAAAAAGTCTTCAAATTGCGTTAGGGAGAATCTGAAACCCCAATTACTTGTTTTTTCTTTCTGTAGACTGTGTCAAAGAAAATCTCAGACATCATAGCCCATCGCTCATATATATCCTTGCCTTTTGTATCTCTAGCTTCTCCAGGCTTTAACCTAGAAATCATGGTATCGTTGCACCTGACAAAACAAATACGAATATTGTTGAATAGTGACCTCTATTCAGAGTTCCTGGGTTTGCTCCAGAGATGTTTTCGAGAGGATGTAAATGAGATGGGAGCAGTGCTTGGTTTTTTCCCTAGGGCTCTTTCATTCTCAACAGCCCTCCTCCTGGGCGCTCATGGCATTGTTCTCTTTGAAATATAAACTGAGATGTTTCTTGTGATTCGGAAATCTGATGATTGAATTTTCGTGTCACTGTGAGGGATAGGCTTCTCTCAAACTGTGCTACCACAGCACGACATTACTTGTCTGACACGTTAAAAAGGAAAGAACGAAAACATAAATCAAACCCGGTCAGTCTGGGCTTAATCCTACTCCCCTACCCCAGACTCTTATTTTTGCAGATAAAAGCCCAAATCCTCACCACCCCCTCGGTCCCTCCTGATGGCTGCCAGGGCACCTCTCAAAGGCTCTCCAGTGCCTGTCCTTCCCACACCTGTTTTTACCCAGGATTCTCTACTTACCTTTCCAACCGCCCAGAATGCTTTATCCTCTCCACATCTTGAAGTGGCTTCATGCCCTGGTGCCTGATAGGAGACAGATGACTTCCCTGGTGGCATGCTATAAATGAGTGCTCCTTCCCCCAGCTTGCCCTCCATCACATCATCTTTCCCATCTCTTCGTGGAGATTATTACTCTCTGAAATTACATTCCCCTTAATGCGTTTGCTTCCCCGTGTAATGAGACGTTAGAATAAAGGTGCCCTGGCTAAACACTGAGGAAATACATGTGAGCTATGGAGCCTAGGTAACGATCTATAAAAATATACAAAGGAAACCGGGTGGTGGTGGCGCATGCCTTTAATCCCAGCACTTGGGAGACAGAGGCAGGCAGATTTCTGTGCGTTCGAGGCCAGCCTGGTCTACAGAGTGAGATCCAGGACAGGCTCCAAAGCGATAGAGAAACCTTATCTCGAAAACAAAACAAAACAAAATCTACAAGGAAATGGTGGTGAGCCCTTCTCTGATTCTTGGTGCCTTCAGATTGATCCAAAAAAAAAAAAAAATGCAGGGAAACAAAAGGGGGATTTATGGAGGACTTCTCTGGAAGGAGTTGTTGCTGTCCTGAGAGGTACATGGGTATTGAAGACACAGGGCCATTTAGAGACCCTACCATCTGCTTTCCATGGTTAGTGAGATGGGATAAAGGCGTCAGATACGAGTCTTACCTGCGAAGACTAACGTGGGTATCCTGGGAAAGCAGGAGAGCAGGTTCTGGACTGGGCTCAGTCCGCAGCTACAAAGCCTGTTGTGCTAAGAGATGTTTGAATATTTGCTATGGACCCACGTACTAACAGTGGAAGCAGAGCTTGCATCCTTGAGGGTCAATTAGCATCCTGTATGGAAAGACTGGCTGGTGGCTCGGTGGTTACTTGCTCTTATAGAGGACCCGAGTTGGATTCCTAGCACCCACATCAGGTGAATCACAACTGCCTGTAACTGCAGTCCCAGGGGATCCAATGTTCTCCTCTGGCCTCTGCAAGTGCTATACTCATGTGCATAAACCAGCATAAACCAGTACTCAGACATACATACATACATATATTTTATATATATGTATATAATTTAAAAATAAAAACAAAACATTTCTAAAAAATAAAAATAAGTTCTCTAGTAACTGAACCCAGACCGTGGATCTCTGCTGACCCCAGATTCATCCCTTTTGGCGCCTGCTATTAGTTCCCATCCCACAAAAGGTTCTACTATCTATAAATCTCTGATATTTCATCAGAGGTCTTAGGGACCAAATACCCACCTGCTACATCAGTAAGGACATCCATGCTCACTCTGTAAGGGGAAAAAATCATATCCACAGGCATAGTTGGTCTAGCAGCCAAGCACCGATTGTACTTGTTTGCTTTGGTTTTTCTGGTGGGAGTAAACATCCTGGCCTCCTAGAGCCCTGGGTCCTCCCTAAAAAGGTTTAGAGGAAGAATTGGATTCCTGAGCTGGCTGATGACTTGTCCAAGATCACACGGCTTGTCAGGTGCAGAGCTGGGGCCAGAGCCCACTCTCTTGTCACGCCCTGCAGTATACATCTTCAGAGTTTCCATAGACTGGTTGCTAACCCTGCCGCTCAGTCCTCAGCCACCTACTTTACTCAAACTCAGTTTTATCCGTGTTCACCCCCAACCCCTGCTCTTGTTTGTGCTTTGTAGTTCGCACCCATCAATCAGAGCCTCACACCGAAGCCGTTTCCTGGCACTTTTGTGACCAGAGAACCCAGATTGAGGAGCAGGAGGCTGGTTCTGGGAACGCCTGGCTGCCCAGGTGTGTCCCATGGGAGAGCACTTGTTCACTATTCCTCTCAGCTGTGTCTAATCAGAATTCAACAGCTCAGAATCAATAAGAGATTTCCCTTGGGAATCGCTCCTCTTAGCCAGAGGATGCGGGTCTGCTTAGCTACCACAGAAAACACAACGGTTAGATAGGTTCACCTACCCAGGGTAAGAAACTCGAGTGATTACATGTGGTCAGAAAAGTTCCTCGGTGAGCAGTTCTCGAGGCTTCTCAACATCTCCACATAACATCTCTCTGCTACATCGTTTGAGGAGCTCTTATCAGGAGCAGCCCGGTGAGGACATCTCACTGGCAAGGGTCAGAACTGGAAACTGGGCTGTGGCTCGGGGGGTCGAGTGTTCATCCAGCATGTATAAGGCCCTATGTGCAAACACTGTAAAACAGAAAGAAGGCATTGTCTATGTTTTCCCCTGTCACACTCAAATTCTTACGTTTCTGTGTAATTGTTTTCTTTTTATTGCTATTATGATAAGAAGAGCAATATTCGGAAAAATGATTAATGTGCTTTTCTCACTCGTCTTTCAGTGGATCTGACCTTTTCCCATGCTTGGTCCCACGTATCCATCCACCTGGGGAAAGATTAAATTGCTACAGAATGATGCAAAAAGAAATAAGAAGTTAATATTCTGCTATTGACATTTAAAGTGAGATTTCTACGAAAAGCGCTGGTCTCTGAGTCCAGGCTCTTACCCCGAGAGGCAGAGAACTGAGGTTGACTAACTACAACGACATAAAATGGTAAGCTCTAAGGACATTGGGACTTCATTTGCCGAAGCCTGGACGTGAGAGCCACGCAGCCGGCCAAGCAGGACGGTGTGGTCAGCTGTCTTGTACTTCTCTCAGTTCCAGATCCTTCCTGGAGATGCAGCAGAGAAGATCACAGCAGAGCCAGGACACGGGACCAGCGGAAGATTCAGAAGCCCCCCACACACACACCCATCCAGAGATACTCTGAAGCCTGCAGGGAGATAATGATAGGACCTGACCAGGCTGAGAGAGACCAGATCCCCAGTCCCTCTAGCTGCCAGCTTCGGGCAATGCATGCTATGGCCAGGACAAGTGACCCAAGATGGAGCCCAGAGGGCTGGGGAAGCAAGCATTTCTACACAGGAAGGTTAGCAGTATCCTACAGGTGTTGCTTAGCTTGTTGTCTTGTTGTGAACAGAATCTAGATTTTACCGCCAGCTACCCCGAGGCTAGAGAAAAACTAGAGATTCCAAGTCTCTGTGGGTTTCCAAGGTATGGGTTTTACCAGCCGTGATACAGCTTATACTGTTATTTTCTGTTATCATATACGCTCCTCCGTGGCATTCAGGAATTGCCCTTCCCACCCACAGAGACACCCTCCCCGGCCCACGGATGATTGCCCCAGAGTGGACCTGTGACTAAAGCTGAAGCCATCAGGACATCTGAAAATCTGAGTCGAGAAAGATGTGCTGCATGTTTGTAACACACACGCGTGAGCTTTTTCCAGAGCAGGGGTTCTCACACTGGGGCAGCAGCTCCGTGCCGAGTCTCCTGCCTCCCTAAATGCAAGCGTGTCTGGGATCATTCTAGATGCAAATGACCTTTGTATCCACGCCAGACACTTTATACGCCAGGACTATTTCCACCTAACCGGCTAACTCATCACCAGGGCTACTAAAAGTTAGAATACTCCAAGGAAAATGATTATGGTCGGAGTCTCCTCGGGACTCTAATTTGATATTCTGCTAAGGTGACAGCCGGAGATGAGATGGCGCTTTCCCTGTGTGCAGACTCACGGGTAGCGGGAACTCCTGCAGCTTGAGGTAATGGCATATCATTGTCGGTGCTTTAAACAGTGCTGCTCCGAATTGACTGTAGGCTCTGATAGGTTAATGATGCTGGCCTTTAATTAAAATTTGCATTTACTATAAATCACTGCAAATTTAGTTTCATGATTATTTACCTTTATAATTTCCAGTTTAATTTGTCATGGTTATTGTGTATCATGATCTTTCGGGCCTATAATTTGTGAATAACTTTGAAACTATTATGTTCCAAACAAGGATCAGCCTGCCTCATGAGTGCATCCGTGTATTCATTGCTCCACGGCATTGGATTAACTGGTGATAATTCATGCAACATGGAATTTTTCTTCACCTGGGAAATTTGGGGTGATTGAAAAGTTTCGGGGTTTGTGCTGTTCTTTGGTGGGTCACAGCGAAAAGCCTGAGGCCTCTATTCGAGAGGCAGGACCCACATACCTGAACAGGAAGGTCTGCCCGACTTTCCCTCTTGCAGACACCTGATTAGTCAGCTAGTAGCGATGCTATAGTCAGTGAGGAACACATACGCGATTATGGACCCATTAGACTAGTGTGGAGCTGAAAAACTCTCATTGCGTAGACTGATGGTGGCTCTCCATCGCCAACTTGATTGGATCTAGAAGCAACTCATAGACAGGCTGCGGGGCACAGAGGTTTCCTTGATCAGGTTATCTGAAGTGGGAAGACTCATTCTAAATGAGGCAGCTTGAATAGCAGGAGGCCCCAGGAAGAACGCATTTGCCTGCTTGCTTTATGTCTTGCTGCTCATTTATTTACCCTGATGCTGCTGGCACATTCCTTTGCTCACAGAAGTACCCTCTTTGGCCTTCCAACATGGCCTGGAGACTAGCAACTCTCCAGGAATCCTCCAGGCCTTCAGCACCAGGTTGGGACCCCTGACACATCAGCCCCATTGACCAAGCAGATATCGAGTTTTCAGCCTGCCTAGTGTGAAGACAGCCAGGATTGAACTCTTCAGACTGTTATTCTTAAAAAATGATTAGAGAGCGTCTACAAACGGTCCCCGGGCGGGCTGGCGGAGCCCGCCATGGGAAAGCAGCTACAGAAGGGCACGCTTCCTTGGCCCACGGTGGCGGCAGGTAACAGACACGTAAACACAGGAAATAGCCATAAGTATTTATTAAGAAAGGGGGAGAAAGAAAGACAGAGAAAAGAGATAAAAGGAGAGAGGAGAGATAAGAGAAGAGAGAGACAGAGAAAACGCGTGCACACGCTAAGGAAGCAGAAAGAGAGAGAGAGGGGTCCCAAGATGGCGATGGGCGGGTCAGAGGTTATGGGAGTGGGCGTGGCTAGGGCAGGGACCCAAGAATAACACAGACCACTTTCGCGTAAGCCGATCGATACATCCTCTTTTAATATGCATTCATTCAACATCAATGCATCCTCTTTTAAAATGCATTCGTTCCATGAGTTCCTTTCCTCTAGAAAACCCTGGCTAACACACATTAAATGTTAGGATCCAGGCCAGCCGAGTGCCCTGGCCAGGACACCTGCAGCTGTCCTCCCGGCTCACAGGCATGGACAGGCCTCCTGAGGGCCTTGTCTATGGATCTCTAGGTTTCTGGATTTCTCATCTGGAAAACTGAGTTTGGTGGCCACCCCCTTGCATGCTGCCTGTTTGGGAATCAGAAAGTCCGGTTGCACGCTCTTGCTGTGAAACACGCCCCCCAACAAGAAAGCTGCGGGAAGAGAAGAGACGCCACTCCTACCACGCAGATTCTGCCCACACCCTGACTTCTCTCTTGAGAGGCCCCAGCATATTGATCATCTTTCTCTGGTGCTAGAGCCTGAATTCTCCTCACAGCCCCCGCCATGCTGCTTTCTGTCTGTCTGTCCATGGTGTTAGTAACTCCTTTAATAAATTCCTTGCCCCAACAATCCACCTAAATGTCTCTCTTGAACCTGAATATAAGACCTTTCATACACAGTGACTTTGTGATGTCATAGTTCAGCTCAGGCATCTGTGGAGTGTAAAATCGCCGGCCGTGCTGTTGGTCATTTACAAGTACGGTGCAGACAGCTGATCATAAATGCCTGTCCCTGGCTCAGGTACTGACTCTGTCAACTACAGATGATACAGGAGTGGAGAAGGAGCAAGGCGAGGGGGAGCTGCAAAGAGAGTAGGGAACAAGGGTTACAAATGGATACGCGTTTGAGGCATTTTGCTATGTGCAGAAACTACAAAAAAGCGGCCAGCTATGTTCAAAGTTAGCCAGGGTCACACCATTTTATGAGGCTCCTCCATTTTGGATGAACCTTAACAATTTCCAAAACTGCAGCAATTTTGTTTTCAGAGCTAAAGAAACTTACTTTTCTAGTTTCTTGCTTGCCCATCCTCATAACTGATTCAGAGACAGCCTGACGGTAAGCACGTGCTGTGAACTGTTCATTAACACTGTATCACAGAACCACGTGCTGTGGACTGCTCACTAACACGCATCACAGAACCACGTGCTGTGGACTGCTCACTAACACTGTATCACAGAACCACGTGCCGTGGACTGCTCACTAACACTGTATCACAGAACCACGTGCCGTGGACTGCTCACTAACACTGTATCACAGAACCACGTGCTGTGGACTGCTCACTAACATGCATCACAGAACCACGTGCTGTGGACTGCTCACTAACGCCGCTCTGCCACAGGGGCCTGAACTCTCCTCAGAGCCTCCACCATGCAGCTGTCTGCCTGTCTGTCATGGAGTTAATAACCTCTAATAAGTCTCTTACCCCAGAGGACAATCTGCCTCAGTGTCTCCTTGAACCCCAAAGTTGAAACTTTTCATCCTGGCTGAGCCTGATCAGTCTGCAGCATTCACGGACTGTCCCTAACACAGCTGCAACGGTGAGACCCTAACCACTCGGTTACACCCTGAATTACAATCATTTCCATCCTACTCTGAGATTTGGGGTGCTTCCAAACTTGTGGATTTTGTATTCCAGAAACTCTCCTATTATTCTCACAGGGAATCACATTCATTGAAAAGTTTTGTTCTTGTTTGTTTCTGAGAAAAGCCCTTATATATTCCAAGCTGGATTTGACTTCCAAAACTTGCTGTGTTAGACAGTTGATGGTGGTGCTTGCCTTTAATCCCAGCACTTGGGAGGCAGAGGTAGGCGGATCTCTGTGAGTTCGAGACCAGCCTGGTCTACAAGAGCGAGTTCCAGGACAGGCTCCAAAACCACAGAGAAACCCTGTCTCAAAAAAAAAAAAAAACCTTGCTATGTAGCTGAGATAGTGGGTTATTCTATCTGAATGCTTCAGCATCTCTCAGAGACAAAAGACAAATAGATGAGCCAGGTCCTAGGCTCCCTGGATCACCAAGAGCAGCCACGGCTGTTTATCCAGTGTCTCAGTCTAACAGGAACACTCAAGACAATGGAAGAAAAATTTCCCTTCACTCAACGGAAAGCAAGGGTGAGAGGAGGGAGAGACCTGTTGGGAGGACCCAGGCGTAGCCCAGACAAGAGCTGATGGTGGCTCCACCAGTGAGGAGGCCAGGATAGGGCAGAGGATGCAGATCTGAGACACAAGCTCTCAGCCTTGGCAATGGAATGGAAACCGATGGTGAGGGGGAAGAGAGCAAGGGACAGCTTCTACGTTCCTGTAGCTTGAACAGCGCAGAGGGTGGCGCCGCCCACCAAGAGACAAAACACTGAGAAAGAAGCAGTTCTGTGGAAGGGGGATGGAAACCAAGAGTTTCTGCTCTGGCCTCGTGAAGTCTGAGTGTCTGCGAGACATCCAGTAGAGAAGCAATGTCAATTACCGGCTGAATATGCCAGCAGGGAGTGCAGGAGACCTCCTCGGGGCTGGGGATGGAAAAGTGTGAGTCACCAGCCTGAGGGTGTTATTTAAAGCCCCCAGCGGGTTAGAACCACCTACAGAGAGAAGGTAGACTCCTACCCTGCCAGGCTCCCTCCACGCTGCCCTCCCGCCCCTCTGATCATCTAAAATGCATATGCAATCATGCCATTCGGCTTCAAATTATGCAATAGCACTCAAAGGGTTTTTTTTCCCTCCCTCCTTGTGAGATGAAATTTTACTAAAATTTTGTTTAAACTGCAAAAGGAAAGCTGTGTTAACATGTTGTAGATTGACCTAGTTTCTCGGAAGAAATTATATAGCGCTGATTAAAAGCCAGTACAATATTTGGAAAGTTAAGGAGAAACAGAGAATGCAAAGAAAAAAATAATGAAGGCAAGCGGATAATTAAATTATTGCAAATGCATTGCTTTTAACATTGCTTTCTCCGAGTAACTAAGATAATTCATATACTTGGCTAAAGATTTTAATTGCTTAAAAGGCCACTGACCACTGCGTGACCTTGTAGGCCGTGTTGACCGCCTCTGTCTCCTCTTGCTTTCCCTGTAAGATGAGGATAATGATGTTTGCACTGGTTCTCTGCAAAGGTTGCCAAGAGGGCCAAAGGAGATAACGGAAATACAAACACCAGAAGCGCTTACCAGAGAGGGGGAGGCCGTAAGCTCCTTAGGCTGAAGGACTGTGACCTACTCTGCCTGTGCCCTCTCTGCCCAGAAGAGTACATCGCATTTATCGTGGGATATTATCAGAGAGAGGGAAAGCGCCGCGAGCATTCCTCATTGCCTTCAGAATAAATCCTCATTCCCCTACGAACAGTCTAAGATTAGGATTCTAATGCAACAGTGTTTGTGAGGCTATCAAAACGGAGGAGTGAGGGGACAGGAAGAGACAATGCAATGGGGACACCGCCAGTTGGAGACAGTGGAGGGATGGAGACAACAGAGGGATCGACTCCACCACAGGCTTGCAAGTCATTTCTCAAACTGCCCACCTACAAGGCAGGCTGCTGAACATTTATCCACCAGCTCCACTCTCTCCCCTGTCGGAGGATGTCCTGGTACACTGACCAACCTTCCCTTGCTCCAAGTGAACATGGCTTTGAGGATACTCAGAAGCAGTAGGCAGGGTGAGCTTAGTGTGGAACTCCTTGGGTACAGGGTCAGTCATAACCTTCCCACACAGCCGCAGCTGCCGTTGGAGGTAGATGAGTGGCTGGCATTGGAGGTAGATGAGTGGCTGACATTGGAGGTAGATGAGCGGCTGGCGTTGGAGTAGATGAGATGCGATGGACAAAGGCTGTCTGCTACAAAAGCACACACCCTTCAGTCTGCTGCTTGTTGTCCGCTGCACTTGGAACATTTCCCCCAAAGTTGGTTTGTCGGCTAGTCAATCTCTAACAGACAACAGTGTCATGTTGTTTTAAGAGGTGATCAGCTCTTGCATATGACTGGACTAATGCCATTGTCACAGGAGTGAGTTAGTCATCCCAGGAGTGGATCTGAAAACTCTCTCTCTCTCTCTCTCTCTCTCTCTCTCTCTCTCTCTCTCTCTCTCTCTCTCTCTGTCTCTTTCACACACACACACACACACACACACACACACACACACAACACACACCACATCACTTGTTTCTTTCTGCTATGTTATTACAGAACATAAGGTGCTCATTAAATGTAGCCTCTCAATCTTGAACTGTGAAGTCTCCAAAATCATGGTCCAAATAAACCTCTATTGTTTCAAATAGACTTCTATTGTTTCTAAATGACCTTGGCTATGCTACCCTGGCAGAGCAGCACAAAGTGAGTTAGGACATCTTCCCCTAGATCCTCAGGGAATTTTCCCTGCCACTGAGCTACGCTGTTAGGGTCTCTGCAACCACCGCAGCCAACAGAGTAACCATCTGAGGAAGGTAGGAAGGTAGTTGAGTTCATCACCACTCAGTAGCCGGTGTTGGCTCAAACTTTGAGAGTCTGACTACGTGTAATTTTTAAGCACGGTGTAATTTGATGAAAACTTTCCTGGTAATAATGAACTCACTACCACACGCACAATAAAGCTTAAGATATGACTACATCAAAACTCTTTGTAAAATACATGTGACACCTTCCATAAAGATAGGTTCTACAGACTGACAAGCTCACAATAAGGATCCAGTGTGGTCTTGGCCATACAGATAGTGCAGATGTCACCCGGCAATTAACCACATCCACTCCCAGCCTTTTGGGTGGATCATAAATTATGTATCCTTTCCTTGGAAGGAATAAGTCTGTGTGTTTAACATTTCTGGCTCCCTTGGTGGTTATCTGTGAGCACCAGGACCTCTGTGCTCCCAACAGCTGTTGACTGATAACTCATAATTAGTTAAAGAACAGTTCTCTGAGAAAGCTGAGAGATTAGGTCCTCTCTCTGGGAAACGTGACCTGAGAATGCCCAAGAGAATGAGTCAGCCCATCAGTAGCAGGCATCGAACCCAACAGGATGAAAAGGAAGGATGGGACCAGGGTAAAGTGGGCCAGCAGGCAGGTTGATCGGGGACAGCTATCGGAAAAGAAAGGATTCGTGCACTGAGTATTAAGGGTGATTGTGTATTAACCAGACAAAGAAAATGAACTGAAGGTGAGCGAAGCACCCTGATAAGAGGAGAAGGCAAGCTGGAGAGACATGACTGAGCACCCCTGTGGGCGGGGAGTGAGACATAAAGGCTGCGTTCCCTTGAAGAACACCCAGCACCACCATGACAAGGTTGTCTGCTGTTCCTGAGGTCAGGGTATGAGGCTCTCCTACATGTGTGCCTCTCAGCAGTCCTACCCTCTCCAAATTAAAGAGCCCAGGTTAGGGTTTCAGGTATCCTGGACTCTATCAGACTCCATATGTACCACATGGTCTCATGACAGCCTGCCTCAACTTCCTATGCAATTATCTATCTGTAAAACTGGGCTCAAAGCTCAGTGTGGTGGCATTTGCCTATAATCCTAGCACTTGGGAGGCTGAGATAAAAAGATTCCCCTGAATATGAAGTCTGCCTGGACTCCATAGTGAGATCCTGCTTCAAATTTAAAAACACACTCAGCTCAGTCAACAGCCCTTTTCTGACTCCACCATCCTAAACAACCTTGTCCTCTGTGGTAACTATCTCCACTCTAGCATTCTTTGGATGCTGATATTCTCATCTAACACCCTGAGTTTGAGAACTCCCTGAAAGGGACAATTTTTGTCTCTTTAACAGCTAGGTGTTGGAGACATAAAAACAAATAAAGAAAATTGGGTGTAGAGAGATGTGCCTGTGGTCCCAGCATTAAACAGACGGAGGCAGGAGCCAGTTTCAGCAGCTGGGCAAAAACCCTGTCTCAAAAACCTGAAAAGAAAAAAGAGAGTAGGAGGGGAATGGGTGGGCAGCAGAGTTCCTGCTCTCCCAGAACTTACAGAGAATTTGTTGAATGGATGGGTGGAATGATGGGTGGGTGGATGGATGGATGGATGGATGGATGGATGGAAGGAAAAAAGGAAAAATGGATGGATGGATGGATGGATGGATGGATAGATGGGTAGATGGATTGGTAGAAGGATGGATGGATGAATATACGGGTGAGTGGTTGATAGGCAGATGGATAGGTTGGAGGATGGATGGATGGATGGATGGATGGATGGATGGATGGATGGATGGATAAATAGATGGATTGGTAGGTGAGTGGACTGAGAGGTAATTGGATAGATGGGTGGATGGATGAATAAGTGACTGAAGCTCATAAGTGAGAAGGTATATTCCCTCTATTCCCTTATGGGGGTATAGTTAACACAGTCAGATACAACTCCATCTCTGGGTGAGTCTCTTTCATTATGGAAAAAATCACCCTATGACTGACAAACATAAGACAATTTCCTGTGTGACAACTGTAGACAAAGCCCAACAGGAATGACTTATTTCTGCTCTCCACTCTGGGATCTCAGCTAGCAAACCTGAAAGCCAGGACCTGATTGCCCCTAAAGGCTTGACTGAAGGCAGACACTGCCTCCTCCCATGCCCATGACAAGTGGGTTCCTGCCTGTGTGTGTGCCTCTCCACAGAGCTAGCTGAGCAGCCTCACAAATGGCAGCTGGCTTCCCCTGAGCAAATCATCTGAGGGGAGCCGTGAGAAATGTCACTGATAACCTCTCCTCGGGGCTTACACACTGTCAGCTCCACCATATTCTAGAAGGTCACGAGAAACACGCTGCTCAACCTAACCTGTATTTCAGGGGACAAGAACTTTACCTCACCTCTTGAAAGGAGAGGTTTAAAAGAATTTGTGAAGCAGGTGTAGCAGTGAATGTCTTTCTTTAATCCTAGCACTTGGAAGGTAGGGTGGGTCCCTGCGAGTTCAAAGCCAACCAGGTCTACATAGTGAGTTCCGACCAGCTAGAAGTAAGACCCTGCCTTAAAAAAAAAAAAATAAGTAGTGAACAAATCGATTCATTTATTTTCTCCAGCGGAACCACCTCAGTCCAACCCCTCCTCTATAAACTTTCTCCTACCAAGTAAGACATAGACGCCGCCCCAACATCTACCATATCAACCTCATCAAAACAAGCAACCACCCTTTGCATTTTCAAAAATTCATATTACCAATTTCCACTGAAAATAATAGAGGCAAAGGGGGTTGAAATGACAGATCTAAAGAAATAATAAAATCACAAGAACTGACAAAACAGCAGAGATGGAAACTCATGGATCCCCATGTCCTGGTTCTGATGGTCTCATCCTGGACTCACCTGTGCTTCCTGCCTGGCTATGCTGCTGAGCGTCTGAGGCCTTAGCCCAAGGATATCTACTTGACTTTTCTACATCTGATAGAATTTCTGGTCTCTTCTAGAACCACCTCTAGTTATGATACTGCTCTGATTTTTGAAGCAGGGTATCCCTATGTAACCCAGACTGGCCTTGAACTTCCAATCTTCCTGTATCAGCCTCCCAAGTGCTGGGATTACAAGTGTGAGGTACCACATCCCTCTGAGCTATTCCAGTTTAGACTCCTGCCCACACTGTCACTTATAGGTGTACCCTGATCCATGAACAATGGCAAAGGAAATCTTGGCTCCAAACAGCACCAAAAGGTTTTCCCCTGGTTGTGAATGTCCTACCTGAAGGCCAAGCAATGTTATTTCTTCCTTAGAAAACTTGAATAGCTGTGTAACTGGTCTACCTCCAAAGAGCCTTCCACATCTCAGCCAGAGTGGCTTAAATCCATAGTCTGATCTTGATGCTCCTGTTCTCAAGGCCCATCAATGGCTGCACCTTGCCCGCAAAGTCCACATGTCTGGACAAAGTTCACAAGGCTTTCCTTGACACAGCCTGATAGGGGCTTTCAGTCGGTGGGGAGAACTAGGCCTATCATGTTCTTGCTCCCTTGTGGGTTGGGTCTTCATCCATGTTGTTTCCTCTACCTGGGAAAGCTCACCTCTCTGTCTGCCCACCTCTCACTAAGCCTCATGCCCATTGGTTCTCAGGAGTCAGCATAAACACTACCTTTTTCAAGAGTTCTGTCTGGCTTTCCTGTCGGGAGCTGTTGGGGGCTGTCGACCCCCAGGCCCTGAATTTCTTGTAAACAGCTTGTTTTCCCCTGCTCTGAGCAGCCTGCAGCTGCTCTGAGCATGAGACCCCGATGGCGGAGTGGGTTCTGGTGGGTCTGCAGCTGAAAGATCCCGAGAGCTGGGGCGTGGCCAGAGCACTATAGAAGCTTCCCCTGAGCAGAATAAACACAATAATTCTTGTATCAAGGATGACCTGTGTACTCGTGTCTCTGTCTGTCTGTGTGTGCATGTGATTTTAAGTCTCCAGGTCAGTTTCTGGCTCATGCAACAGGTCCTGTGATCTGTGATACAGGGCACCACAGGACTGTCGGGGTTTTTGTTTTGTTTGGTTTGATTTGGTTTGGTTTGGTTTTTGGAGACAGGGTTTCTCTGTAGCTTTGGAGCCTGTCCTGGAACTAGCTCTTGTAAACCAGCCTGGTCTCGAACTCACAGAGATCTGCCTGCCTCTGTCTCCCGAGTGCTTTTACACTTTCCCCTACTCCAAGTTAGCCCACAGGACTTGATCTCACTTTTCACACGTAGCTGTATGCCTCTGGTCTAGCTATACTTTAAAATATTGAAGGTCTAACCTAGATCCTATATTCTTAATGTATTTGGCACACAGTACTTGCAGAGTGAATGTTGTGGGAGAATTGTCCGTATTCTGTCAAGCATGTTATAAATAAACACTGATTGGCCAGGCAGGAAATATAGGCGGGAAAAGCAGACAGGAAATAAAAATGATGTAATGAGAACATGAGAATTCCAGGAAGGAGGAAGCTGATTCCTCCCACTCCTGCCCAGACCACCAAAACAGCAAGATGTGATCTGCCCCACTGAAAAAAGGTACTGAGCAACATGGGTAACATAGATCAGAAAAATGGGTTAATCAAGATGTGAGAGTTAGCTAGTGAGAGGCTAGAGTTGATGGGCCAATCAGCTTATAATTTATGGAGACCTATGTGTGATTTTCTTTGGGGCTAAACAGCTGTGGGGTACTGGTTGGGACAAAAAAAAAAAAAACAAGCAGGCCTGACCCCCTCCATATTACAGAATGTTATCTGAATGAATGAATGAATGAATGAACAGAGGTCCTTCAACATCTGTCTCCCAGGTGTCCCTGGTAGTTCTCTGGAAGGCCTACCTTGGTCCTATTCTCCTGTAACACACAATTGCCTGAAGAACTCTGACTTAGGGGACAGATGAATGCCAAGGAGCTCAGTTCTTCTGTGACCTTTGCTGTCCTGAACCACCTTCCAACGAGTCTTGTTAACCCTGGAATGTGGCACCCCAGTGCCATAATCGTCAGTGACCACTGTGACCCATGTGACAAGTCCCCAAAGAACAAGGGACTGACTGTCACATTTTTTCGTCTTCTCTGTGTGACTAACGGAAGCTGTCATCCAGGTCTGCAGGGTGACCACTGGTTTTGGCCACTGCCCCTTTTCTAACAGTTTGTCTATTCTTTACGAGGCTATATGGTCCCACCTCTAATGGCAGGTGACAGTCTTTCACCAGGGAAACCCAAAGTTAGAAGGATGCAGAGCCCTGAAGGTTGTGACTGCTGTGGACCTAAAATACGAGCTCAGAGGCAGGGGTGTCGCTCAGTGGTACAGTGTTTGCCCAGCACACACAAAGCCCTGTGCTCAATCCCCAGTCCTCCAATAAAGATCCTACTTTAGAACAAAGAAGAAAAAACATTCATTCTATGCCGTGAGGGATGATGATCCAGGAACACACATGGAAGTCCTTCTGAGCCACTTTAATAGATACGAACAAGAGAAAGCCACAGATCAGTGGCTTCGCTCCTCAGTTGCAGGGTGGGAGCATCAGGTCGGCTGGTGGCAGTGGATTGGAGGAGTCTCTCTCCATCACCTTTCTGTCACTGTGACAAACCCCTGGCATAAGCCACTCAATTGGAGGTGATGCTCAGATGCAGACATTATAGGCCATGGCTGGATGGCTGGGTGGCTTTGGGCCTGAGGGGACGAGAACACCATAGTGGCAGCAGGCCCTAGACAAGCAGAGCTGTTCACCTCACAGCCTGCAGGAAGCAAAGAGACATCTTTCCAGGGCGTGCCCCTAGTGATCTACTTCCTGCCGTCAGCCCCTGCCTCCTTCTTTCTCCTACCTCCTAATAATACTGACAGATTATCAATACAAGGAATTTAGCCATTGGTTAGGCCAGAGCCCTTAGGATCCAATGGCTTCCCCCAAACCCATTCTCTAACTGCTAAGCCCTCAACTCATGAGTCTTTGGGCCGAGAGATGGGAGGACCCTTGGTATCTAAACTCATAGGGCTTAGAAACTGCTTTTGCTCTTTTGCTATAAAGCATTGACACTCCACACTCAGGCTGACAAGCTTGAAAGGTTCTGGGTTTGGGGTTCGAGGGGGACACTGAGGCAGACTGTCCCTTTGGGTAAGAGAATTACTAGACGAGTTATTTACTCCACAGACAGGCAGATAGACAAGCATGGCAGGACCCCGTAGGGGAGCCCAGGCCCCTGTGACAAGAGTAGAAGCCCTTTCTTATAGGATTTAGAGAAAGGAGATTGAAGTTTCCTTTTTTGGCTCACTGTTGGTCGTTGCTAGGGGTAACCAGGGAATGGCAGTTTAAGGGTGTCAAGTGATGGATAAACATCTTTCCAGGCAAGGCATTGCTAGGGGTTGATAGGGTTGGGAGGGCAGAAGGAAGTTGCTTAGCTCGAGGAATCAAATTACTTCAGTCTCTGCAATTGTCACAGTTCAGCAAGAGTGGACAAGCTTTACAAGACGGGGTGGCCCTAGATGACAACAGTAACTAAAGCAGGACAAACACCTGACACCAGTGTCTTGGTTTCTGTGTCTTGTCTGTCCTTATTGTGGCAGAAAATGCAGAGATGAGTCATTATTACCCTTAACCTTTTCTCCAGTCACACCTGGGATTCCCAGAACAGCAGTGCCCAAGATGGAGGCAGGGTGGGGGAAGGGAGTACCGTTCTCCAGGCTGAGGAGGTGGAACCAGGTTGTTCCTTCCCATCAAGCAACGAGGGCAGGGACAACTTCAAGACCACCTTGCACAGCCAGAAAAGAGGCAGTAGTCAACAAGACCACAACTTGACCAAGACTGCTTAATTATTCAGAACGTACCCTATTTTTTTCTCTACTTCAGCCTGAAGTTGCTGTCTCTAGACCCCTCTATTGGTCGCACCTCCCAGCATCCCCACAACCAAATCTCTTCTCACCGCTTTAATCATCTCTCTACCGAGCGTCTGTGATGATGGGCGGCCCAGTCAGCATTCTGAGGATGCTGTTGGGGCTTAGGCTTTTTCCATAAAAAGTCCAGTTAAGAAACCATAACCCTCCTCTGTGGGCTTCAGATGATATCTGACCGCACTGTCCGCTTTAGGCTTCGTGGAGGTTAAGCCCCATAAAGCATTCTGAGGAATTTATCTCTCAGTCCTAAAAGAGTTAGGTCACATAGAAAAGTTAAAGTAATTGGCTACAAGAGGCCCTAAAATAATCCCAGGTAATTTTGACTTGGCCCTACCTATAGCATTCCATATTTCCACTGCCACAACAGTCTCCAAGGTCAAGGCCAAAGCCAAACAGTTCACTGGATCTTTAGATACAGCTTCTTCAGAGAATGTCAATTCACATGTCCCCACCCTGTTTCCTAGGACCAGGTGTACACTGTGGGAAGCCTGAGCTCTAGCCTGAGACAGAGCTGGGATCCACCAGTGACTAATGGAATCACCTTGGACAAGTCACAGGAACTTTTTTTTGAGATAGGTATCTCACTACATACCCCTGTTGGCCTTAACCACTTCTTGTGCTCTTCTCGTGGAAGAGCTGGCCCTGCCCCTTCCTGTGGTGGGGGTGGGGCCGCACCTCACCTAGGCAGCACAGTAGAGCTAGCCCTGGTAGCATAGGTGTGGGAGAGCTGGGCCCTGAAGGCAGGAGCATGGGAGAGATGGCCCTGGTGTCATAGATGTAGGAGACCTGCCACGTCCCTTGCCTGGGTAGAGTGAGATAGCTGGCCCTGGTGGTACAGGCACAAGAGAGTGAGCAGGCTGACTAACTCAGCTACCACTCAAGTGCAGATCCAAGGCTTTGAGTTGGCCCACCCCAACACCTACCCCATTTAGGAACCGCTGAAGCATGTGAAGGGACCGGTCCTGCAGAACCAAAGCTGTGGAACCTCATGACACAAAACAACAGGATATCAAAGAGGAGTCCTGGTATTGATAATCCAGTATTGATAACCCAGAATTGATAATCGAGTAACAGATGCCAGGGGCCTCAAACAATACCAATGACTCGTTCATAGCGATGAACATTTGCAGGTAAAGCTGTGTGAAACACAGTGACACAGTGCAGCATCCATGGCGAGATTTGTTTTCTTTCCTTTTGTGGGGGGAAGGCTGCAAAGGCAGAGGGCAGATATGGAAGGATGGGAAGATGAGTAGGAGTGGGGTGCAGGATGTAAAATTCATAAAGAATCAATAAAAAGATAAACAAAACAAACCATGTGCTCTTCCTGTCTCAGCCTCCCAAGTGCTGGGATTCTAAGTATTTGCTACCACCTCTCAGTATCAGAGAACTTTTTCATCCTTTGGTGCCTTCTTAATATTATTATGAGAGTTAAATGAGACCTCTGTGCAAAGGAACTTAGAATACAGTAGGTCCTCTGATCAATGACAGATTCTATGTTTGCATATAAGGAAGACAAGGACCTAGTGAGCATCCCTCGCTCTCCCAAATTTTTGTCTCACTCCATCCCTTCTGCCTCTTCCTTCAAAGCCTGTCCTCGGGGCTGGAGAGATGGCTCAGTGGGTAAGAGCTTTGCCTGCTCTTCCAAAGGTCCTGAGTTCAATTCCCAGCAACCACATGGTGGCTCACAACCATCTGAAATGAGGTCTGGTGCCCTCTTATGGCCTGCAGGCATACATGCAGACAGAATATTGTATACAGAATAAATAAATATTTTTTAAAAAGCCCGTCCTCTGCTGATGTATTAGATACGTTTCTATTGCCATGATAAAAAATCATAACCAAAACAACTTACAAAAGGAAGACTTAACTGAGCCTACTGTTTTAGAGGGTTAGCGTCTTGGTGGCAGAGCAAAAACCATGGCAGCAGGCACAGGTGAGAGCTCACAGCTTGATCCATAACCACAAGGTAGAGAGAGCTAACTAAAAATGGTGTGGGCTTTTGAAACCTCAAAGCTTGCCTGCTCCAGTAACACACCTCCTCCACACTCTTTCCAAACCCTTCCACAAGCTGGTGACCAAGTATTCAAACATATTCATCCCTGGAGACCATTCTCACTCAAACCACCACAGCTGGGCTGTTCTTCCCCTCCCATGGTGGACTAGTTACCTTTCTCATTGCTCTGACCAAAATACCAGGCAAGAAGCAACACAAGGTGGGAAGCGTTTATTTTGGCTTTTAGTTCAAGGAGACACAGTCTATCGTGGTGGGGATAGCAGGGCAGTCAGCATGTGGAGGCATTTGGTCACATTACACCCACAGTCAGAAAGCAGAGAGAGCTGAATGGTGGTACTCCATTTACTATCTCCTTTTTTACTCACCTGAGCCCTCAGCCACAGGGATGAGCCTTCTCATACTCAAGGTAGGTCTTCTCTCTTCAGTTTAACCTTTCTGCCAACACACTCATGGACACACCCAGAGGCATGTTTCCATGGTGATCCTAAACCAATCAGCTTGACAATGAAGATTAGCCATCACAGGAAGGAGCAAGACTCAACCATTTTCTTCTTGGTCCCACCATTCAATGAGTGGATGGGTTCTCAGCCGAGAACAACGCCTGTGTGTTGAGGGAGGGGCATGATGAACTGTTTCCACTCTTTCTGCTCTCTCCAGAACAAATGTTACAATCTGCTTTTCCCTGCATGACCTGAAAACAAACACCCCTGGGTACAATAACAAATTTCTTTTTTTCCAAAGACTGCAGTAAATATAAGATAGAGAAGGGATACATAGTATTCCTCTAAGTATGGGATAGGGAAAGGATACATAGTATTCTATCAACACGGGTGTTAATCCTACTCTTTGGGAAATTAGCCTAGTCTTACCTATAGGGATATTCACCTCCTTATTAGCTTAGTTTTTATTGTGAAATACCACCTTGTTGGCCCCAAAAGACTTCCACCCGAAGCAGAGGCTGATAACTCTTGGTATAATTTCGCGGCTCCTCACTTTCTCCTTTAAGAAGAGCGGCTTACCTTGCTGCGCATCCCACAGTCCACTTCCATCTCCCTACTTGGAGGCTCAGCCCGCGTGGGAACACCCACTCAGCATTGATTTCCAGCCTGAAAGGCACTGTTTGGTCTCAGCTTGCTGCAGAGATGACTAACACAAACCCAAAGATAAATCACCCAGGTTACCAGCTCCTGCCTGCCAACTCTCTCCCAGACCTGGTGACCTCCTCCAAGCCCCAGCCCAGCCCAGCCCTGGTCTCCTGGAACTGGAGTTGCATCTTGTGCCCCTCTCTATCCACCCGAAATGTACCAAAGCCCACATGTCTAGACCAGGGCTTCCCAGCTTGGGTTGGTTGTCCCCCTCTTGTTTGGTTTGCACTTTTGTGCTGCGTGGTATTAATGAAGCCATCTTCAGACGAGGCTCAATTCCCAGGTCTGACTATAACAAGATCTTCCCATAACTGAGCAATATAACACACCCCCACACCCCATTGAGAACCTTCTCAATCTATTACATTGTGACACCACAATTTCTCTAATTTTTTTTTTAGTACGCAATAACAACAAATAAAATTCCCTTCCAAAGAAAGAGAACAGTCACCCACACACACACACACTTCACAACCCGCCCCCCAACTCTGGTGAGAGTTAATTCCCCCTAAATCTCAAACCCCTCCGTTTTGGGAACAACCAATAACCAAGCGCCTGTAATGGCCTCTCCAGCTCACCCCACCCCACCATCCACCCCAATTTCCTCAATCTGCTCAGCAACCAGAGCCATTAAATCTAGAAAACTAATTTGTAAGGAAAACAATGAGAAATGCAATAGTTTCTCCGTTGGATTCTAATGCAAAGTCCCACCAGGACCCGGCCCGTTGTAAAGAAAGAAGAGAGGAGCCTGGAGAGAACCGCCTATTAGCATTCAAAGCTCCAGCACTTGGGAAGCTGACCTGCTGCAAAATGGAAATTTGCCCTAACCCGCAGGGGCCAGCACTCAGGTTCGAATTATTTATCCTGCAAACAACAAGCAATCATGGGCTCGCTCCCCTGCAGATCAGGGGGGGCCTTCAGAGTTTGCGCTGTTGGCGATGTCATCCCAGGACGCGTGCCTGGGTTACTTGGGAGCAGAGCTATTTGGGAAAAGAAAAAGCCTGAAATAAAGCTGGGGAGGGAAGAGAGAGAAAGAGTCAGAAAGGCCCGAGGGGAGAGAGACACCGGGAAGACAGGCTGGTGGTCTTTGCCCAGCCCCTCCTGACAGCCGACCTTGCCTTCTGGGAAACTCTGACGAGCTCTTTTCCCCCGTGGAAGGGGGCGGGACTCGGAGATTGGTAGATTCACCTTGAGTCATCCAGTGAGTCACTAGTAGGAGGCAGAAATAGATCGTATGAGCCACTGTTCTTTGTCACAGCATCTCGTTTCTGCAACCAGGACTCCTAGGAGGGGAGGCATCCAAACGCTCCGCACAGCCAGGTTGCTTCATTTGATGAGATGACTGTCTGGTTCTATTCCCAAGGCAGACGATTGATTGCAAGCCAAGGCCCAAACACATTTTTTTTCTGGGCAAGTCAACCACTCTCCTCACATCAAGTACACCTGTTAGCCACCCCGTCAAGGTCCAGCTCATTTGAGCCACACATCCAGTCCACCTGGGACGCTCAGCTCTCCCTGGGAGCACACCCATCCCAGAAAACCTGCCTTGATCACACCCACTCCAATTCTCTCTTTTCTCTAGCTGTAGTCTTTTAGGGCTTAAGACAGGAATGAAATTGTCTACCCGACATCCCGGGTACCTTCAGTCCAGTGTCCTCAGAGTGGACTTAATCTTGTTATGTACCCATTCGTGGTTTGGGTCCGTTTTAAAATATAGGCTTTATTAAGATTCTAGTTGCCATGGAAAGAAAATAGTTTGTTCTCACAGTTTTCTAGAGAAAGCAGTGTGCCACAGTTTCCAGTGCCACCTGGGGACACCCCCAAGGGCATTCAGGAGGAGCAGGAAGAGATGGGAGCTAAGGAAAGTTCCCCTAAAGTCCTTCTGCAGCGTGAACAGTGGCGTGACCAGGTGTAGGACTAACTGAACTTCAGCTAGCTCTGGAGCCTAGAGACTGTCTCCAGTTGCCTCCTGGCTGACTGTGGGGTGGTTAGAGCAGGTGGAGAGAGGCCTGAAGGACAAGAGCCTGGTAAAAAGTACTTTGGAACATGGACTCTGTATTAGTTAATCTGCATAAGAAAGGCCAACACACGCCTGGGCTAGCAGCTTCCTGTGACCAGTACCTGAGGGGCACTGAAAGGAAAGTTTTCCAGGAGACAGCAACATCCGGAAGGCAGCAACTACTTTTGGAGTTGCTGCAACCATTTTGTGATCATGGGAGAAGCCAGCTGCTGAGTTATGCTACCAAGCTGCGCAGTCCTGAACTGCCTACCTCTGATGTCCTCGCACCATGAGCTAGCAAATGCCTGCTTTAGCCTCTCCTGTTTCATCACTGTACTGTCTGCAGCTGAAAGCATCCTAGGACGATCTCCTGTCCTTCAGTTTACTCTAAACTTCCTAACCCTGACCTATGTTCTTGAACTAGAATTGCTCTTTAGAGAATGGGTTCGTCGCTTGAAATGACATCACCCCCAAGGTTATAGGAACTGCAGAGCGCATTGGAGTGGGCCTTCACAATTGTTTCCAGTTTTGTAGAATTTGGCCTCATTCGTTGCTACAGAACCTTCCCAGAATCAAGTAGAAAGCAAAGACGGGCGCCCTGAGCCCAGCTGAGAAGGGGAAAGGACCCGTGTACTTTCTCTCCTGACTCCAGGATCTTCACAGCCCATGTTTTCTCTTCAAGATGCAGTCGGGGGCTGGAGAGATGGCTCAGTGGTTAGAGCATTGCCTGCTCTTCCAAAGGTCCTGAGTTCAATTCCCGGCAACCACATGGTGGCTCACAACCATCTGTAATGAGGTCTGGTGCCCTCTCCTGGCCTGCAGACATACACACAGACAGACTATTGTATACATAATAAATAAATAAATATATTTTTAAAAAAAAGATGCAGTCGGCCTCAGGTGGGTGCTATACCTTGGGAGAGGGGACTTGATTCAGTATGGATGAAGGGAATGAAATGTAATTTCTATTCAACTGCAGGACCACTATCTTAGAAGAGAGAAGACAAGGTTTCTTAGTGCTGCAGGGACAATAGGCCATGACAGAGAGAGCTTAGAGAGTGCACCCGAGACTTGGAGTTTACATCTTCAACACTGAAGGGAAACACACACACTCACACACGTGAACATGTACACACACTCAGACATACTCACACGTAAGTTCACACAAACACACACAAACATCCCACATACACACTTGAACAAGCACAGCCACACAGACACAAACACACATGCATGAGCATGCACACCCACCCAGACACACATACACAAACATGCACATACACACATATGTACATGCACTCACATACACTCACACACTCACACATACATTCACACAAACACACGCACATGAACACGCACACGCACAAACATGCACAGCCACAAAAATACACACAAACATATGCACACATGCACATACACATACAAACAGGCACACACACACACACACACACACACACACACACACACACGACAATGTTTCTAGACTTGGACCGGCTACTGTCCAGCTATGTGCCCTGTGTCAAATCACATCACAATTCTAGGCTTCAGTCTTCTCAACCATGAAATAAGGGAACCGAACTAAATTATTCCTAGTCACTTCAGATTCGCTTTAAAGAATCCCATGATTCTAAATATAAACAGATCGTCTCAACCTTTTAACTAAATGTCTAGTGCCCGTGACCGTGTCCACTGTTAGAGAAGAAGACTGCCCTCAAATCGAAAGAACCAGTAGTCGATGGTTTTGTGCACCAAGATACAGAAGTTAGTGCTGACCATCATATTAAGGCTATTATCACAGGGTAGAATCAGGACTCTTTTTCCTAAGTCTACAGTACTTTCGACTGTGATCTCATCTGGGAATAGGGCTGCTGCAGATATAGCTGGGTAAGTTTATATGACCACATTAGCGTAGGATCCGTCTTTGATCTAAAATGACTGAGGTCTCGACTGGGCCTGTGGTATACACTTGTAATCCCAGCACTTGGGACCTGAGGCAGGCAGATTCTGTAAGTTTGAGGCTAGCCTATGCTACATAATGAGTTTAAGGCCAGCCTGGGGCACAGAGTGAAATCACACTTGATGTTTATTTACTGTCACGTTGAGTGGACTTAGAATCAGAGGCATCTGTCAATGAGGACACTTCTAGAGAGGCTTACCTGAGGAGGGAGGAGTCTCCGTGAATGGGAAGTAGGTGGCACCACCTCATTCGCTAAGGTCCCAGAGCTAATAAGAAGGAAAACGGGAGAAAAAATGGTCACCAGAATTCTTCCCTTTCTACTTTAAGACTGTGGATTCCGTGTGGCCAGGACGTCATGTTCCCTGTCGCCATTTCCCCACCGTGATGGACTGCACTGTCAGACTGTGAGCTGAAATAAAGCCCTTCTTCCTCCCCTTGCTCAGGTATTTTATTACACTAAATGAGAAAATTAATTAACACACCCTGCCTCCAAGAAATAAATAATGGAAAATAATTAAATAAAGTACCAGTATCTTGATAGAAAAGGGGGAGATAGAGATTGAATAGCACATGAAGACAAAGGCACCCGCAGAGTTAGCTCCAAGCCCAGGAATTCTAGAGTTGCTAGTGAACTCCAAAAGCTGGAAGAGGCCAGAAAGACGCCTGCTGTAGGAGGAGCATAACCCCATTCTTAACATGGTACCCAAGTTCCCAAGTCTAGAACTACGAGGCACCAAAGCTCTGTTTGAACCATGCAGTTGGTAGCACGTTGTTATAGCAGACTTAGGGAATGAACGTACCCACCAATAGCTAGGGCTTATTCAGATGCTTACTATGGACCAGGAGCTATGTGAAGTGCTCTGTATGCTGCTCACTCAATCTTTGCTGAAATCTTGGAAAGACATCAATGTTTTAGCCATGTCTTACAAGTGATGATATACAAATATCTCCACAACCACCCATGCCAGGGTGAAGTTCATCTTTAAAAATTGGGACCCCCAAAAAACACTAATGACAACTTATGCTGGAGAGGATGTAGGAAAAAAGGAACACTCCTGCATTTCTGGTGGGAATATAAGATGGTACAGCCCCTTTGGATTTCAGTATGGCGATTTCTAAGAAAATTAGGAAACAACCTTCCTCAAGACCCAGCAATACCACTCACTTTTGGGTATATACCCAAAGGATGCTCAATCGTGCCACAAGAACATGTGCTCAACTATGTTCATAGCAGCATTATTTGTCATACCCAAAACCTGGAAACAACCTAAATGCCCCTCAACAGAAGAATGGATAAGGAAAATGTGTTACATTTACACAATGGAATACTACACAGAAGAAAAAAAATGACATATTGAAATTTGAAGGCAAATGGGTGGAGCTAGAAAACATCATATTGAGTGAGGTAACCCAGACCCAGAAAGACAAATATCATGTGTACTCACTCATAAGTGGATTTTAGACATAAAACAAAAAAGAAAGAAAGAAAAAAACAGCCTACAAATTACAATCCCAGAGAACCTAGACAACAAAGAGGACCCCAAGAGAGACACACATGGAGCCAATGTACATAGGAAGTAGAAAAAGACAAGATCTCCTGAGTAAATTGGGAACATGGGGACCATGGAAGTGGGTAGAAGGGAAGGAGAGTGGAGATAAATATATAGCTCAATAAAACCAATAAAAAAAATTGGGATCCCATTATAAGGATCTTAGTGTGAAGGGTGTTGGCTATTTGAAGTCTCTCTGGACACCACACTTTCTAAACTTGCTGTTTCATTTTACTTGATTGTAATGACATTGTACAATAAAGTGCCGCAGATTTAGCTTATCCAAAACCACAATCTTCTTTTCCCCTTCTAGTTATCTTCTTCAGTTTCCCATTAGGACATTTTTCTTCCACAGTTGGTGGTTCTGTGTATTAACGCAAATCATCTTTACTTTGACTCCCTCCCCCATCAAATCCTGAGCCCACTGGCTGTATACTAAGACCAATGATGGCTCTCAGTCTCTATGGCCATTACCCTGGCTCTAGCTTCCAGTGTCCCTACTCTGAGCTCAATGCTCTATGAAATCTTCCTGCCGGAACCTTCCAGAGCCATGTCGTCAGCCTTTGAGTAAAACCAGTGCTTGGGTTGGGGGGCATGGCTCAGTTGGGGGAGGACTTGCCTAGCATGTAGAGACTATGGACTCAGTCCCCAGCACTGCTTGAAGTTGAGCACGGTGGTACACACTTATAATCCCAGGGCTGGAAAGCAGACACAGAAGGATAACAAATTCAAGGCCAGTTTCAGTTACACAGGGAATTTGAGGCTGGCCTGGATCATGTGAGATTCTGTGTCAAGAGATGTAAAGGCATAAATGAATGCAGACAGATTGTAAAAATATTTACAGCTTTAATGGGGAAATAGACTTACATTAGCCCGAGGCGAACACGCCCCCTAATGGGCTGAGCTTATCCCTACAGAGAGAGAGAGAGAGAGAGAGAGAGAGAGAGAGAGAGAGAGAGGAAGAAGGAGGAGGAGAAGAAGGAGGAGGAGGAGGAGGAGGAGGAGGAGGAGGAGGAGGAGGACAAAGGAAGGAAGAAAGAAACTAAAGAAACAACTTTTCATGGTCCCTGAGACTCCTTTGACCTCTGCCCTATCCTGTAGCCTCACCATCAGTCATTTCTGTAGTCCTGGAACTTTTCTTGGGCCTTTGATATGAAAATCTTGTCCTGTCCAGAGCTTCATCTTGCTGCTTCCTCCTTATTCAGGTCTCAGAGTCCTTTCCTGACCCCACTATTAAAACTAGCCCCATCCCCTAGCTCCAATCCATCCAATTACCTGTTTTTAACTCCTTCAGTCTCTGAAAACTAACATATTTTTTATAAACTTACTTTTTGGCTTGTCCTTCATGTCCCTCCACAACACCAGGGGTCTTTTAAATCCTGGTCCATCATTTTATTCTAATGCTCATATTACAGGCTGGCTCCATGGGTGTTTCATAAAGGCTGCCTGGCAAGAAAAAAAACCTCGGGTTCCCAGCTGGAGCCTGCACCTTTGGTGTCTCTCTTCTGTCTGCTGCTCCTTGTTCACTACTGAGGTCCAAGCAGGTATTCATCAAATCCTTATGGGCCACACAGAGAGGTCTTTCTTCTACAGTTAATCTTCTTGGATATAGAATTTTTCTGGCAGTTCAAGGAGTTTTCATTCAGAAACACACACATAGGAAAGACCCAGAAACATACACGTACCCCAATTTCTTTTCTATAAAGGACGTCTCCAGCCGGGCGGTGGTGGCGCACGCCTTTAATCCCAGCACTCGGGAGGCAGAGGCAGACGGATCTCTGTGAGTTCGAGACCAGCCTGGTCTACAGAGCTAGTTCCAGGACAGGCTCCAAAGGCACAGAGAAACCCTGTCTCGAAAAACAAAAAAATAAAAATAAAAAAATAAAGGACGTCTCCACTCAGGAAACGGGGTCACCCTCCACATGCATGAAGCCTTGACCTGCCTCAAGTGTGGCACCTGACCGACCAGCTAAGCTCGGATGTGTAAGCACTTCCTGGATCTTTAACTACTTCCAGCATAGAGAACACGTTCAGAGCCCCTTGCCGGTCATTCAGCATCTCTTACCACACCGAGCCGCTGAAGAAAATGAGCTCTTTTGCCTCGGGAGACAGAGTAAAAGGAACAAAAGAAAACAAGGACCATTTTAAAATGAAGTCTGCATTTGGTGCCGTTCTCAGATGCCCTGCATCTTCTGAAATCATTGGGAATGTTTGTTTTCTTGAAATTGATTTCTCCCTTTCCCTCGGCGCTCTATTTTGATGGACCATTGACTTTAAATTTTTTTATTACATTTATTTATTTATCGGAAGGGACGCGTGTGAAAGTCAGAAGACGATTTGCGCGGGAGTCGTCCTCTCCCTTGGCCACATGGGTGCCAGGAATTGAACTCAGATCTTTAGGATTGCCAGTAAAGTAACTTCACGTTCCGAGCCATTTGCCAGCCCCACACCGCTAACTTTGAAACCTGTCCCCAGCTCCAAAGACCCTGGGTAGACAGTCCAGGCCCAGAAATCAGACCCACTGAAGCGAGTCTCTAGAGGCCCTTCAAAAGTCTACAGGAAGCAGTGGGCAGAGAGAAGCCAAACTGACCCGTCCATCAGGTCTGAAGAGGCTCTACCTGTATGAATCATGGGCGAGGGAAAAGAAGGAGACCAAGCAGAATTCAATTGTCAAGGTCTCACTTTATTAGGGTGATGGTTACAGCTTATATAGCCCTTGAATGAGGAACTTGGCTTGGGGTGAGGGGTAGGGGGTAGCAAAGGTCACCAGTTAGCACACCTGGTGTTTTTTTGTGTACGGGGAAACATTCTTTTTGTGATTCCGTTAACAAACAGTTCTCAAGATAGTTGGGATGTGGGGCTCTCTGCAAACATCCTTAGGACAATGGTGCCTGCTATCATAATCTTTAGGACAGTGGTCCCTGACACCAAACCTCAGATGATGGGTCCTGGACATGGGCACTGCTCTTCTGAGACTGTAACGTCACAGGGAGTTCACATCCCTGCCCGACTCTGCTCACCCACTCCCATTTGGTCTAATTTCCTCCAAACACGGTTGGAGGGAGAAATGCTTTAAAGAAGGTTAACTAAGCTTGGAATTCACCTCTTAGAAGCAACAGAGTTAATTTGGGGACAATATTACCTTTCAGCAAAACCTCTCAAATTCTTCTTTGTTTTATAAAAGGAGTTGGGAAAACAGTCTGCCTTTCTCTGTGTTTTTGGTCAGGGCTGTCTTTTTAGCAAATAACAGAACCCGTTTGGCTTACACTAGAGAGAAAAAAAATGAACTGTATAGAAACCAGAGTACCTCATAGATCTGAGGATGAGGAAAGAAATGTGGTCTCAGAAAAGTTCCGGAAGTCCACCAGGAACCCAACCAACCCATCCTTTCTCTGTCTTTCATGCTAGATCATATTAACTCTTTTGTGGGTTTAGATGTGACATGTTCCCTTCATTTTCGTATGTATGAATTCTTGGTCCCTGGTAGATGGTGACATATTAAAGTCTATGGAGCCTTTAGGAGATGAAGCCTTTGGATTTTGTAGCCAGGCCAAGCTTCTGTCTGGTTTCTGTTTCCTGGTCCAGGGAAGTGGGAGAAAACACATCCCTGTGACCATGCCTTTCCTGCCACGCTGGCCTGTACCTCAAACTGTGAGCAGATGTAAATCCTTAATCCCTTAAATTGCTTCTTGTCAGGTGGTGAGGAAAGTAACGTGGACTCCTGCCTCTGCTTCTCCCTGCAGTTTTAGCGATCAACGCCCAAGGTCAGATGTCCGTGTTTCTAAGCCCTCACAGGGTCTCTCTCTGTGAACCACAGTTCTGTACAGAGGAAGAAGACTCTGGCGGTCTCAGCTTGAGTATGAATCTACTTTTGATCTAATCCACTGCCGGCCAGGTAAACAAACACGTGTATGTGTTTGGTAGTTTTCCCAGTGACTAGACAGACCAGACAGGGAGGGGTCTCAGGCCAAGGTTACTGAGGTCTAGACAGCACTCTCCCGAGTAGCATTACCATGCTAGACATACCGCCACTAAATAAAACCTCTTTTTATTATTTATTTGTTCATGTGTATGCATGCATAAGTGCACACATACATGCAGATGCCCACAGAGGCCAGAAGAAGGTGGTAGATCTCTTGGAGTTGGAGTTACAGGCAGCGGCGAACTAGTAATCCTGAGATTCGCAAGAGAAAAACCAATTCCACAATTTTGAGGCAAATTTGAGCCAAATTTGAAGCGAGCTTTAATTAAATACTGACCAGGATGAACTTTGGTCAGGACCTCTCCTGATTGCCCGGTGAGTGGCCCTGAGACACATGTCGTAGGGACTTATAAGGACAAAATCATGTGGCCACAGTATTTCCCATAGGGCTTGGTAAAACTGGCAGCATTCCAGGAAGCTACCTGCTCCTTGGGCAGGCGGGGCTTACAAGGTGGTCTTACAGAACCACCTGACATGGGTGCTGAGCACTGAACTCTGGTTCTCTGAAAGAACAGCAAGCGTTCCTAACCATTGAGCCACCTCTCCAGCCCCACTTTTGGCCATTTAGTTTTTTACTCTGCCATGATAGCTAGTCTGTTCCCAAGCCTCTAACCTTGTTAAATGTTAAAAGTACCTAGAAGACGGATGGCCCTAGACCCTCGGGCACTGAGCCCTGGACGGGTGGTCCTGAGACTGTTTGAATTAAGGCTAAGATACTACGATGACCACAATAACGGTTGTGAGAGGGACAGGAAAGAAGAAACGGACATGGAAGAGGAAGAGAACGGATTACCGCACTCACATCCACAAGGCATTGCAGTAAGGATCGGAGGGACCCGGATCAACCCTTTCCACAAACGATTTAGGGGCCCTGGGAGCTCTGACTGTGCTACCCACCCACACTCAAGACTGCTGATCACCCTAGAAGGGCTTGACTTCTGTGAGTGCTTAGCTTGATTACACAAAATATTACTGATTATTTTCATTTACACAAATAGCTTTCATTTATAGCTAATCACCATGTAGCACAAAGATGATTATGTGTTGATTAACTTCGCTTTAAGATTAATTTCAACATTAAACTTCTGCATATTTTTTTTTGGTTCAGGCTTCTTTGTTGTGTGTACGGAATTGATTGTGTACACAAACTTAAGAAGAATTAGGAGGAACATCATCTCCCAAGACGCCAGGCTAGAATACAAATGATTCAAGCAGCCTTCCCCCAGCTGGGGATCCTGAACAGCTCTAAAGATACATAAATATTGGGATTGGTGGGATGACCCAGTGGTTAAGAGCAGTGGCTGCTCTAACAGAGGACCCTGGTTCGATTCCCAGCACCCACAGGGCAGCTTGCTCACAACCACTTGTAACCCCAGTACTAGGAGACTAAGCACCCTCCCCTGGCCTCTGGGCACTGCAGGAACAGGGTGCACAGACATGCAGGCAGGCAAAACGTGCATACACATAAAATAAAAATAAAGGATTAAAAATTTGAAGAAAAATATCTAGATATCCTTTTCAAGATGGGGAGACTTTGGGATGAAGGCATTACACCATACTCTACCCAATGACATTCTTAATATGCTAAATAGAGGGGTGAGACACTGTGGAGGTGCGTGGATCATAAATCGATATGCTAGGGTCAGCTTGTTTGAGATAGCAATTGATCCTGACCCTTAGGCAAGCGGCATGTGAGCCTGGGTAGAGGCTACTGATGTTTGTTAGATGCCTTAGAACTAGCACTGACAGGCGCTTTGTAACAATAATGCAGACACAGCTCGCATCTATGAAGCCCTTTCTATAGGCCTTGTGTTTAATCCTCATCATGACCCCAAAGGATGAGCGCTTTGCATCTCAAAGGAAGAAGACAGAGCTTTGAGATGCCTGCAGGTGGTTGTATTGGTAATCATAGAGTAATCTCCAAGGTTAGATAATCTTTCATCTCCAGGACCTCAGCTCCCTCGATTGTAAAGTGGGATAAAAAATAAGCCTTAGTTTCTTTCCGTTGGGTGCCAGAAACTTGCTGTGGAAATGGGCAAGTTCATGAAACCTGGGGAAGTGGTGCTGGTCCTGGGCTGGATTGCTAGATGCAAATCTGCCGTCGTGAAGAACATGGATGATGGTCCCTAGACCTTCGCCCTCACAGCCATGCTCTGGTGGCTGGAACTGACCGCTATCCCCAAAGTATGACAACTGCCATGGGCAAGACAAAAACCACCGAGAGATCAAAGATCAAATCCTTTGTGAAATATCTAACTAAAATCCCCTCATGCCCACAAGGTACTCTGTGGCCAGTCCCTTGAACAAAACCATTGTCAACAAGGATGTCTCAGAGACCCTTTAAAAGTTCTGAAACCCAAGGCCAGGCAGGAGGCCAAAGTCAAGTTTGAGGAAAGGTAAAAGTCAGGGAAGAAAAAGTGGTTTTTCTAGAAATTTCAATTTTAGGTATATTTTTGTTTCCATCATTAAAAATTTAAAGGAGGGCGGGTAATAATATTTTCCTTGGCCAGACAGGGAGTGTGGGTCCGTAGGTCACGCAGCAAGCATGCTTCAGGCTGTGGGGACCACAAAAAAAACCATATAGACTTGGAACAGAGAGAGTCTTTGTGTGACTGAACAGAATCACACACAAATACCATACAACACAAAGCGATACCCAGTGCATTTGTTAGACAAAATGTCTACTTTCCTTGAGGGTCTCTCTTCCCTCCCTCCCTCTCCGTTTCCCTCCTTACTTCTTCTTATCCCTTCTATTTATTTTCCTACCCCTTCCCCCTTCCACTCCCATCTCTTTCCTAGCCCCCCTCTTGGTGTTTATACTGCAGCAACTCCACCCCCAGCCAGTGCTTGTTTTGGGAAAGGATTAACCCGAGAGCTCAGGAGAGCCTGCGTTTTAGTTAGTCACCGATGAATCACTGGAAATGACTTTGTCCCTCCGGAGCTAGAAGGAGACTTAGAAGTTTCTCACTTACCCAGAGCTGGCTGCACACCCAGCAGGGGCTCGAGGCACAGCTGCTAAATGATCAATGACCCTGTTGCTCCGGGTAGAGTGCTCACTGGCTAAAAACAGGAGCCGTTTCTCTTTATGGAATCATTTTCCTGCTGTGTCTGGGACACCAAACTGGAATTCTCCTACAGAGACCTAGGACATCTGCCCTCAGTGGGGAGTGATGCATTAAAGTTGTGGCACCTGTAATCCTGAGGGTTCCATCTGACTCACGTGTTTTGCTCTGCAACCTTGAGAAAGTGATTTACCTTCTCTGAACCTCGATTTTCTCATCTATAAGAAGATGCTAGTGGAACTAACGGGTTGGAGATGTATGAATTTCGGTAATGGGTACTTTGCACACAATGCGTTTGTGATTGATCGCAAACATTAGTTGCGATTACTTGTGTGCTTTTTCTAGTAGTGGGGAGAGACCAGGCGGAAGCCAATGGAGTGAGCTCCTAGAGATATTCTGGAGTGGAACGTACAGAAGACTCATCCGCTTTCTACTTTTTTTTTTTTAAATATACCTTTAGTTTATTGTTTTTTTTTAATTTTTTAAAGATATGCATTGGCATTTTGCCATGGGTGTTGGGTCCCCTGGAACTGGAGTTACAGACAGTTATAAGCTGCCATGTGGGTACTGGGAATTGAACCTGGGTCCTCTGGAAGAGCAGTCAGTGCTCTCAAACATGAGCCATCTCTCCAGCCCCTCATCTGCTTTCTTTAGGACACTCACTCAAGGTTCCTCAGAGTTTTCATCAATCAAAATAAAGAAGAAAAAATACGCAGTCAGGCACATGCCTTTAATCCCAGAACTCAGAAGGTTGAAGCAGGAAGGTCTCTGAGTTCAAGGCCAGCCTGATTTACAGAGCAAGTTCCCAGGACAGCCAGAGCTATGCAGAGAAACCTTGTCTTGAAAACCCAAAAAAAGAACAAAACATAAAACAAACAACAACAAAAACAAAACTACAAAACAGAAAAACCACATGTATCACTGAGCAGAACTCCAGGAAGACGTGTGCACCAGAGAAAGAGGCAGCAGAGATGCTAGACAAATGTGAAAAGCCGAGAGCCTGGCCTGGGCTCTGTGGGGACAGAGCCATCATCTGTGGGCCACCCACGAAGCTAACTGAAGGAGGAAGAGGCTGGAGTCCATCACCCGGAGACAGCAATCATCCCACAACCCAACCCACATGAATCCCATGCCCAGGCTTATTCACAGTGACTCATCCACTTACTGTAACCTGAGCACAGAGAGGCAAGAAGGCTGGAAGAAAGAGGACACCAGGTGAGAATTGCCAAGGAACCCTGGGAGCCTGCACTACAGAGGTAACCACAGACCTGCACAGCCCTAGCTCCGTGTCAAACCACACCCACATTCAGAAGCCAGCATGGTTGCCAGTAAACATAGAACTTAGTATTAGAACACCAGTGTCTCAGCTACTTTTCCTATGGGTATGATAAAACCCCCTGACAAAAGTAGTGTAAAGGAGAAAGGGTTTATTATGGCTCACATTTCAAGGTACAGTCCCTCATGCAGGGAAGCCCTGGGAACAGGAGCTTGGGGCAGCTTGTCAGGTTCCATGGGCAGTTAGGAAGCAGGGAACAACGAACGCTCATACTCAGCTAGCTTCTTCCTGTATGTACAGCCCAGGACCCAAGCCTAGGGAATGGTGCCACCCACTGCTGGAGGGAGTCTTCCCACCTCCACAAACCTGATCAAGATAACCCATCATTAGATGTGACTGGATATGAACCCGGTCAGTCACAACCTGAAACACAGTCTGCCACAAAAATGCCAGATCACTTACGGCAAGTCAGTCTCCTGGAGCCTCAGTTTCCTCCTCAGTAAAAAGGAGAAACTACCATTTTCCCTGACTTGCTTATGCTATGATGTGAAGATGGACTTTTAAAACAAGAACAATCCAAAAACCGTGAGAACAAAGGTGCTATTTAAGTGTCTGGTGTTAGGGAACTGGTGAGTCAGATAAAAGTGACAGGCTAGGGTACAGGGTCAATAACGCGTTAAATGATGAAAATAAAGCAGGTTCTTCTTGGATTTGCTTGGCAGCAGTAGACCCAAACTTGAATTCTCCACTTCTCTGTAGCTGTTTGCTTTTCACCTCTTATTCTTTTTACTCTTTGGCTCTCTGGGGGCCTGCCACCCAGCTCCCAAATACATCACACAGAGTCTTAATCTTTCTTATGCATGCCCAGCTTAGTTTGGCTTGTTTCTAATCAACTTTTCTCTTTCTCTCTCTCTCTTTTTCCTTTGGTTTTTCAAGACAGGGTTTCTCTATAGCTTTAGAGCCTGTTCTGGAACTCTCTCTTATAGACCAGGCTGGCCTCGAACTCACTGAGATCCGCCTGGCTCTGCCTCCCAAGTGCAAGATTAAAGGCGTGCACCACCACAGCCCGGCTGCCAACTTTTCTTAAGTTATTGCATCTATCTTTTGCCTCTGGGTTTTTATTTTTCTCTATTCAGATATCATTCTTTACTTCTTACTCCATGACTTGCTGGGTAGCTGGGTGGCTGGCCCCTGACATCCTCCTCTCCTCCTTTCTTGCTTCTCTATCTTTTCTTTCTCCCATTTATTCTCTCTGTCAGCCCTGCTTAGCTATTGGCTTATTCAGCTCTTTATTAGACCAATCAGGTGTATTAGACAGGCAAAGTAACACAGCTTCCCCGAGTTAAACAAATGCAACATAAAAGAATGCAACACCTCTTTGCATCATTAAACAAATGTTCCACAGCATGAACAAATAGAACACATCTTCAGCTAGTCTTCCACAACCCTCTCCTATCTGGAGTCTGGTTACTGTCCTGCCTGCATCCCTAACAAAGAGCTTTGCTCTGTATTTATTGAACAGCGCAGACAGCACAGTATGAGAATTCTTTTTAAAAAAATCTAAGAGTTTTACAAGAGAAGTGAGAATTGCCAAGGACCCTGAACAGCACTCAAAAGTCTGCACAGATGTTACCAACCTGTATCTACATGTTACTTTTAACATTTATAGGATTTTTGTTTTGTTTAATATTGCTTTGAACCTGCTGGCCATCCTCAGCTACATCCACATCCACCCAAACGTACATTATTCTGGGTCAGGGATATTAAGCGTACAAGTATTTGCCTTAAGTTGCAAAATCTGATTACGTGGGAAATCTAAGGCACAGCGAGATTGGTTACATTGCTCTCCTAAAGGCAGGTTAAACAGGCCAAACACACAGTAGGATATCATGTTGAGTGCATAGTTTAAAATGATCTCCAGGCAGATTATTAATTTGATGACAAGATAGAGGAGAAAAGTTCAGTCTCTTTGGGGTCAAGAGATATTATCAAAAAAGCATTTCACCACAATAGGTTCATTTTGTCAACTTGACCCCAAATAGAGTCAAAAAGGGAAGCTCAATTGAGAAACGGCCTACATCAGACGGCCCATAGACAAGTCTGCAGCAGTATTTCTTGACTGGTAGTTGATGGAGTGGGGCCCAGCATACTGTGAGCCTGAGCTGTTTAAAAGCGGTCCCTGAACTTGAGCCTGCACACAAGCAAGTAAGCAGTGTTACCCCATGGTCTTTGTTTCAGTACCTGCTGTAAGTTCCTGTCTTGGCCTCTCTCAGTCATGGACCATACCCATAAGATGAAATGAACCCTTTCCTCCCCATGCTGTTTTTGGTCAGCATTTTGTTATAGAACTTTAAGACAACCCTGAGGCCTCTCAGCCTTAGTGTTTCCCCCCTCCCCTGGGAACAAGGAATCTAACAATTACCCACAAGTGTACTGAAATGTTGAAATCTCTCCATCTCCCTGAGTCTTTGTGAATGTTCTCCAGATAGAACTTAGTTATTAAAACTGGGGCAAGATAACCCTTAGGTGTTGACTCAGTTCCTGGTGTTTTGATTCAGTCCCTGGGAAGGGGTCAAAGTGACCCTCAGATGTTTCCTCTTACCTCACCTGATCTGGCAACCGCTCTCCAGCCAATTATGGGTAATAGCCCTTTAAATAAGCCAATCCCAATAGTTGGAAAACAACCCCCAGACTACCCCCCCATTGTTTCTGTGGCTTTTTGCTTTAAAAGTAGCCTGTACCAGCTATTTGGGGTCTTTCTTTCTTCTCGAATGCTGAAAGACCCTGTCACGACAGAATTAATTAAATTCTCATGCTTTTACATCAACTATGGTGTGAGAGTGGTCTCTTGGGGTGACTCCTCGTTGGTGATTGGACTCCAGGGTCCAACATTGTGACAGTGGCAAAGAAGCCCACTAGCACAGAGAGCCATACTCAAAGAAAAAGAGTTGTGTCTTAAAAACATGGCCATGAATACAAAATTCAAGAAACATAGTAAAGAGCTGGAGAGATGACTCAGCAGTTAAGAGTACTTTCTGTTCATCTAGAGGATCTGCGCTTGGTTCCCAGTACCCACACTGGGCGGCTTACAGCTGCCTGTAACACTAGCTCCAGGGGTCCAATGCTCTCTTCTGGCCTCTGTGGGCACCCACACATGTGTGACCTACTCACATGTAGCCACACCCATACACATAAAATAACATAGTGAGTTATATCACAATACTATTCACAGGAATTAAAACACATGCTTATAAAATGGTCATTTTTTTTTTTGAAAATTCAACATTAAATACATGCAATAGAGATGGGGAAGCCTTGGTTTAAAAATGAATGAGTGAACGGCAGGGGTCTTGCATGGACCAATGGCATAATGTGACATGAAGCATAGGTTAACCCAATCGTGTGTACCTGAGACCCAGGGGGAAAAAGCTATCTGTATTATTGAATATCAGCTTTATAAGGTAAGAGAATGGACAGTCTGTTGGGATGTAGCCATTTACTTACTTATCCACTGAGTACACATTTGCTGAGCATCTGGGGCAGGAGGCTGCAAGCCAGCTACCAGGAGGGTGGAGTTTTGTTTTGTTTTGAAATCCCTCCTTTACATTCGCTTGTTTGAAGACAAAGATAAAAATAGTCACAATGCAGAAGGTAGTGTCTCTGTGTGCACGACTTCTGTGTCACCGCGACAGAATCCCTGGAGTGTGGGGAGGATGAGTCACTTTGGCTCGGGGTTTCAGAAGTTACAGGTCAGTGTGGTGGGGAAGGCAGAGTGGGGCAGCTCAGTCCACAGCAGCAGGTGGATGAGGTGGAGGGGAGCTGTTCACAGCCTGAGAAGTGGCAGGAACTAGAGGTGGGAGCTAATGTTCAAAGACCACCTACTTTGATGTAGGTGGTCTTTGAACCTACATCAATGACGTACTTCTGCTACCTCCCCCAAAGTCCCATAGCCTCCCCCAAATAGCACCACCAGCTAAAAACAAGTATTCAAACATGAGCCTGCAGGGGAGATTTCGGAATCAAGCCCTGATGGTCCATCCCTGACCCCAAAGGTTCACAGACTTTTCATAATGCAAATAAATAAATAAATAAAGTTAGTAGAACTTACAGAGTTCCCATTGGGGCTGGAGAGAAGCTTAGAGGCCAAAAGCACTAGCTGCTCTTGCAAAGGACCTGGATTCAGTTTCTAGCACCCACAAGGCAGCTCACAACAGTCTGTAACTCCAGTTCCGGGGGAAGGGGGTCAGACACCCTCTACTGGCCTCCAAAGGTACCAGGCACACATGTGTTGCATGTACATATGTACAGAGAAAGCATTCATATATATATATGAATATATATGATATATATCATAGAAATACATATTAGGGGTGAAAGTTCCTATAGACTTAACAAGTCAACCTCATGAACAGTCTTACTAGCCAGGTGTCTATTGGCATCTGGGGCTTCCAAATTCCCACCGGAATTATAAGCTCAACTTCACTTCAAGGGCTTCGCAACCCACATTTCCACAGTTTTTCATCCCCTTTCTGCCCATCAGTTCCAAAGACCTAAAAATCACGTGGTCGGGCCTAACTAACAGCCATTCCCTGCGCCTGTTTTCAGTAGCAGAACCCTCTGTGTCCGCCTGACACAACCTCCGGCAGAATAACATGAGGGAGGAAGGGTTTAGCTTGGCTCATGGCTTCATGCCATCTCAGCGGCAACGGCAGGGAGAAGCAGCTCAGACCACGGTGGCAGGCGCGGTGGGCAGAAGAGCTATTCCTGTGGGAGCAGACCTAGAAGCGGAGAGCATGGCACAGGAAGTAGGAGGGGGGAGCTAATATTCAAAGGTCACTCCCTGTAACCTGTTTCTGCCAGCTAGGGCTACCTCCTAGAGGTTCCAGAGTCTCTGAAAACAGCTTAACCAACCGGGGGAAATCATCCATGCATGAGTTCATGGGAGACATTAGAGATTCTAACCATAACAGCCTGGGGTCCAGAGAAACAGCCACAGGGACAGATGCTGCCCTAGCCTGGGAAATGAGGTCCTTGAATAGTAATGGGGGAAACACCACAAACTGGAAGCCATAAGTCCAGGGGTACTAAGATGAAAAGTGGTGTCTCAGAGCAGGCCCGTGACTACCCCACCCCCACCACGGAACCTAGATGAGCTGGGCCAGGGATGCAGGCAGAAGCCCATGGGGAGGGACCTAGGAGAACAAGACAGGGAGTTTGATTTTCCCCAAATACAGAGAAAGTTGCAGCTAACTAATAAAAACGCGTGTTTACTGAACCTCCACTCCAAGCGCTGTGTGCAGAACAGTTCAAAGAGGAGAATCTGGGGGTGGTGAGCCCACGTAGGAGCTGTAGGAGCTCTGACCAACACGCTCATGTAAAAGGTTGGAGACAGAGAAGCCCAAGAGGGGGTAAGAGGTAGAATTTAAAATCGTGTTCATGGTGTCTAGCTGGTTGTCTTCCAAATGTTCCTCAGAATAAGAAATGCAGGAGGAAGAACCGTGCGGGTGAGACGCTGAATGCAGTTTGGGAGGGCGGGGTTTGGGGAGCAGGGGTGGTAGCCACACGTACAACTAGAGAGGACTCTGGGCTGGAATATCTGAACCTGGAGCCCTGTGACATAGAGCCATGGAGAAATAGGAACTCTGGAAAGAAAGGAAAGAAGAGGGGGAGGAGGGGGACATTCAAAGAAGAAAATCAGAAGGAATGAGGCAGGTGGAGCGGCACACCTGTAATCCTGGCACTTTCAAGGTGAGAGGATCACTTGAATCCGAGAGTTTAAGGTCAGCCTGGACCCAGTTCTTACTGAATACACGAGTTAATCAATCAGATCAAGGAGGAAGGTTTGATGAGGAACCGGGGTCAACAGGTAACACAGACAAGTCAGATAAGACCTGCGGCTTGCATCAGGATAAAAATATCTCTTGCATTCTAAGAGTCTGGCGTTATTTGCTGAACTTCAGAGCCAGAGTTAATAATTCACCTCGAATTCATTTATGACTGCTATCTTATTGTGTGCTCAGCTCACTTGTTGAACCTGCTTTCAAGTGTGACGATCAACCTTACCTGCCTTGGATCTCCCATGTATTTCCATGATGCAGAGCTGTTATCTGCAGTTCCTCACTCTTCCACGCCCCTGGCCCAGAACAATGCCCGTGCATCATTGCTGAAAGCTGCAAATACAATAATCTGAGATGAATATCTGCCATAAATGTTGAACACAACATCTGTATACTGGTTGATAACAAATGATGTTTGTGGTCTGGGTCAGTCGGAGCCAGTGACTTAATCCCTTTTAAAGCCTCAGTTCAGGATTTCTGTAAAGTATCCCACTCCCTCCCCCATGTGATGCTTTCTGTGCAGTTCAATAGATACAGAGCCGAGTCCTTTGTTAGGAGGACAGAAGACATAGGGAGCCTGAAGTAGAGATTTAAAATCTGGGCTTGCTCTTGATTAAATGACTCGAAGGGGAAGCACTTTTATTTCTTCCTTTAATGTGACACTGATGCACTATTGGTGACTTGGCGTTAACCACTGATGCATTTAATCCATGCAATCATCAAGACTAAAGTTGTAAGAATTCAAAAGTCACTGGTCACAGCAGGGAGTGGCTTTTGTCTCAGAGTGTTGAGAAACAAAGTAGATGATTCAGGAGCAGAAAAAAATTTCCAAGAAGGGTTCTTTGTGACAGATACGTGGCTAGAGGATCCAAAAGGGATATTTTAAAGGATGAGAATACCTTGTGTCGATCCACAGGAGAGGACTGGGGTGTAACATGATGGGCCAGGCCTGCTTGTTTTTAGGGTTTTTGTCCTGCCTGGTACTCCACAACTGTTTAGCCCCAAAGAAAATCACACATAGATCTCCATAAATTATAAGTTGATTGGCCCATTAGCTCTAGCCTCTCACTGGCTAACTCTCACATCTTGATTAACCCATTTTTCTGATCTATGTTACCCATGTGGCTCAGTACCTTTTTTAATGAGGCAGATCACATCCTGCTGCTTTGGTGGTCTGGGCAGGAGTGGGAGGAATCAACTTCCTCCTTCCCAGAATTCTCCTGCTCTCATTACATCATTTCTACTTCCTGTCTGGTTTTCCCGCCTATATTTTCTACCTGGCCAATCAGCATTTATTTATAACATGATTGACAGAATACAGACAATTCTCCCACACCACTAGGGTAAAATGGAGAGTGGAGCCGTAGGTGAGAAGGGACAGTGGCTGGAAGGAGATGCTGGGAAGGAACCCAGAATGGCCCTGCTGAAGGGATTTGTGTAGACGGAAGAGGAACACTTCTTCCCTGGATGCAAAGAGAGCTTTCCTAAAATGACACTCTAATGTGGGATGCCCCCTGTATGCTGTGAATATATTTTATTATCACTGGTTAATGAAGAAGCTGCTTCCACCTATGACAGGGCAGAATAGAACTAGTCAGGAAAACTAAACTGCAGGGAAAAAGAAGGTGGAGTCAAGCAGACGCCATGTAGCTGCTAACTGAGAAAGACACTGGAATCTTACCAGTAGGCTACATTCTCATGGTGATACACAGATTAATAGAAATAGGTTAATTTAAGATGTAAGAGTTAGTTAGAAATACGAACCATTGGCCAAATAGTGTTGGAATTAATATAGTTTCTGTGTGATTATTCAGGTCTGGGTGGCCGGGAAACAAACGAACAGTCTGCTTTTACAATACTCCCTCCCCAGCTACTCACTCTGACACAAGACAGGCACCACTGAGGAGATTCCACTCCCTCATTTCCCCATTTCCTCTCCCAGGCTTCCTCCAATAGTGACAAGAACACTGTCTGCCCAAGTACCAGGAGGGAAGGCCAAAATGGGAAGCTAGTAGAGGTGGGAACAGGGAAGGGAGCCCAGATTGCATGGACACAGTGTCCACACCTTCCTAATTCAACTCAGTGCTCCACAGAACCATAAGGCCACTCACTAGCCTAGAAACTGTCCTGGCTTTGTAGTTTAAACCTGTTCTCATCCCCAGTTCCCAATTCTGGATCCACCTCTCAACTGTGTGTGCACGTGTGTGTACTCACATGAATATGTGTGTGTGTGCATATTCTCATGTATGTAGATACACGTGCATGAGCATACATATGCAGGGGCTGAGTTGACATTGGGGGCCTCTTTTGATTGCTCTCCATATTTTATGTTGAATCATGACTTGTTGCTTAAGCCCATAGTTTGCCAAGTTGGCTAGTCTAGCTAGCCAGCTTGCTCTGGGGATCCCGTCTCTACCTCATGTGCTGGGATTATAAGCAGTGTGCCACCACAAATGCCCAGCAATTACACTGGTGCTGGGATCCTAACTGTGGTCCTTATACTTGTGCAGCAAGCACTTATCTGCTGGGCCACCTCCCCAGCTCCCCGCCTCTCAGCTATTCACTTAACCGACTTTGGTACTCAAGGGTCCTTTCCTTGTTTCTGAGTTCTCATTCTTGGCTCCTGCTTAAGAGTTTTGTCTTGTGTTGTTTTATACCATTGCTTCTGATGGTCATGGGACACACTCAGGTATAAACATCCCTTCCTTATTAAAAAATGGATTTGAGTTAGTTAACAAAGACATGCTGACTGTGTGTGCTGGCCAGTTTTATGTCAACTTGATACAACCTATAGTCATCCAAGAGGAGAGAAGCTCGATTGAGAAAGCGAGAGTATTTTTTATATTAGTGGTTGATGGGGTAGAACCCAGTCAATTGTGGTGGTAGTACCCCTGGGCTGGGGGTTCTGGGTTCTATGAGAAAGCAGGCTGAGCAAGCCAGGAAGCAGCACTCCTCCATGGCCTCTGCATCAGCTCCTGCCTCCAGGTTCCTGCCCTGCTTGAGCTCCTGTCTTGACTTCCTTAGATTATGAACAGTGATGTGGAAGTATAAGCCAAATAAACCTCTCTTCCCAAAGTTGCTTTTGGTCGTGGTGCTTAATCACAGCATTAGTAACCCAAAGACACTGTGGTATCAGAGTTCCTAAAAAATGAGATAATGAATAGAAATAAAAGCGAAATTAAAGGAAGAAAAATGATATATCCAATGGTTAGGTAAAAATACCAAGAATGCATTCCATTAGCTTCCATACATTTCATTTTAAATAGTCATACATGAGTTCAGAGCTTCCTAACAGGCACTGTGGGGAAAGAGAGACAATGATGTGTGCAATTCATAGTTACTTTACGTTTTTTCTTAAAGCACTGAAACACAAGTACCAGGAAATTAAAAATAAGAGAAACAAAGAGAACCTCTGAAGGTGTGAATGAAGGAAAAACCCATGATTAAGTACCAAGATTAAGTCCCAGTCCATGCTAGGACCCTTCTCTGAATAGCCGTCATCATTGGAGAAAACTGATGGAATATTTGATAAATTTAAAGTATTCAGATTTAGAAAGTTGAGCTTAAGTGAGTGTTGTAGTTGGGGTTTCTATTGCTGTGAAGAGACGCTATGACTATGGCAGCTATTTTGTTGTTGTTGTTGTTGTGTTTTTTGTTTTTGTGTGTTTTTTTTTTTTTTGGTTTTTCGAGACAGGGTTTCTCTGTGGTTTTGGAGCCTGTCCTGGAACTAGCTCTGTAGACCAGGCTGGTCTCGAACTCACAGAGATCCGCCTGCCTCTGCCTCCCGAGTGCTGGGATTAAAGGCGTGAACCACCACCGCCCGGCTGTGTTTTGTTTTTTGAAACAGGGTTTCTCTGTATAGCTCTGGCTGTCCTGAAACTGAATCTGTAGACTAACCAGACTTCAAACCTACAAAGATCCACCTGCCTCTGCCTCTGCCACTACACCCTGCTTCACGGCCAATCTTACAAAAGAAAACATTTCATTGGGGCTGGCTCACAGTTTCAAAGGTTTAGTCTTTCATGATAAGGAAACACGGTGGCATTTGGTGGACATGGTGATGGAGAGGAGCTGAGAGTTCTCTATCCCGATCAACAAGCAGCAGCAGGAGACTGGGTACCACACTGGGTGTGACTTGAGCATATGAGACCACAAAGCCTACCTCCACAGTGATGTATTTCCTCCAACAAAGTCACACCCGTTCCAGCAAAGCCACAGCTCCTAATAGTGCCATCCCGATGTGCTACACATTCAAACACATGGGTCTATGGGAGGGATATCTACTTAAACCACCACAGTGAGCGATAAATACATGGAAGTTTCCTTGCCACAGTGACCATGGTGTTGGCACTTAACTTTTCCTAGCGTGGACAATATAAGAAAAAATACAGTAGAAACCATAGTGTGTGCGTGTACATGTGTGTGTGCGTTGGTGTCTGTGTGTGTGTGTGTTGCAAAGGAGTCCTGGGTGTCAAAACTATTGCCTCTGAGCTTCCTGCCCACTGGGCAAGCACCCTAGCACTGAGATACACCCCAGCCCCGGTAATCACAGTATCTTCGACAACCTAGCCTCAGAAGTCACGCTGTTATTTCTGGCACATCATATGAGCTAACACACATCAGCCCTATTTGATGTAGGACACGACTGTACGAAGGTATAAATGCTAAGAAGCATGTAACATCAATAACAAGCATTCAAAAAGTAGAAACTTGCCTAGTAACTTGGATGTCATCTGTAATGGTCTGCATTTTCAGGCTCATTTATTTTATTTTATGTAATGGGTGTTTTGCCAGTATGTGTGTATATGCACCATGAGTGCCTAGGGCCTGAGGAGGGCAGAAGAAGACATTGGATCCCCTGTAACTGGAGGCTCTGGGAACCAAACCTGGATCCACTGCAAGAGCACCAAGTGCTTTTACCCACGGAGCCCTCTCCAGCCCCCATTCTGAACACTCTTAATGACATGAGGAGGTAGGACAATTACATAACAGAAATCTTAATCAAAAGTCCCAGCTAAACAGAGACCCAAAGTATGTATATAGGTACCCAATTCTCTTAGGGGCTGTCTTCTTCTTGTTATTGGATTCAGTTTATGGACTCTAGAGGGAGCATGGAAATGCATAACTTTTACCCCCAGTAACATTGCTTTTTTTCTCAAATGAGCATTTGGTAAATGTTGAGCTGCAGGGATCTCAATGTTCTGCTCTCTGACAAGTACACGGATTTCAGCTCCTCCCTGCTAGCGGTTAAGGACAGACCAATATTCTTTAATAGACTGAGCAGGAGATGGGCTGTCAGCCATCTATGACAGTTCAGGAGCCTGGCTAGGGCATCTGTCGGCTGGCAGGAGAACCTCTTCCAAGAAATACCTGTCCTCGATACAGAGAGCCTTGGCATTTAGGATGTTCCAACTCTAAATCCACACCCCTCTTCTTTAGCCAAGAACAGAAAACCAATTCGTTCCCTCTGGTTAATTTTGATGAACCCTCCCAACTCCGGTGCTCACACAGCCTCTGCATCCCTGTTCTGTACCATGCAAGCCCGTGTCCCAGCCTCTCAAACTCCCCTCTGCTTCCCCGTGGAACCTTTCCAGCCTGAGTTTATTTAGAGAGGAGACTCACGGAGGCAAAGCTGTTTGTGGTACTGCACACCGGTATTTCCAGTGTGTGGGAGTCTGAGGCAGGAGGATCTTATGTTAGAGGTCAGCCTGGACCACATAGCAGGACCCTGTCACAAAAATAATTATCCAACAATCAAATAGGAAAGGAAAAGTGAGTGTCAAGATAAACCGACTGAACCCACATGAACCCCATGGTCTCCTTCAGACATAGCCCACGCTGTATCTACTTGCCAGCAGCTCAGCTTGTACCTTCCAGGATTTCAACTCTCCTGTCTAGAAGCCCTTGTCCCTTTTGTCATTGTAAACTGCACCTTTAGAAAAGGACGATTACTGACGCAAAGGAACAACCAGAAATTACAGTAAAGATTTTCATGTAAAGTTTGCTATCTGCTTCCCGTGCCTCTGAAAACTGCCTCAGCGTTCCATCAGAGTCTCGGGACCTCAGAAGGTTAAAAATCTTTGCAAAGGAACACAAATCACGGCCTAAAAGCTAGATGTGGCCCTCCGAGGGTATTGTTTGGACCTCACTGTGCGCCGGACGAGTTTGCCAACCTTTAGAAGTCAGATGATTTCACACACACAAAATCGGATTTGTGGCTTTTAAAATACTTGGGGAAATAAGACAACCCTGAGCCCGTATTCCCCGGTGGGACGAATTAGCAAGTTATGAACGGCAGCTGCCTTTCAGCTGGGGCATGGCCCTGCATGGTCCCCACCTGGAGCCAATTTGGGTTTGATGACTCGGCTGCTCCACCCCAATTTATGTCTTTTGTTTGTGATCTTCATATACCGGAAAATGTTTCTTCCCCAGCAATCAGACTTTAACGGTTCAGCATTGCTTGTAAGGCCTTTGGCCTAGTAGTGGGCTTCGCCATGGAAGCAAAGCCTCATCCTTGTGAAGCAAAGCACAAGTTTCTGTACCTGCAGAGACCTGAGCATGAGTGGGCGGGGCCTTCCTGAGAACCTGCCCTCTCCGACTGCTCCCTCCTTTCTGATTGGCGAATGAACCGATGGCTAACTACCACCAGTTAGAGCCGGGTGTGTGCCGCAGTACGGTGGCCCTTACCCCCATTTCTCCGAAGATAAAAGACCATTCTCCGGCACCGAAGAGTCTTTATCCTCACCAGTCCGTAGTTGTGCGTATTCTCTTGGGTTCAGGAATCACACTGCTCTCTGCTTACAAGCTGGAGACTCTCAGTTGCACAGTCCCATTCTCATCACTGTCGCTGCAGTAACTAACTATTCTCCAGCTCTCTGGAGCCTCCGACCCACCGTCAGCTGCCAGATCCAGCTTTCAAAAACTACAATGCCTGTTCTTAACACCTTCCATGGGATGCCAGAAGCTGCGCAGATTTCTCGCGGAGAAACTGTCAAAGTCTATGGTGTAGGCTTAGGCCTGCCATTCAGACTTTTCTGAGACAGACACACCATCGAAGCAACCCTCTCTGCCCTGAAAAATGCGAAGAGCCGATCCTCATTCTCAGGTGGGCCAGGGCATCCCAGCTTTCTCAGCCCACGCGCTGACCCAGGCAGGGGTCGCGTCCCACAAATGTCTCCTCTTGAAAAGTAGGACCGTGCCCTTTTCTTGGTATTGCTAGCATTCAGTAAAGAACATACTAGAAGCTCAATGAAATCTCTCTTCAGGAGGGAATTCTGTCTTTCTTGCCTTTGTAAAATCCAAACCATTAAACTAGAGATGGTCTTGCCACCACGCTTATGCATTCCCCTGGCCATTCCCACGGCATGGTCTTTTTTGTTTGGTTTGTTCTTTTGAGATGGAATCTTGTTATATAGCCTAGAGTAGCCTGGAGCTCACAGTTCTCCTACCTTTAGCCTCCCCTGTACTGGGGTTACAGGCGTACTCCCTGCTCATAGCTTCAGTCCAGTCTTTGCTGATTCAGTGTGTGCACCCTAAGTCCCTTCCTGGTGTGTAAACTAAAACGTTGGAATGCATTTGTGTAACCACATTCTGTTCTTGTCTCCTCATCTACACTGATGCCTCTCAAGGGTAATTCTTACAGATCCAAGGGCATGGGCTTTGGAATCAGATTGGCTTGTTGGTCACGGCTAACTGTCCCATGTGGCAGTGGTTAGTCACTAGGCCTCTAAGCCTCTCTCTCCTCCTTTGCCCAATGGAGCTGGCAATATGCTGCCTCGCTCTTGGTGCCATGAAGTGAAACGAGCCGCTACGCTGCATGTGCCACTGATGAAAAGTTCTGGAAAGGCAGTTGTTCCCAGGAGAAGCACTGTGGAATATTCCACCGACTTGTGTGGAATTCAGTCCTCTTAAAGAGGGAGTTTTCCCTAGGCTCCCCCAGGATGTGTATCAGGAAACCCTGGCCAGCAGTAAGTTTCATGTTACAAATGGTGTAAGAATTTTTGCACAGCATATCCTACACTGAGAATTCAAACTTGAAGAAGCAAATTCTGGAAAACTTGCAGAACCTGAGACATGTCCTCTGGCCCCAGTGGGAGAAACTCTTGTTTACTAAGCTGGAAGATGAACAGGGGCCGTAGGCCCTTGTCCTCACGGCCCTTGAGTGTCCCTGTAGGTTTTCTTCGTGTGGTAGGCTGCAGAGACCTCAGCCTTTCGTTCTCCCACGATGTCTGTGGGAGGCACGTGAGGAAGAGCCAGAGGCCACTGCTTTGTCCCTGGTGACTCTGCCTGGTATTGGGCAGCCCGTGGCTGTATGCATCCTTCACCCCCCCCCCCAGAAGCCGCAATGCTCTGCACAAGATGGAGAGGAACAGACTGTGGCAACAGGAGGCCTTCTGGGCAGAGAGAGAAATGTAGCTCAGGGGAAACAATCTAACAACCTAACGCCAAACCTTACATCTTTAGCAGATGGGGACATCACTACCCAAGAGAGGGCCAGCCCCAGCAGACAAGACCTAGCAGCTAGACAGAAAAATGGTCTGTATCTGCTTCTACCACTGCTCCAAGACCACAGTGGCAAAAGAAGCCTTGTTCAACCTGAGGAGCCTTTGGGGTTTGCTGCAGAGCCGGTCTGTACTGCCGGTTTTCAGCTTAGCCTCAGACCTCAAGCCTGGCCTCTCCTCTTCCCTAGCAGAAGCCAGCTTCTGGGAGTCACCCTGGCCACAGACCCAGAATGGAACCATCCAGATAGTTCCACTGTTGGTTTCGAAGAGATCTCCGGGCTCCCTCCTTACCAGTAGCATGTGGCAGCTTTTCACACGCGTGCGCGCGCGCACACACACACACAGAGGTCTCAGTAGTAAACAACGTAGCTTCCCACCATTCTCTTTTTCCAAACCTAAGAACAGGCCTAAATGATCATAAGGAAATTAGCACACTCATTCTGCAAACATGCACGGGGATGGGTGACATGTGGCCGGGATCCGGGAGACAGCAGCAGCCTGCCTCAGGGGTGCTTCCCTGAAGCTCTTTCTCTACTGGAGATGCAGCAGACAGAGCTGTAGAGCTTGAAGGTTATTCCTCTTGCCCCAGGAGATGACGATGATGATGATGATGATGATGATGATGATGATGATGATGATGAAGAAGAAGAAGAGAAGGAGAGAAAGAGAGAGAGATAAAAAAAAAAAACTTTCAACCAAGGCCAGCATTCTAGAATGTACCCAGTGGTGACTGCAGAGGCACAGAGCTGCTGTCCCGTCAGCGACTGAACGGAACTGCTCTTGGGAGCCTATCAGAAGGCCTGGGTTCACCTGCGACAGCGCTGGTGGAGGCAGGCTAGGGCCCAGCCACCCCCAGAAAAGGGTGAGGTTAGTGCATGAAATGACTAAGCCACCACAGAAAGGGAGAAACTGCCGTGTTGACTGACAGAGTTCAGAGAACCAAGCAGAACCCCACAGCTTCCTTCCTACTGCAAATGGGAAGAGTTTCCAAGGGGCAGCTAGGCCATACCTGGCAGAGGCCTTCCTAGATTTGACTTCTAGGAATTTAACCCCAGTTGACAACCCGGTTTGTCTGCTTTGGATGGATGTCCTCTCTTAGGCATGGCGCTCACTCCCCATTGTCAACTTGACTGGTTCATAATCACCTAAGAAGCACATCTCTAGGTGTGTCTGGGAGAGTATTTCCAGAGAGGTTTGAGAAAGGAGGGCCAATCTTAAGTGTGGGTACCACCATCCCATTGGCTGGAGTCCCAGAGCAAAGGAAAAGGACCCCGTGAGTTGAGCACCAACACTAGTGGCAATCTCCGGACTGCAGGCACAGTGTGACCTGCCACAACGCCTTCCCCTCCAGAATGGGGCCCAGGATGGACCCCGTCTTTCTCAAAGTTGCTTTTGTTCGCATTTTGTCACAGTCATGAGAAAAGTAACTAATACAGAGTGTTATCTGCAATAAACATAAATGTCCCGACAGCCAGGGATGGGCTGAGGAAATGATGGGGTTTTTATGCAGCAGAACACTAAGCAGCCATAAAACTCTCTCGAAGGAAAATGACTGATATGAGAAATTTGCTCCCCGTGTACAGAGAAATCTAAAAACATCTTCTAAGACATCGTTTTTGGATATATTCAATGGTATATATGCAAATAAAACAAAATAAGTATATAATGATTAGAAAGGCATATTGTTGTATAGGGGGTGATTTTTTTCTTTCACAATTTCCATAGCCAGCATGTATTGTAATTTTAATTGAGATATATTTCTTAAAAAAGCAATAACTTGGCTGTCTTCCTAAAAGGCAGACAATTTTTTTTCCTATATATATTTATCCTTTGAAGGCAAACTTTTTGTTACATTGCTTCCTGAGAAGAGGCTGGAGCCGGCAGAAGTCAAGGGATACATGTTGACACAAGAGCCCTGGCAGGACCAGCTATTAGCATCAGTGCAAAGTAAGAAGATGGGTTTCCATGTTCAGAAACAAAGAATTCCAACAGCAACAGCCTAGAGTCTTTGCAAGCTGGAGCCTCTGTATGCATGTAACTGTGTGGTTCACATTCCCAGGAAACCAGCCTTGGCCACTGGCCTGGCGCCCAACAACCTGGCCCAGCAAGCAGGGGTTGTGAATGGGATACAGCATCTAGAGATGCTGGATGGGGTGGATGCTGGATGAGGTGGGTACAGATCCAGAGATGCTGGATGGGTTGGGTACAGCATCCAGAGATGCTGGCTGGGGCAGGTACAGCATCTGGAGATGCTAGGTGGGTTGGGTACAGCATCCAGAGATGCTGGGTGGGTTGGGTACACCATCCAGAGATGCTGGATAGGGCGGGTGCAGCATCTGGAGATGCTGATGGGGCAGGTACAGCATCTGGAGATGCTGGGTGGGGCGGGTACAGCATCCGGAGATGCTGGATGGGGCGGGTACAGTGTCTGGAGATGCTGACGGGCTGCCCCAGGGCCTCCTCACATTTCTAGCGCACACATCTGTACTCTGCACAAGTCGAACTTTCCAGCAATCAACCTCCAGAACAGGGCCATGCTTTATCATATACATGCAAATCAGAGCCAGTGAGATTACTTAAACCTGGGTCATAACCTCCTTTTTTTTTTTTTAAAGGCAGTTGCTTATTTATTTTAAGAATACCAAAAGGATGTCAAGTCACTTTTCTACCTGAAATTAATGACTGTCCTTAGCTGAGAACAGAATGTTTTTTTTTTCCTTTTTTTTTTTTCCCAAGTGGTTTGATTATTTTTCTCTCCAGAGTTCTCAAGAACCTTGATCTATAGAGTTTCATGGTCTTTCTCTGGCCAACACCGTTTTGTTTCCCCCATGACGATCCCCGCCCCCACCCATGTTTAGCAGAGAAATTCATTAACAAATTCACCACAGCGCATTATTCATTTGTGTTGTCTCAGTGAGAGGTTTTTAATATCAGGAGTTACAGTAAATCACCCCTGCGGTCACGTGAGCAGGAGCGCCATCTAACAAGGTCCAGAGGGCAGCTTCCTGGCTCCTAACCCTGCTCAGCAAGGCTGGAGGAGGTCTCTTGTCTGAGAGGAGCAAACTCATTACCTCACCCCTAGATTAAATCATGTGCAAAGCAAATCTCTCCCTCTGCAGCCCAGCCAGATACTGCATGCCGCAGAAATGCAAACAAATCAGCTTCAAACCCAGCCAGGGCTGGAGAGAAAGGAATAACGGAATAGGAGATGTTTAGGCAGAAATGCGGACACCGGACTTACACTGTGGCTTCGCCAGAAAGATTCACCTGCGGCCGAGCATAGGGTCAGGTCAGACAGAGCCTCCATGTGACCCTGACGCTAACAGCGAGAATCTTCTGTCTTGTCTCTCTCTCCTTTTGTTTCTTCTTTCTTTCTTTCTTTCTTTCTTTCTTCTTTCTTTCTTTTGTTCTTTTTTCTTTTGGGTGGGGCAGAGAAGGAATTCAAGACAGAGTTTCTCTGTGTAGCTCTGGCTGTCTGGACTCACTTTTTAGGCCAGGTTGGCCTCATTCTCAGAGATCTGCCTGCTTCTGTCTCCCGAGCGCTAAGATTAAAGGCATGTGCCACCACATCAGATTTTAAAAAAAATGTGGTACATTTACACAATGGAGTGCTACACAACAGAAAAAATAATAACATCTTAAAATTTGTAGGCAAATGGATGGAGCTAGAAAACATCATATTGAATGAGGTAACCCAGACCCAGAAAGATAATTATCCTATATCCTCACTCATAAGTGTATTTTAAACATAAAGCAAAGAAAACCAGCCTACAAATCACAATCCCAGAGAACCTAGACAAAAATGAGGACCCTAAGAGAGACATACATGGATCTAATCTACATGGGAAATAGAAAAAGACAAGATCTCCTGAGTAAATTGGGAGCATGGGGACCTTGGGGGAGGGCTGAAGGGGAGGGGAGAGGCAAGGAGGGGAGCAGAGAAAAATGTATAGCTCAATAAAATATAAATAAATAAATAGGAACGCACCAGGGGACCTGGTGGAGTACGTATTTTTAAAGTATATATTTAAGATTCTCTGGATTTCTTCAGGGTTTATTAAGATGTACCCCCTTTTAATTTCTAATTTTATTAATTTAAATATCTGTCTTTCAGTAAATTTGGCTAAAGGTTTATCAACAAAACAAAACAAACAAACAAAAGACAGTGGTTCTCAACATATGGATTGTGGGGCTGAAAGACCTTTCCACGGGAGTCACCTAAGACCACCCGAAAACACAGATGTTTACATTACAATACATGGCAATAGCAAAATTACAGCTAAGAAGTGACAATGAAAATAACTTTATGGTTGAGGTCACCAAGGGCCGCAGCATCAGGAAGGTTGAGAATCACTGTTTAAAGGCAACATTGGACTTTTGCGTGGTGACCGCCGTCCCAATGCCTGTGAATCTTCCCTCTCTCTGTCTCTGTGTGTCTGTTTCCTTCCGTCTCTCTGTCTCCTGTGTGTGTGTGTGTGTGTGTGTGTGTGTGTGTGTGTGTGTGTGTGTATGTGATAGACATGCCCATGTGTGTTCAGGTTTGTGGTCTCGTACCTGCTCTCTCTCTCTCTTGAGGCAGGGTCTCTCTATGCAACTTTGCTGCCCTGAAACTCACTGAGTAGACCAGGCTGGCCTTGAATTCACAGAGATCTACCCATGCCTGGTCCCCCCACCCCTTATCCTCTGGGTGCTGGGATGAAAGCTGTGTGGTACTACACCAGCTCTGACTTATTTTTTGAGACAGGTAACCTGCCTGAGCCTGCAGCTCTCTGCATTGGCTTGGCTGGTTTGTCAATGTGACTGACACAAACCTAGTGTTTTGGACAGAGAAAACTGTAGCTGAGAAATTGCCTCCATCAGATGGCCTGTAGGCAAGTCTATAGAGGATCTTTCTTACAATTGATCTGAGGGGCTGAGGAGATGGCTCAGTGGTTAAGAGCATTGCCTGATCTTCCAATGGTCCTGAGTTCAATTCCCAGCAACCACATGGTGGCTCACAACCATCTGTAATGAGGGCTGGTGCCCTCTTTTGGCCTGCAAGCATACACGCAGAAAGAATATTGTATACATAATAAATAAATAAAATATTTAAAAAAAATCTCTCTGAGAGGGCTCAGACTGCCATGCCTGGTGCCACACCTGGGAAGGCGGGTCTGGGTGGTACAGAAAACTGGTTGAGCAAGCTATCAAGAGCAAGCCAATCAGCAGCATTCCTTTATGGATCTGCTTCAGTTCCTGCCTCCAGGTTCCTGCCCTGAGCTCCTGCCCTGCCCTCCCTTTATGTAAACTGCACAGTAAGATGAGCTAAACCCTCTCCTCTTCAAGTTGCTTTTGGTCATGGTGTTTACCATAGCAACAGAAGGAAACTAGGACACCTGTCCTGCAGGCTCCTGGGATCTGCCCGTCTCTCATCTCCCAGTGCCGCGGTTGTAACACACTGGCTTTTGCTCTCAGAGCAAGCATGCTTTCCCGCTGAGCCATCTCTCGCTGAACCTCTCCCTCCCGCTGTCTACTCTTGGCCTTCACTTCTTTCATCTTACTGAAAACTGGAGGAAAATGGACTGCTGGAAAATATTGTGAAGGACATCTAGTTTCTCTCTGTGCTGGCCAGTTTTATGTCGACTTGACACAAGCAAGAGTCATTTTAAAAGAAGGAACCCCAATTAAGAAAACACCCCTCCACCCTTTAAAGGCGTGGTAGTGCACGCCTTTAATCCCAGCACTTGGGAGGCAGAGGCAGGCGGATCTCTGTAAGTTCGAGGGCAACCTGGTCTACAGAGCTAGTTCCAGGACAGGCTCCAAAGCCACAGAGAAACCCTGTCTCGAAAAAACAAAAAAAACAAACAAAAAAAAAAAAAAAAAAAAAACCACCCCTCCAAACTGGCCTTTTGGTAAGGCTTTGGTACAGTCTCTGACTGATGTGAATGGCCCATCCCAGAGAAGGCAGTACCATCTCTGGGCTGGTGGTCCTAGGTTCTGCGAGAAAGCAGGTTAAGGAACCCACGAGGGTCACACCAGTAAGCAGCACCCCTCCGTGGCTTCTGCTTCTGCCCCAGGATTCTGCCCTGTTTGGGTTCCGGCCCTGACTTATCTCAGTGATGGACGATTATCTAGAAGTGTAAGATGAAATGAACCCTTTCCTCTCAAGCTGCTCTCAGGTCCTAGTGTTTTATAGTAGCAATAGAAATCCCAACTGAAAGGCCTTCCTTAACTTACAGGCGTGTCCTCTATACCGCTCTGCCTAGCATTCGTCCAACCTTTGCTGGAACACCCCCAGGACTAGGAGGTGTACTCCTAACATGTAGCAAAGCAACTGGGCGTATGGCTGACTTAAACAGACCGAACCTACCTTTCTTTCCTTTTCTTTGCTTTCTTCTCTATTCTTTTCTTTCCTCTTCTTCCTCTTCTTCATTAAATAGGACCTTGGGTAGCTCAAACTTATTATGTGGTGGACACTGGCCTTGAACTCTTGCTCTCTCTTATTTATGCTCCCAAACTGCCAGAATTACATGTGTGGCTTTAAGTCTTTTTTTAAAGATTTTAAATATGTGTGTCTATGTGTAGTTATGCACATGTGTGTGTAGATGGCTATCGAAACCAGAGGTGCTAGATCCCTCTAGAGCTGGATGTTGTGTTTGTGAGTCGCCTCATGTGGTGCTAGGAACTGAACTCAGGTTTTTCACAAGAGCAGTATGTGCTCTTAATCGCTTAGCCATCTGTCGAGCCCTCCCCGCATTTAGACAGTCTAAAGGGCCATGAGCAGGAAAGATGCTATTGGCTGAGGATGAAGCTGGCATGTCCAGTTGACAGTTCAAGAGGAGGAGGAGACTCAAGCAGGGTCCACAGCAGATGCTTAGCCTCTCCCCTCCACTCAGCCCAAGGGTAGCTGTTTCCCTCTTGGCTCCAGCGGGTCATTTATTTCCCTGTTGTTTTCCCAGCATCCCTGGGATTTTCCAAGGCGAGGTCTCTCCGGTCCAGGTGCTTTCTGCATCCCTTGCTTGTACTCTGCCTTTGGGAGGCTGAGGCAGGAAGGTTGCCATGAGTTCCAGACCAACCTGTCTCAAAACACAAAACAACAAAAAACTTTCCCTCTTCTGATAATTAGTATAATAATAATAGTAGCATTTCACATTCACCAGGTTGGTGAAAATCAACACACAACACCTTAGTTGTGGAGGAGGACTGGGGACACAGAATCAGGCTAGCAGCGGTACCCTCATTTTGTGGTAGTGGCCCAGGGAAGCCACAGGCAGACGCTTCCACTTCTTGGGGGTTTTGATAGTGCTGTCAACTTGACAAAATCTGGAATCGTCTGGGAGATGGACCTATGGGGAGTTTATCTTTTGTTCACAGAGGTGGGATGACCCAGCCCCAGGGATGGGGTCATTCTCTCTCTGGAATCCCCTGAATCTACAAAGGAGAAAGGAAGCTGAGCAACAGTGTGCATTCATGGCTCCCTACTCCTGATTATGGGTGCAGGGTGACTGACCAACTGCTTCAAGCTCCTATCGTGGCTTCCCTGACCTGACAGACTGTCCCCTGGAGTTGCGAGGCAGCATAAACCCTTTGTGAGTTGCTTTTGTCCGAGTATATTATCCCTGCAACAGAAAAACGTCTCAACAAGGGCCCGAGGAACGACCCTCATGTAGGCACTGGAGATAGACAGGCGGTTCATCCAGCGCTTGTGAACAGGGAGAAACAGTAGTGACGGAAATGATGGCGGCAGAAGAGAGAGCTGGTTTATTAATACACTGCTGGTCAAAGACGTGAGCCAGGGACCAGAGAGGTGGCTCAGCAGGTAAAAGTCCCAGAAGCCACATAAAGGTAGTGGAGAGAACAAACTCCAGAACGTTGCCATCTGACCTAAACATGCACACGTGTGCACTCCCAAAACACACACACCTACCACCACTAAATAATAATAATAATAAGAGTAATAATAAAGTATTTAAAAAGTCAACGAAGCAGGCTTTATGTGTCATTATAGGCAATCTCAAAAATATCATGGTAAAAAATGCACAAATGTGTTTATGAATACTTTTTCCATGAATTCAAGACACTGTGTTACCAGGAGGTAGAGGCAGGAAATCAAGAATTCGGAGCTGTTTGCTGCTTGCGGAGATTCCTTCATACAGAACATCTGTGTGCCCACTTTCCTGAGTTACTCGGGAAAACCTAACTTGTCCTTTTTCTTTTTCCTATGCTTTCCTTTCAGGTATTTGCTGGAAGTCTGAGCATGCTCTCTCTGAGGCTCTGGGTTTTCTCACTCTCTTTCTCTGAAGCACCCGCAGCCTCCTCTGCCCTGTGTCTGCTTGTTGACCACCCTGCTGGATGTACCAGCGGAGCTCAAATGCTAGGGCTTTCTCTCTTCTTCTCCATCTCCCATTCCTCCCTGCTGCTGAGATGTACAGCTTCCCTGACCTCTGCATTTTCTCTCAAACTCAAATAAATTTGTCCTTGAGCTTACTCCCAAATCCATTTCTAAATTCGCTTATTTGTGGGACCAAAAATGCAAAGAAAGAACCCTAGTTTCCTTGGTAACATATGGTGCCCAATATGGGACTCCCCATGTGTCAAATAACATGTAACCATGAAGAGACCCTACAGACAATCCTCTGAGAACAGAACAGGTAACCACAGCCAACTAGAGTATATCATTCTCTATACAAAACAAGAAGACTTTGGCTGTGTTGTGTTTGTTATGCAGTTTGCCTGGTTTTATGATTTTTTTTAAAAAATGCTGGCGGGTCCCAGGAGGCAGTAGGCAGGCAGCAGGCTCTGGGAGCATCCAGTCCCAAGGCAGAGACGGCAGAGGGCCATGTGGCGGCAGGCAGTGGTCCCCGGCGAGCTGGTCCCACCCAGTGTGGTTTCCCAGCGGCAAGCAGCTAAGCAGGCGGTGGGTAAAAGGCACAGAGACACATCATACAGAATAGAATTGAATTTTATTACTTAGAGGAACAAGAGAGTGTGGGGGAAGAAGGAGAAGAGAAGAATGAGACAGAAAAGGGGGGAAGCGGGGAGGCACGTGCACCAAAAGGGGGACAGTAAGAGATTCAAGATGATAGGGGAGCAGGGGTCACCGGGGGTGGGCGTGGCTTGCCTCTTTAAAGAGACAAAAACCATAACACCTGGGAAATTACAAAGCATAATAATTGAACTGTATATCGTTATACCCAGATCCACGCAGTCCCCCCTCAAAAGCCAACAAGACCAACTCCCATATGTAAAAGCAAAGAACCTTTATTTTGTATAATAAAACAGGGTCTCTCCATGTGTTCAATGTATTGGAATAACCGGAGAGCCCTGAGCTCAGTTAGAATTGAGTTTTTATTGTAGTAGAGGTCTGGGTGAGGGATTTCTAAGGTTCAAGACCCCTGATTGGCTGACATTTGTCTAGGGGTGTCCTGGTGAGTGAGTGCTGGCAGGTGATCCTATCTACCTCAGTTGGGACATCAGTAATTTCCTTTGGAAGATCTGTTCTTGGGTGGTGCTAGGTAATCTCAGTTTGTGCTCCTTCCTGCAACCAGGTATTGCCTCAGGGTAAACTACTGAGACTCAGGCCTTCAGTAAGCTTACTGGGGCTAGGTCCAACACTGGCAGGTGATAGTGGTTGGAAGTTAAAGATTTCCTTTGTGTAGTTTGTTTCTATTAAGCTTAACATGGTTGGCTGAGTCGTGTGTGTGTGTGTGTGTGTGTGTGTGTGTGTGTGTGTGTGTCCCACCGGGAAGGGGCCTCTAGCCAATCCAATAGCTATAAAAGTGCCTAATAGTGGACTCTGATTTCATCACTTTTGAGACCTTTAGAGGCCAGAAGAAAAAAAGGAGTCCAACAAGAAAGGCATTGGAAAATACTCTTGTGAACATATGGAGGGATTTTAGTGGACTTTGATTCAGATTTTTTTTTTAAGATTTATTTGTTTATTGTGTATACAGTATTCTGCCTACATGCATGCCTGCAGGCCAGAAAAAGGCACCAGATCTCATTGTTGTAAGCCACCACATGGTTGCTGGGAACTGAACTCAGGACCTTTAGAGGAGCAAGCGGTGCTCTTAATCACTGAGCCATCTCTCCAGCCTTGATTCAAATTTTTTAAAAAATTCTTTGTTATGGTTTTTCCTAGTTCTCATCCTACCTAATATGTAGTATTGAACTTTTGCTAAACTCTTGCTCCAAAACAGACCATCCAAAGAAAATGCCTAGCATTCCAACCGCTTAGATAGGACCTCCTGCCAGTATACACTCACCAGGGCACCCCTAGACAAACGTCCGACAATCAAGAGTCCTAAATCTCAGAAACCCCTCACCCCCACCCAATTCTAACTGAGCTCGGGGCTCTCTGTTTATTCCAATACATTGGACATGCAGAGAGACCAAGTTTGCAAACTTGCATAAAATAAAGGCTCTTTGCTTTTACATACAGGACTACAGCAACGCATTAAGGCTGAGTGGTGGTTCCAAGTCTCATTTTATTATTTTCTGTACATGCAAAATAGTTTATAATTAAAAACGCCACTCCACCCTGTTTCTCCTCTCTTGCTTCCTGTGCCCTCTCTGGGCACCCGTGAATCACCTTTTCTTCCTGATAGCTTCACTGCCTCTTCTGCCTTCTCTTTGTTATGCCCAAATTCGCAAAGTCCCCCAAAAAGCAACAAGGAGACTGTGTCCTGAATGAAAAAGCAAAGAGCCTTTATTTTATGCAAGTTTGCAACTTCGGTCTCTCCACATGTTCAACGTATTGGAATAAACAGAGAGCCCCGAGCCCAGTTAGAGAAGGATTGTTATAGTAGTAAAGGTTTCTGAGGTTCGGAACCCCTGATTGGCTGACATTTGTCTAGGGGTGTCCTGGTGAGTGTGTGCTGGCGGGTGATCCTGTCTATAGAGGTTGGAACGTTATGCATTTCCTTTGGATGGTCTGTTCTTGGGTGGTGCTCGGGTAATCTCAGTTTGTGGTTCAACCAGGTATTACTTCAGGGTAAACTACTGAGACTCAGGCCTCTGTTAAATTTATGAATGGCTGAGTCCTACTCTGGCAGGTGATAATGGTTGGAAGTAAAGAACTTCCTTTGGGTGATCTGTCCATATTTAGCTGATCATGGCTGCCCCCTACAATCTTCAGCTCTCAGTAGTCAGTATGCCTGTGCTGGCTAAGTGTCCCAGGCTTCTGGCTCAGGAGGGAGCCCTTGTGTGTGGCCCTGGATACACGGCAAGTTCAGACCTCTGCGCCCTCATCTGTGGGCTTGTGGTATGAAACAAGGCAAGTTAATTCACCGTTAATTCGCTGATATTCAGTTTTAATGTGTTTACCTTCATTCAGGTGAGTCCCCGCAGCAATGCAGCCTTGGTGGCTGTTTGTTCACTTGCTGCTGTTTGCTGGGATATTTCTTTCTACCACCTTAGAGGCCGCTTCTGAAAGACCCTACAGACCCCCTCCTCAAAACCTGCAGCAGCCAGCCTGCTCTTGTAAGAACATCCCATCTGCTTGAGAGAGCAGGATGAGATAGGAAGACTGCAAGGCAGGATATCAATAAGATAGGACATCAACAAAGCAGGTTGACTGCAAAACAGGATATCTATAAGATAGGAACAGGATGACTTTTGCTGACACCCATGCTGAGAGAGGAAACCATTCATGCCCCCGCCTCATTCCGATAACCACGCTTTTTTTGCTTCTGTAGACTTGCTTTTTGCTCTTCCCTATAAAAAACCTGCCCTCCAGTCGGCAGGCGCGCAAGTCTTCCGAAAGACTTGCCGCCCGCAGGTACCTGTGTTTACCCAATAAACCTCTTGCGATTTGCATCCGTATGGTCTCGGCCTGTTCCTTGGCATGGGGAGGTCTCCTCCTGAGAGAAAGTCCTCTTCGAGGGTCTTTCACTTCCAGTCTCACAAAATTAACTCACACCTGTTTTGTTACCACGCAGTCCTACCCCCCCCCCCCCCGGCGTGTGCATACTCCTCCTTCCTCCTGAATACCTGGTCCCTTTCTCAGATCCCCCTCTTCAAATGTCCCTCACTGGCGCTCAGCCTCTTCCTCCTTAGAATCCTCGCCGCACGCTGTCTCTTTCTCAGGGCACTTGTCTTAAACCACTGAGGTGAGCTTAATTAGCAGAGGGAGACAACATATTTTTTTTCTAATCATCCCACTCTGAGCCTTTGAACCCAACCGTTCTCTGAGAGCTGTAGGCTTTTGAAGGCAGAGAACTCAGCCCACCTCCCCCCATCCCCACCTCCGAACAAAGCCTGGCTCTTGTCAACTGCTTGCAGCCGGGATCAGCTGGTTGGAGGATGGAGACAAGGCCTGCCCCCCAGCAGGATGTCCACAGCAGGATGTCCAGAAGCCCACAGTGCTGTTGTTCATTGTCTCTCTGAGTGACTGGGGCCAGAGGTAAGTGTCCTGCAGAAGCTGTAGGCTCGAGGCAAAGAAGAATTCACAGGTGAATTCAAGATGTCCAGGGGGAGCGGTAAACATGGGGGAAAAAAAGAGCCAAACAAAATAAAGAAAAAAAAACACTATGCAACAGCAAATGGGCTCTATTCCTATTGTTTCCTGGCTTGCTGGCTGTTGCCCACTGACACGGTTCTGTGCCCAGGGGAGAAACAACTGCTTCTGGAAGAACATAGACCTGGAGACAGACACGGTGCCAGGCGCTCACCTCCCATCCTCAGAGGGAAAGGACAGCCCTGGGGAGCCAAAGACCTTCCTTCCTTCGTGCCCCCTACCCCAGTCCTTTTCTGTCCTATTCATCCACTCTCTAATGAGCCAGACCACTGGGCACTAAAGGCTGAAAAGCATTTCATTGTCCCAAACTGCAAGAGACTGGCTCCCCACAGGAAAGGACAAAGTCCCAGTCTAGTCTGCAGAATTGTATCTGTAAACAAATAGTGGCACATAAGGAGGCAAGAACACATGTGTCAATGCCAGGAGAAACTCTTGGCGAGGTCAAGCCGGAGCTCCTGCAGTAGCCCAGTTCACAACAGTGGCGCGGGCATGAACAAAGAGTCTTCGTGGGTTCCTCAGCTCGGGCTAAGGGGCCTTCAGCGATCCATTCCGTCCCCTAGGCAACGCAGGAGTAAAACATTGTCCCACCATACACCTGTCACACTGGCACATCCCATAGTCCCATAGGTATGGAGACAAGTCAATGTTGGATTCTTCTTCTTCTTCTTCTTCTTCTTCTTCTTCTTCTTCTTCTTCTTCTTCTTCTTCTTCTTCTTCTTCTTCTCCTTCTCCTTCTCCTTCTTCTCCTTCTCCTCCTTCCTCTTCTTCTTCTTCTCCTTCTTCTTCTTCTTCCTCTTCTTCTCCTTTCCTTCCTTCTCCTCTTTCTCCTCCTCCTTTTTCTTCTTCTGTGCTGCCCTGGCTGACCACAGTCTCCAGGCTCCAGCAGTCCTTCAACTACACAGCCCTCAGAGAGGAAAATCAGCCTGGTCTTTTCCAGGATGCAAGTGGCTAAGAGTGTTTTTCTGCCTCGCTTGCCCTCATTAAAAACCCTCAGAACATAAATCACAACTTATGGCCAATAATTTGCCTGTAATTTACAGGCTTTCAAATGAATAGTGAAGTTGGGTTTAAATGAGATTATTCCTCTCTCAGTTTAAAATCCACCGACACAATTAGTATTTCCCCCATGTCTCCCCTTACTACTTAATTAGCCCACGTGTTTCCAGTTTACGTTTTTTTAAGCTTGCCATAGATGTCTAACAAACATGTGACGGTAAAAATATTCCACTTCAGTTGCGACTAAAGAGGGCTGGAAAGGACAGAGCGGGGAAGAGAAGCAAATTTGCTGGGTCGTAATTAGAAACCAGCGGAGAATTCACATCTGTGTATAGTATTTCCCCCGTGCTGGGAGGAAAAGATGCTTGCAAATTCAGGTCACTGAGTAGCAATTCCAGGGCATAGAAACGACTGTGTCCTCAGCCACTGCCTTCATAAAACATGCACCTGCCTCATAAGTCAAGAGTAAATGAAAACCACGCATAGAAGGAACCAGACAGGGTGTGCGAACTAGGAGACACTCCCATGGCTTCAAGGTGGGAAGGGGTGGACCAGATAGATGACTTTGAGGGCTCCTTCCAGCTTAAAACAGGTGGTGCCTTTGTCTCCAGACAGCTCTGCCAATCTTCTTGTGATCGATAAAGGCAGCTGGCGTGCACGCCAACTGTCAGTCTTTCAAAGTCCTTCTCACTGCAGTTCCGCTGCAGGCTAGAGTGGACAGCTGGTTTAGAGCCGTGAGACAGGTTCCTCCAAGCTCACCTGCTGATTACAGGGAGAGCAAGACGAGGCTCGAAGCGGAAAAGCCGAAGTGGAAGAAGCTGCCTCCTGCATGGTGTAATGGGTTCTGGTGGCATTTTGGCATGGTGGCACGGGACAGTAACTGAACTTGGCAATAACTGAGTCATCGGGAGAAGTTAAGTTCTGGCTATGTCACTGGGAGCGGGACATCAAGTCATTTACAAAACACCATTCACCTGGTTGCACCTGATTCTGTCTGAACCCCAGAGCTAGGAAGATAGCTGGAAGATAGCTGGAGCCTGGCCCCTGCCCTCAAAAGGCTCTGTGGACTTCAATTTCAACCACAAAAGGATGAGGGAGTCAAAGCAGATGATACCTAAGAGCCCTTCCCAAGGGTTTAGGATGTTTCAGGCACTGGGACTTGCATCATAAAATAGTAGTTACTTTTACATTACTGTGACCAAAATACTTAGCTTAGGCTGGAAAGACTGGCTTGGGCTCATTGTTCCAGTAGGATCAGCTAATGTTCATAGGGCAGCAGAGCAAAAGCCAGAGAGTGGTCCAAACTAGGAGACAGGCTCTTAACCTTCAGTGGTCTACCCCTGGTGACCAACTACCACTAGCTAGGCCCCACCCACTAAAGCCTTTACAGCTCTCCCCAAATAGTATCACCAGCTGATGAACAACCATTCAAAACATGAGCTTGTGGAGGAGGGTATTCCACTTCAAAACAGAGCACTGAGCCATCCCAGAAGCCTTGCTTTCTTCCCTGATGGCTGGCGCCAAATGTCATCACCTCCACTGTTACAGAGATCTATGACAGGAACAGGTACCCTGTCTTCGGACACAGCAGTGTGTAAATGAAGAAGGATGGCAACTTGAAAGCCACTGGTTCAAAGCAGATGGTTTATAATGCCACACAGAGATGACCACAAGCATACTGCCCAGCATCAACACAGCAAGCAACATAGGCCGGGGATGAACACTCATTGAGCACCTACTGGGTGATCTCCTGGATATTTAATACATACTATCTCATCCACTCCTTACAACCAGTCTCCGAGACAAGAAATACCCAATGACGCTCCGAGAGGTGGTTTGTACAGGAGTGTATGGTTAGTTCATGGTGGAGGAAGATACGAGTTCAACCCTAGTTCACAGTTCCCAGATGTTCACACTCTACCACACCACCTTCAAGACAGATTCCAGTCACCATGGTTCTCAGCCATGTAATCTTTATATAATAAATTACTTTAGTTCCATTAGTTCCTACCTTCTTAGGACCTGCCTGTCTCCTGGGATTATGACGAAGAGCAAAGAAGAAAGCCATGAACAATGACAGTGACGTCTATGTGCAGGGTCCTGCACTTACTGTTCCACAGACTGCTTCACTCAGTTCTCATGACAGTCTGTCACGCTGGAATTACGTCTCCCTGTGCGGACACAGAAGTAAAACGCAGATGCAATAACTTGCTCCAAAGTCATACTCTAGCAAGGGGAAGGAGAGTGCCGTGAAGCCAGGCTTAACTACTCCAGAGCGCCAACGCTTCCCACTCTACTCTGGCATTTCATTGCTTTCCTCCCTTGGAGTCACAGGACATAGACAGGCACAGACAGACTAGTCCTGCCTGAGATGTCATCACCATGGGAAGACTGGACGGCCCTGCAGTTGAACTGGGACCACTTTCAGTGTGTATATACTGCTGGTCTTTGTCTAATTTAATAGAAAAAAAAAAGTCAAGAACATTTACTGTTAGCCCACTGTGTGCTACTCCAGAGTCAGGTTCTGAGTTCGGGGGACAGCATGTTCCTCTAAGAACTCTTCTCAAAGGCTCAGAGTGTATTGTGAATGTTAAATACATACGTACCAACATTTACTCATTCACTTACTAATCCCTTTCTCTAGAATCTGCATTAGGCTTTGAGGACACAAAGATGAACCAAATAGCTGTGATAACATGCTCAGAGAGAATAGGTGCTCATAGCAGAAGCACCTAACCCCATGTGCGTGATCGCGGGAATGATCAGAAAAAATAACTGATAGGCGGTGATAACTGAGAACCACCACATTTTGTCTGCACCATCTAAGTTTGCATATGTTGTATTCATGCAATAGTAAGAATCCTACTGAGTAGGATTTAATAATTTGTACTAGAGGGCAGAATCTGAAACCCTTTATAATATGTGGGTTGCCTCTGAAGATAGTAAAGCACAAAGATATTTTGTGGAACATTACTTTAACTATGTGAAGATGTTACATTTGTTTATGCTGCACTTGTTTAACGATGTAAAGATGTGTTGCGCCTGCCTAAGGCACCTGATTGGTCTAATAGAAAGCTAAATGGCCAATAGCTAGGTAGTAGAGAGATAGGTGGGGCTGGAGGCAGAGAGAATTAATAGGAGGAAGAGAATGAGGGAGAAAAAGAGGGAGACATCTGGGGCCAGACAGCAGACACAGAGTAGGACACACAAAATGAAACGAATATAAAAAGCTCCAAGGTAAAACGTAGATGAAGAGAAATAGGTTAAATTAAGTTATAAGAGTCAGTGGGGGGGGGGGAGGTGGAAATTTTTTAAAAATAAAAAAAAAAGAGTCAATGAGGGGCTGGAGAGATGGCTCAGTGGTTGGTTAAAAGCATTGCCTGTTCTTCCAAAGGTCCTGAGTTCAATTCCCAGCAACCACATGGTGGTTCACAACCATCTGTAATTAGGTCTGGTGCCCTCTTCTGGCTTGCAGACATACATGCAGACAGAATATTGTATGCATAATAAGTAAATAAATATTTTTTAAAAAAAGAGTCAATGAGACAAGCATAAGGTAAGGCCAAACATTCATAACTAATAAGAAATCTCCAATTAATGAAGGTGGCCCAAAAGGAAGCCTACTATATTTCACCCAAATTTCCACATAGGGCCTGAGAAAGCTGGACAAAACAAAACAAAAAAAAAGATACAGCTCCTTTAAGAGATTTTGTCATACAGCAAGCACTTGAATAGCTGGCACACTAAGTAAAAGCAAAAAACCTAAGTAAAACTTAGCCTGTTACATTGCAGGTACCAACTTCCTAGACCTTGGGAGTTGAATGCAGCATCTGGTTAGACCCGGTACCCAGTCGAACACAGCTCTTAGCCAGACTCACAGGGTGTAAAGCTTAGATTTCATGGACCAAATGGGGCTGAGCCAACCACCAGTGCAAAGCTGCATAGCAGTTTAAGGTTTGACTCAAGCTGTCTCACTCTGCTGCCCTTTAGATGACACCTGGCATCTATGTTTCATCCTTCTATGCAGTTATTAAATCCATAAATAATGACTTAATCTCTGAAGCTCTGCCTCGGGAGTGTAGTAGACCTTAAAGAGGTGGAGAAGTGGGCAGGAGAGATGCCTCTGCAGTTAGAGCACTGGCTGCTCTTTCAGAGAACCCGGATTCCATTCCCAGCACCCACATGGGTGCTCACAACCATCTCTAACTCCAGTTCCAGGGATCCAGCTCCCTCTTTTGGATTCTGTGGGCACCAGGCATGTAACTGGTGCACAGATGTACACACAGATAAAACACACATACACACAAAAGAAATTAAAAGGGGAGAGGGAAGAGGAGGAGGAAGAGGAGGAGGAGAAGGAGGAGGAGGAGGAGGAGGAGGAGGGAGAGAGAGAGAGAGAGAGAGAGAGAGAGAGAGAGGGAGAGAGAGAGAGAGAGAGAGAGAGAGAGAGAGAGAGAGAGAGAGAGAGAGAGAGCACTTAGCAGCCTTGGTGGCTGCAGCAGAGAAGGTCTTATCCTCTACCAGGCTTCTGGGACCAAAAGGATCCCAGCAAGTTGAACAGGTCTCATCCTCCTGCTGAAATGGTAAGCTTGCCAAGCGCATGCTGCAAAGCAGCTAGGCGGGCCAGATAGAAAGCCCAAGAGACCCTAATCTAAAGGCCAGGAGGAACACTACGGCAGGCTCAGCAGTTCTCAAAAATGAATGTGTTTTGAACGAAGCCAGATAGACAAACAGGGAGCCGTGAGAAGCCTCGGGAACAGGCGCCTGTACAGGGGCGGGAATCAAAAAGGGGCCTGGAAAATCAGAGGCTGTGATGGGCCTCTGTTCAGCTCAGAGCCCCGACACGGAGGAGGCCGTGACAGCTCAATGTCAGCCCTCTATCTTTGCCCTGCCCCTCCCCACCACCTGGGCCTCATGGGCCTCCATTAGCAGGAACTGACGAGCACTCCAATTTCTCTGGCAGGCACCAAGGAGGCAAACACATTGAAAACAAACAGGAGAGCTTGACCAGTAAGGCAGGGAGTTCGGGGGGCCTGGGGTGGGATGAGAAGGCCCTCCCGACCCCGACTCATGGTGGCAGAGCACCGCTGGACCAGCAGTTGAAAGGACAGTATCTCGAGACTGCAGCCCTTCCCGGATTTCAGTGGGGATTATCCTGTGTCCTGGGATATGGGAAGGTGTGGAGCTTCTCCGTGGCTTGCAACCTCACTCTTCTCCACTAAGGTCTTCGCCCTCCGTGCTCTTTTGGTCAGCTACAGAGGTCATGGCCTGTTCCAGCCAAGGGAAGGCCCAGGAGGTCTGGGGGATGGGGGTAAGTAAGGCTGGTTTTGATAGGGTTCAGCTGCCAGACTGTCTCCTTGAGCAACGGGAGTTTGGTTTAATGAATTTGGTCAGTTCACAGAATCTGCCCACACAGTACATCTCACCTTCTGAAAGGCTTCCAAAATAGGCCCAGCCACCGCTCAAGAGACAAAATGAAAAAAAAAAGGACCAAGTGACAAGGCCCCGGAGGCCTCCGCCCTTTCAGATAAGTCTAGGCAAGCTTTTCCAAGGAAATTTTAAGACAAATCAACAAAAAGCAAAAGCCAGCTGCTTTTTTTTTTCTTTCCCATTAAGGATTCCGGGCAAAGAAAGATGTCCCAAGTACACACCTGTGTGGGCCAGGAGGCCCCAGTCTGTAGAAAATGGATGCAGTATTAAAGATACAATCCATGCAATGTTCCGGCTGATATTGACACACACCATCTGAGCTATTCTCATTAGGGTCACCAGAAAGCCACGCCTACATCAACAAAACTCCACAGACCCAGCTGCCCCCTCCAGTGGTTTCTCTCCAGGCACACGATCACACCGCCAGCAAAGGAGACAAGTCCTATACACACACACATGCAGACAGTTACACAACACAGAGTTCCAGACAGTGCCCTCCTCCGTCTCTCTCACACACATAATCGCATACAGTTGCATGCAGCCTCATAGACCCACACATCTGTGCACAGGCCGTCTCACACTTGCTCAGACTCACAGCCATGCAGTGAGGCACACGAGCGCATCACACATGCCACAGTACCACACTGCACCTTCCATCCCCTGGTCCTGTGCTCCAGGCCTCCACAGAGAGCTAGCTCCCTCCTCCACAACCCTCGTGCGTGCCCTGCATTGCAGCCAGATGTTCCGTGGGCAGACCCCTCTACGGGCTGACAGGCAGTGATTACTGTTGCCAGCCCCACATTAGGAGAGGATTGAATGGGAGAGAGCCCCCTCCCGCCTCAGGCTCCCCACAATAGCGCCTTTGTGAGGTGTTTCGCTGTCTTCCTTTCCTCTTCCTAACCAACCTACGTCAGGAGCAGCTCTGCCTGAAGAGAGAAGAAAGACAAAAGGAGGATCACAGGCCCTGACTGATCCACCCCATTCTGGGGTGGAGGGAGGGCTGTACTTTGGAGAGGAGGCTGTGTTCCTGTCTCTCCTTCCGCCTGGTAAATAATCCAGAGGGCTGCCTGAGGTAAACTCCCCCACAGAAGCCAGGGCTTCTATCCATCAGCCAGCCTTAAGCCTGTGAGTTGAACATCGGATGGGGCCTGGGAGAGGAATCTCATGCAGAGATTGGCAGGCCCCCAAAGACACTCTTACAGTCCGCTCTGCCTCCGGATTGCCCCCTGCAAACTGGTGCAGATAGTTAAGCGATTAGACCAGCAGGGGTTAAGTTTCCAGGACTCCAGGGCAGACTTTAGTGGCTTCCAGGACTGGGGTAGGAGGGTGGGCAGATGAGGGTGAAGAGGAGAGGATATGTTGGGTAACTGGTGAGACCAACATCTGGGATGGTCACTGCCCCTCCTCCTTGCCCAAACCGCAGACGCTGTGGCAGCAGGAAAATCAGAGCGTTTCAGACCAAGGATTGTGCAACCCAGCCCGGGGAAGAGCCAGTGTTGGAGGTGGGAGTGGGGACTTGGGCTCAGAGACAGAGTCCACTTCAGAGGGGAGACCAGACCCTCTTGTATGCTGCAGGCGGGTTCCTGCTCTAAACTTCAAAGCCAGTAAGATCTGGCTCTGATTCTGGTTCAAAGTCTACCAAGAGCTGGAATTGGAAGCCTTGCTTTTGCTCCTGGGCTCCAGGGTCCAGCCGTCAGAGGGGCTGTGCCATGGGTGGTTCGCTGTGGCTGCTGTGGCGTACAGTGGGCGTGGAGAGGGAGGCATTTCGTCCAACCTTCTAAAGTGCCCCACAGTAAAATGTGTAACTAGAGAAGTTCCCAAGGGAACGAGGGGAGCCCAGCCAATCCCTAACTGGCAGGAGGCAGAGAACAGCCACAGGGACTCTGATCTGAGAGCTGCCCCCAAACACACACAGGAGAGGAATGGTGGGTTTTCCTTTTAATGCAAAATGTTGCCATACAAAGTGATTTGGGGAAAGCCCCCTTCTTCCCCACACTGGAGGGGTGAATGAAGGAGGGAAAAGTTGTCTCCTTGAGTTCTTCTCTCCCTTGGGTCATACTCCTGTCTGGGGTTGACCCTATCCAAAAGTCAGGGTTCTGGGTTTGGGACTAAAATTTATGGATAAAGAGCAGGAGTGAAGATTTGGGGTGTTTGCTGTTTTGGTTCTAAAAGGTTACTCAAGATCTGGAGTTCTGTATAAAACAAAGGGGCTAGGAGAATTTGGCTGTTGTTGTTTAAAAACTTAGGGGGTCTGAGCCACCACCGCCTTCCTCTGAAGAAAGGACAGCAGGAGGTCTAATAAGAAGATAACCGTGTGGGGACAGGGGAACCAAAAGCACAAGGTGCTTACACTTCCTCCTCTTTCTTCCTCATCTCCAGCTTGTAGACGATCTGGTAGCCATCATCCCAGGCATACAGCTGGCGCTCCCGGGGGTTATAGCGAAGGCTGGCGTGGGCACCATATCGGCGTGGAAAGTAAGAGAGTGCGGCCCGTTCAGGGGTCAGCGTACCGCTGGCGTCAAAGGAGCACTGAATGCGGGCCCGGCTGGCAGGGCGGGTGTTGTAGACTACGTATAGGGTCCCGCAGATGACAAAGGCCGCCTCTGCGTTCTCTCGGGGACATGGCGTGTCCCACTGCTGCTCTGTGTCAAGCGTTTGCGGATCTAACTTGGCTAGACACAAATGCCTGTCATCGTCCCGAGTGGCATACACAGCCCAAAGGCCCTCCTCGTCAGCTGCCAGGTCAATATAGGTGTCTCCCGTCAGCCCGTAGGGGGGTATCAGCTTCTCCGCCGGGAACACTGAGCTGTCCACCACCGTTCGGTTGGCCAGGTGAAATTTAATCAGCTGAAGAGTATCCTCCAGTTCAGCACCCCCGCCGCCGGGACCTCCAGGAGGCCTGCGAGCGTAATACAGGAAGCCACCATACACCAGCTGTCCGGTGCCTACCCAGGGGAAGGGCACCCGAATTCGGGAAGCTTTCCGGGCAGCCATGGCAAGGGTGAAGTCACGCAGCCTTGGGAAGACGAAAGCCGTGTCATTCTGTGTCCCATCTAACACGTAGATCTTCTCGGCCGGCCCCAGGGGATCCTTGGTCCATAGACCAGAGGCGCCGCCAAACCGCTTCAGAATCTTCATTGACCTCACCTGAGAGATGGTGTAGCCACAGTCTGGTGAGGAAGGAGAGAGCACAGGAGAACACAGAGGCCAAGAGTTAGATCATCTACAGCAGGACTCCCCCAGGGCGGGCCATCTGGAGAACAGGGAGACATGTCCCTATGTGCGGGTTCACTCATGGAGGCTTAAGACGTGGGGGACCAATAAGGCATGGGCCTCTAGAAACTCTTTATGGACTTGTCATTAGGGGTTTCCTCAAAATGTATGCTGGAAGACGGAGCCACGGCGGCTTTGGACAAGGAGAGAAGCGGGGAAGAGGAGCTCTGAGATTGGGTCTCTTCTGAGATCTCTTACCTGTCACCATGTCATACTTCTCGTTTCTTCGGCCCTTGCCTTTGGCCCCGGGGCCTCCAGTCGCCTTCTCATCCTGCTCCACACAGGGCAAGGCTGGGTTCTGGGTCTCCAGATAGTCCACTTCCCGTTCCAGACGGTCCACTCTCCCCGAGAGGGTGTCTGCCTCAGTTCTGAGTGTTTCGCGCTCCTTCTCTGCCACCTCCAATAGGGGCAGCATCTTGTTCTTGAAGTCCCGCAGCTCGGCAGCCTGCCGGCTACTCTGGTCCTGGCACTGGGCCAGCCGTTCCTGAAGGGATGGGGGAGTCAGAGGGAAGGCAGGCTGCCGGGTTAAAACTCCCAGGCAAGCAGAGGCCCAACCAGGGAGACACGACCAGGAAAAGGAGCACTCAGCTGGGCACCAACAGGCTCTGTTGCTCCCACAGCAAAGTCGTCAAGCGCTAACCCATCCAAGGAACCTGGCTTAATTCACCTAAGTAAGAGTCTCCATTCAGCCTGTGCTGTCTGTGATCTGAGCCTCCAGGAAATCAAGATGCTACAGACTTCAAACTGTTTTAAAGGGGGTGGACATGGGGTGCCGGGAAGAGACGGACGGGAAGTTGGAGGCAGATTTTTTACCTGGGAAACTTCAACACTATAGCCAGTTAGTTCCGAAATGTAGCCCAATTCTGACTCTCATTTCCACTCTGGCCCCTTACTCCATCTAATGCCGAGGGGAGAGTGGTGCATTTATTTGCTGTGCAACTGCTTGATGTTGGGGAAACAGGAGTCTGTAATTAGGAGGGCCCTCCGCACTACGCTGTGTGTTTTCTGCAGCCTCTTACCAGAGCCTGATCTTGTCACTCCCGGAGCCCTGATAACTAGTTGCACCAACAGACGTGGGATCATTCTGGGCTAGGCTAGAAGAGAAACGTATCCCTCACCTCTAAGGCAGCTAGCCGGCGTTCCATGTACTCCACAAGGTGGTGCTGCTGTCCCTGAAGGGGTCCCGTCCATGACAAAAAGAAGAGGAGCAGCAGAGGAGCACGGGGCCCCATGGCAGCCTTAAGTGGGGCCAGAGTAGGAGTGTGCCTTCGGCCTCTTTCCCTCCAGCCCGTTAGCTTTGGAGGCGGGGTGGGGGCGGCGCCTCCTCTTTCTGATCTCCGGGTGTCTCTCACTACTCTGGAATGCGTTCAGTCTCTTTACAACCCCCCCCCCTTCCCGCCCGGATTGATCAAACACAGATGGCCCCTTTGCACGGTCGCCAGAAGCCTTAACCAGCAGCAGCTTAGGTTTGTAAGCTCCTCGGGAAGGGAGAGATGGCAAAATGAAGGCAGAGGCCTTCTGGACAGTCACAGGGGAAGGGAGGAAGCGGCGGGAGGCTGAGACCCCGGGAAAACTCAGCAAACTCCACTCATTTTAGGAGAGGGCTCCCAGTACTGACTTAGTAAGAGCCCAACACTTTCCCTTCCCCAGCAATAACAGAATGGATTTTCTGCCTTGTTCAGTGAAGCCAGAAACACAGAAGAGGTTTGAGGGGTGGGGATTGGCCGGGGGCAACGTGAAGTCAAATTTCTACAGCTCATTGGCGCCACCTTGTGTTGAGCACCTAAGGCCATCGCTCAGGATAAATAGAAAAACCGGAGTAGGACTTCACCCATGTGGAAAAACTACCCAAGCAAGCCAAGTGGGTTGAATTTGTAGGCTTTAAAATACAGGACTCTCTATAGAGTACTGCATCTCTGATTTAGCCCAAGGAAAGAAATGCAGAAGATAAAAATCAACAATAAAACCTGAGGTTGTTTTGTTGTTTTGTTTAACTAGCGGACTTAAATTAGGACCTGAGAGCTATTCAACATGACTTTCCAGGAATTCCCTTGCCAAAACAGGAGCAGGGACAAGGTAATTTACATTCGTGGATATAGGGGGCTTAACCTGAAAAAATACAATGTAGCTAAGTCAAAACAAATGCATTCCGACTTTCCTATCACTGGGAGAGAACAGGCTTTTTAGTCGCCTCTCTTGGTTAGGGTTCAGTAGGGTATTTCTAAGTATTCTCATTTTATTATTATTTTTAATGTTATGTATACTTTTGGGTAGCTGTATACAGGTATGTGCATGTGAGGCAGGCGCCTGTGGGGACCAGGGGAGGGCATCAGATCTTGCAGAGCTGAGATACAGGAGGTTGTGAGGGGCCTGACACGGGCGCTGAGAACTGAACCCTACAAGAGCAGTCCACCCTCAACTGCTAAGACGGCTCACCAGCCCCAGGGTTTCTCAAGTCTACCCAGCTAAAACTGCAAATCTGCCCAAAGTAAATTACCAGGCCAGCCTAACGTTAGGCAGGAACATACATAATTTACTCAGGGACCTGTAGTGACTAATCTAGACAGATTCCTGTTTCTTTGCATGAGAAAACTTTGGAATCAAGAGAAATTTTGTTTTGTTTCAGATCAGAGGTTCGCCTTGTTTTTAAATTTTATATTTTTATATTTCTATATGGGTGTGCATGCATGTGCCTACAGAGGCCAGAACCCCCTGCAGCTAGAGTTAACACCAATCGTGAGACATCTGAAGTGGGTGCTGGGAATGGAACCCACCCCTCCCTAAGAGCAGCAAGTGCCTTACCGCTGAGTCACCTCTCAAGGCCCAGGTTGTTCTTACAGAGGGGCCAAGCTCCAACCGGGCCACAGGAGGGAAACAAAAACATCTTTCTGCAGCTCTTGTTTTCACTCTCCTGCTTTAAATGTTTGGTGACACACACTGGGAGAGAAGTTAGGTAGCTGTGGTCCAGGGCCCAAGAGACACTTTACTCTTGGGAAGTATTTCTCACAAAACTGGATTCATTCCCATTAGAGTCCTGTACAAAGATCTCCTAATGTAAGAGTGTTCTACTCATGTTCAAACAGAATGTTTAGTCACTCCAGACATGCCATTGATCAAACCCCTTCACGCCCTAACTAGGAAGTAAAAACAGCCACAGTCAGAAAATTTACCCATTTTATTGATGCATTGCAATTGCTCTACTTTTTACCATATTATGTAGAAAATACTGAAAATACAAGCTACTTTGTAAAACCAAAGACAGACATTGAATCCAAAGATAAACTATGTTTTACACAATGGACCCTTTTCCCATAGTTAGTATTAAATTTTAAATAGCTATTTCTTTTTGTTAAAATGATTATTTTACATACTCCCTAAGTACACCTGCATTACAAACAAAGCTCAGTAATTCTCAGAACTACCTGTTTCTAGAAGCTTGTTGTAAAAGGAAGCACACAACCAGGAAAGGGAAAAAAAAAAAAAAAAAACAAGTTTAAATCACACACAGTAACTAGCATATCAAATACATTTAATAAAGTAGGAATTCCATTGCAATATCAAGGATTCAAAGCAGAAATACTAACATTACATATAATGTACATATAATGTACTGCTACATATAGTGAGATTATTTTTCAAGCTCAATTGAAACCACACGTTATATAAAGTTTAGCAACAAACACCATGGAGACATGGAGACATGCTGCACCATCCATCAGTTAAAAAAAAAGTCCAAACACAAAGCAGGCTCGGCCATTCCTGTCACTGAGAGGCAACTTCAGTTCCTATCCTAAAACAAACCATCTCAACTAGTAGATCTCTGCATAATAAATAATGCAGAATAAAGCACACATTTCTGTGCTTGCCTGGCGAAGGGCAGTCAAGCTAAGCCCCTCTAGTGGAGGATGGTGGATGAGCGACCACAAAGGCAGGCTCTCAATGGCCAGAACTGTTAGAAATGGGGTTGGCATTTCAGCGGAACCTGACAGTGACTGGGACCTCTGGAGTGATTCTGCGTCCTAGCGTGCCTGGGTGGCTCTATGAACCCTCCCCATTTCCTCTCCTCTGGAAAGGGAGAAGCTAGAAATGCAAGTTCTAAAAGAGGGTTTAAGCCTTAAGCTAGTCCAAGGTCAGGCGATGCTGACCCAGGCCAGTGGCTCACTATATTCATGGGGCTTCCTTCCATGCCAGCAGGGCAGGCAGACAATGTTTACGCCCCGGGCCAGAGTGGATGTAAAACCACGTCCAGGACACACACTCAGCAGAGCGGTGGGTCATCTTTGCAGACTGACAACCTCAGAGCCTGTCAGTCACACTGCTAGGCAGATGTTAAAGGCGATGATGTGAGCACTCAGGCATTCTTTCCCCGTGGATTGAAGACACCCATCTTCAGTAACTGCTTATTGGATGAGGGGGCATGCTGGGGTTGGTTTGGTTTTTTTCCCCTGCATCTCATTCCTACAAAACCAATAAATTTTGTCCTTAAATGTTCCGATTAGAAACTAGAACTGTATTTAAACAGGAAAACCAGAATGCTTGGGGAAAAGGAGGCACAAAAATCACACACACTGACTTACACTGTTTGAAACTAGTGACAAACTACACAAACGCGTGGTTGTCTCAACAACAGACTGCTGAATGTACAGCTTAATATAACTAAAGAGCAGACAGAAAATACACCATGTTCCTGGCAGGCTGTCCTGACGACCTGCCCCGTCCTGGAAACCCCTACTCCCCATGATGAAGAAACTCCAAATTCGCTGACAGCTCCTCGGTGTTTCACCTGGTTCAGAGCTTGCTGACCAGGCTCCATGATCTCCCATCTCCATCCTGCACCTTCCGGACACCATCTCTATACAGAACCAATCCTAGACTTCTCACTCAAGTGTAATCTTCGATTCAGGTGGAACACATCTGTAGCTCAGGGTTAACCTTCTCCCCGCCAATCCTTCATGGGCAGGGATGTCCTCATCCCCAGTACCTTCAGCTTGACCCTAATCCATGGAGGAGTTGAATACTAGGACAATTTCACAGCTTGACGGGCCCCAAGAATATACATGTTGTTACAAAGAAACCTCAAAAACCTTGTTGATTCAAGAGGCTTTGGTTTCTGTTTAAGATTCTTCACTGATTCAGAAGCCTTTCGGTGAGCTTCTTGTCACCAGTAGTTTCTACAAAAGCCTCCTCATAATATGGGGACATGTTAAGCAATACAACAGGCTCTTTGGTATAAACACGTCTGTTACATGCTTTAAAAAAAAAAACCAAGTAAATAGTTTACTAGTAATGTCACCTATGCACAGGAAGGACTACTGCATGGGAAAAGAGAATTAAGAAATCCCATCCTAAGTGATTGCACATACTTTCAAATATGCATATTTAGTACTGGCTTCACTGTCTCACCTGCTCCCTGAACTCTTACAGAAGCCAGGTAGCAAGGCACAGAGAGAGAGAGAGAGCCACATAGGGGAATGCTTCCATGAGAACTGAGCTAAGGATCCAAAATGAAACGGGACAGCAGTGGCAGTAAAGAAGGAAGGCTGCTGTTTTGATTTTTCTCTGGTGGCAGGGAGACTGAGAACAACGCATTTACACAACACAGCTACTAAACCTGTTCTGTTAATCCCAGTGAACAGCTTGGGGTCCTCTGGGGCTTGCTGGTCCATCCTAAGGCAAGCTCACTGTAAACTCTATTAACCACTACATTATCATATAAGGCACTACAATAAGGGAAGAGAGGAGGGGGGAAGGAAAAGACACACACTGAACAACTCCTCACCAGACACACCTGTGCAAAACAATCCCAAGGGTCTCCTCTCCTTGCAGGCAATGCCCCTGCTCACCCAGCACTACAGTAATATGCTCTAATATAATTGCAATTAGTTCACATACATTCCAACAAGTTATCAGTTCATTTTGGTTTAAATACAATGGAGACATAATCCATCTCCGGGGTAACACTGGAGGATCAGATACACACTAAATACACAATTCAAGTGTAATCACTACACAGTCGATTACAAATAACATTTTGGGTTAGAGGAAAAATTGTTATATTTTTCTAATCAATATGTACATATTTAATTATGCAAAATATTAAAACACCACCATTACAAAACTTCTAAAATATTTTTAAATTCAGTAATAAACTTTTAAAATATTTTTTGCAGTTCCTACATGCACTTATTATATAAGTCTTAATAAGAGAGCATTCAATTTGCTGTTGGCATACAAAGGAAGCTACTTGAAAGTATAAAAGCTATACACAACTTATCTGGTTTAGTGCTTTAGCTTTCCCCTCAGATAAGTCACATGAAACAGAAGGGAGAGATGAGAAAAACACAGAGGTGCGTTATTGAAAATTCATAGGAATCTTGGGCAAAGCTCACCAGTGCCAGTATCTCTTCCTAGAGAGAGATTCTTCACTTTATATGCAAAACAAAACAAAAAACCCACCAAACACATCATTTCACTGGCTCTTCTAGTAGAATTTAAGAATTTAAGTTGAACCATAGAGAGGAGGACTTAAAAAAAAAATAATCCAAGAAAGAATTCATGGTGCTTCATTGAAAAAGAATCCTCGGTGGACACAGGTCCTCTCACACCGAGGTCCAGCAAGTGCTGGGCTGCCTTTTTAACATCACTCTGCAACGAACACAGAAGCAACTGCAAACATTTCAATACTTAGCCACTTTTGCCAACAGTAGTAATAATTGCCCAATAATGAAATACAACATGGAAAAAAAAAACCTAAATCACTTTAAGCTTCAATGTGCCATTAGCAAAGACCAACTTTTGAGTAAAAGTGTCTGACAGGAAAAGTACAGCCTTGAAAAAGCTGCTTGTAAAATAAAAGGCAAGAAGTCTTGGTTTTTAAACAAACAAAAAGTAATGACTTTTTCTCATCTGTTACATTTCAAATCTTTCTATTAGCATTTTTCCTCTGACCAGCAATCTTAATAAAACAAAGTTAAGTAAAGAAACACTTCACTTGTTTTTAAAAGCATTTATAGAAATAAAGTTAAAGAGACAAAATGTATGTCAGAGGATAACATCAGAATGATCTTTCTTCCTTGGTGACTGCAGAAGATGGGCTTCTCAGCTCTTCCAAGGTCCAAAAATGCTGTCACAAGAATAAAGAATTAAAAAATCGGGCAGACTTGGGAGACTACAACAATGCAGTCAACACCGAGCGCGGTTCCCCAGAGCAAAGCCTGCTTTCAGTGAACCCCTGCAGAACAGGCTGCGGGCTAGGAACGTCCATGAGAAGACAATGGAGGTGCTCACCAGAGCCCATTAAGAACTCAGGGCCAGGAGCAGGCAGCTGTGAAGCCTCCCTGGTGCTCATCAACTACAAATAAGAATACTGACTGATCTTGGTAGGACTCAGTGGGTATCCAGTGTAAATTGTTGAGCCTCGGGAAGACCCAATGTAGGACTGAGTGGCAAACTGGTGTTGGTACTGAGCAGGGGCCACGCTGGCAGAAGTGAGGAGGCTAGGCCCAACACTGACTGGAACCTGGTGCACCAGAGTGCTAGGGTGGGTGGTATAGGCTGCAGCATGCCTTGAGGAGCCCTGCGGGGAGAAAAGATGAGCAATGGAACTTGTGGAACCAAGTGCAGCGGCAGAAGTAGGAGCAGCATACGTATACAGGTGAGGCTGGCTTGGCAGGTGAGCAGGGGCTGGGGCCAAGTGTGGGTGCCCCGTCGAGTGCAGTGGGCTGCCATGCTGGAAGGCGTAGGGGGCTTGGGAGAGTGGGGCCACAAATGCCTGCTGTCTGCGGGGAGCAGGGTTGCTGCTTCTTTCCTGCGAGGTTGGAGCTGACGATGACTGCTGGTTCTGGAAGGAGGAAGAAGGGAATGAGGAATCTTGAGGTCAGTCTGGTTCACGGCACCCAAGGCCTTGAGGTTCTGATGTGTACTGTTTTCAGGACTGCCTTGGAACAAACTGGCAGTCGATGCTGTAAGAAGATAGCCAACTATGCCTCTGCCTTTTGGAAGAACAGATCCTAACTGTTCAAGAAAGCAACGGTTTGCTCACAAGTATGACAGTATGAGAGGAAGTGGAGAATCGAGTTCACAGGGGTGTCCATGCCTGCATGTTAGTAACTTAACACACCTATCCTGGAATCCGTGGTTTTTCTTTAACCTTCCTTGCTGTTTTCTTTTGCTCTCCTCTAAGGTCTCCACAGGCCTCTTAAAGTGTGGAACCTTGAGTGCACACACTAACTCCATTTCCACTTGCACCTCCATGTGTTCTCCACTCTCTCCCACACATAGCTAAACCTCATTCTGATACCATATGAACACCAAAGTTTTAGTTGAGAAAAAGGGGAACAGAAATGGAATAAAGTACCCCTTACTATCCCATTAGAAGATCACATGGCAGGGCAGGAGATGTTCCAAACTCTAGGAATAGGCAGGGTTAGACCCAGCTGATTTAAGTGCTTTCTGTCTTGACTCAGGTAAACAGTATAAGGCTCCAGGTATATAGGGCCTGGAGACAACGGAAGAGAATTTGGTCCAAAGCATGTATGGTGGTGCAGTGCATCGCCAACGCACTCACAGATCACATGAGAGACACAGCACATGCAGGCACGACGCAGGCACAGAACACCAGGTGGTCAACACAAAAGGAGCTTCATTTGGCTTTATTCAGCAGTCCAGCCAGAAGCAAGGTTCTCCAGAGAGTCACAACAGGGGAGAACTCAAACAGAAGGTAGCAGCCCCTAGCGCTTACCTGGCTAAGGTTGAGTGGCTGCACTGCGCTGGTCCCCCCTCGCTGCGCTCGGTACCCTGTGGGGGTGATACAGCATCCAGATGACTGCCCACTCACTGAGGCCACTGGCTTGGTCTTACTGCTAAGGAGACCTAAAAAGAGATCGAGGGTTAGCATCATTGCCCTAACCTTAGGGTATCATGTAGGTCCACATTTGTAGTTTGTAAGAGTTAAGTATTCTTATTTCCTCAATTACATTTGTGCCACAATAACAGAAACTGTATTTTCCATCCCTTCGCTGTCTTTCCACAAAGCCCACAAAGACCCTTAAATGGTCACTTAAGTAAAATTATCTAGTCTCCTATTACATAGAGGACACACACGGTATCCTCAATAAACCTATACTTTTATATAGGAATGGGGTTAAATAAAAAATGACAATGGGGAACTCAGAAAGATATTTGTAATTCTTAGAATATTTGAAGGTTCAAAGTGTCTAAGATGAAGGCAAAATTCTATCCTTTGGGTATGTACTGTCTTCACATTCTAAGAGATTAAAGAATGATAGAATATAAAAGTTGGCTTTTCCTGTATTCCTGGTAGGAAAACTGGACTGTGGATTATCTTATTAGGGATTATATTATTCATGTATAATATTTATATTCCCAATAATTATATACAGAAACCTGGTATCAGTATGTTCTACCTTGTCTCCAAGGCAGCTGACTACCCCTATGGAGGAGAAGCATACTGACGTAACACAAGTTCTTAAATCAGAACCTTTTAAGGCCTATAAGCAGAAAGTAGCATAACCCATGCCAACAAGGCTACTAAGCCTCTGAGCTTGCAGGTTTTCACCACAGCCTTTGAATTTTGAGTCTTATTTATAAATAGAAGGATAGATTTTTAGTTAAAGCTACCTTTAGCTACAGCAACAGAGCCAGTGCCGGCGGGAACAAACTTCCCGGAAGGCTGGGTCTGAGCAGCCAGGCCACTGCTAGAGAAGCAGGCTGTGGAGCTGCAATGCTGGCTGAAACCGCAATGGATTAAGGCCGTCACTGTGCTGAAGTGAAAACAACTTTGCAGTGAAGTTGCCCATAGGAAGTTGCTGCCTAACAAGACTACCTTTCCTCGGCCTTTCTGCATCTAGAGTTAAGACAGGTTTGTCTCCTGCAAACTTCTGATAGGATGCTAAGATTCCAAGGTTCTGGTCCTTAATTCCATGCAAGTCTAGCAATCAGAGACACTTGCAGTGGGAAGTCACATGAGTAAAAGTAAGCTTCTATTATGAAATCAGGATTTATTACTGCACAACTAACACAGTACCCAACAGCAAAAATCGAGGGAAGTAATTAGGTAAAAATGAAACTAACCAAGTATCACTGCTATGACTGAAAGTCTAAAGGCCATGTTAAAGTCATTTTTAAGAGATTTATTTTCTTTTTATGCATGTGTATGTGTGTCTATGTTGGAGGGTGCCCAGAGTCCAGAAGGTGGTGATGTTCCCTACAGCTGGAGCTAAATAGGTAGTTGTATGCTCCTTGATGTGGGACTGGGAACCAAATTCAGGATTCTGGTAGAACAGCAAACACCCTTAACCACTAAGCCGTCTCCAGATCATGGTCATCATTAATATTATGAAATTAAACCTATTCTAGATCAAATTCAAATCACATGTAGCAGGCAAAACTGTTTACTTGGTTCTTCCTGCTACTTAGGGTATGTCTTATCAACTTTTCCCACCAGAGATGAATATACCTAAGATACTATACTGGCACCAAATACAACCTTATTTTCATATTAATCCAAGCAAATAAATGTAGGAAGATAAATTGATGCAAACAAACTCTGCTATTATGAAGAACTGATTTCTGAATTAAGCACTGTTTAAGAGTATCTCTGCTTAGTCTTAACCACTGGCATAGTTTAACTAAGTATTAAACATATAAACATCCAAGGAAAATTCAATTCTAACAGCTAAGACCCTTTTTACCTGAGGTCTGGGTTGCTACAGTGCAGTCGCCAAGTTGAGTTTTCAGTGGAGGCACAATGATGGTACGGGTGCCAGTGCCATCTGTGGCAGTTCTGCCCGGTCCTTCCAGAAGTGACCCACTGTTGCCCCGGAGAGCACTCAGGGTGTCAGTGGAATATGGGCTGCTCAGGGAAGAGTCAGAATCTGGAGAATCGTTGACAGTAACGTAACTGATGACATTAGACCTTGCCTTTAGGCTCGAGCTGAGGAGAAGAAAATGCAGACAATTATAACTGCCCGATTTGGCAATGTGTCCTACACGGTCTGTGGTTCTCTCGTAACAATGACAGCAGTAACCACAGTAGCAAATGGCTAAGAAGCATTTATCTGTATTTTCACATACTATACAACCCAGCGAATCTTCCTGACCCTGAACAATTGGCACTATTAACCCCATTTTGTAGATATGGAAATTAAAACATAGTCCAGGGATTCATAAAGGTTACACAAAGAATAAATGGTAAAGACAGCACTCAGACCCAGAACCCAAAGATTTTAAAATCCACAACTAATCCATGCTGCCTCTTAGCTATTCTTGTTTATATTCTTTTAATAATATTCTTCAAGCACTGCTTTTTCTCCTTTATCATTTCCTTAGACTAAAATGTTCCTGACGTGATCTTTAATCTGACTTTTCGGTATAGGTTTTGTTTTTGTTTCTTTGAGACAGAGTCTTGTTATGTAGCAGAGTATAGCCAGAAACTCAAAATCCTCCTGCCTCTGCTTCCCAAATATTGGAATAACAGGCATGAACTGTAATACCATGGCCAGCTTCACTATGTTTTTGAAAAAGATTCCTTTGTGACTCTCACTTTGCCATTTTCTGCTTCCTTATTTTTTAATAGGATTGGCTTCAGTCAAAGAAATCATACTGGCTCTATCTCATGCATAATCTTTGCCATTACTCTGCTTTCTCTTCCCCAAAGCAGTTCAATGGTCACTTTCAAAACCTGACTTGCAAGTTTACCATCTTTCACACTGTACTTTTGAACTAAAGGCCCAAAATGCTTTCTAATTTTGCTTTTCTAAGTTTATCCAAATTTCACTCAATAGGCTGGGGCTATGGCTCATTAAGAGTGCATGCTGCTCTCCCAGAGGTCTAGAGGTCAGTTTCCAGCACTGAAGTCAGGCAGCCTTAACCCCATGGCCTCCTCCAGCCTCCAGAGGAACCTGAGCAGAAATGTAAAATTTTTATTCCATTTACTTATTTGTTTATTCATAGGTTTTTAAGGCAGGGTCTCACTGAGTAGTAGCCCTTTGGCTGGCCTAAAAATTGCAATGTAGACCAGGCTGGCTTTGAACTCATAGAGATCTGCCTGCCTCTGTCTCCTAAGTGCTGGGATTAAAGACGTGTGCCACCACACCAGAAATAATAACGCTTTAACCCTCGGTTATAATTCTGTAACACTTCTTAATTTAATTTCACATGTGAATTGTAGGTAAAAGGTTACACCTAATACCAAAAGCTCATCGAAAAATATAACACAGACCAATCAAGGCATTAGCCATTCACACTAAGAGAAAGGTATGGCACATAGTTCCTAAACTCACCGGTTCCCTCTTAGTAAGCTGCCCACTTGATGATGTGGCTTAAATGAGATGGCCCCATAAGCTCACTTGGTTCCCAGCGGGTGGCAATGTGTGGGAAGGTTGTGGAACCTTTAGGAGGTACTGCTGTGCTAGAGAAAGCATACCCACTGGAGCAGGGGATTTTATAGCCTGGCCTTACTCCCTGCTTTGCTCTGCTTCCTCTCTGTGGATCAAGGTTGATCAGCCAGCTTCCTGTCAGTCCAGACTCATGCTGCTGCATCCATGTCTTCCCCTCCATGATGGAATGACCAGAGCTATCCTCTCTGAAACTCTAAACCAAAACGTGCCATTTCACCCCTAAGTTGCTTTCTGTCACAGTGTTCAATACAACAACATAAAAATAACTAATACGCTTGCAAAAATGCTAGGATAGAAGGAAATAAGCTGATTTTAAGTTCCTCACCTTTCAGATCATATAAGGTAAGGGTCCTACCCTTCCCAACAAAGCCTTCCCAGATTAAGACATATATGAGTTTCAAATAATTTATCTGTCTATTGATTATGATGAACTGTTTTTTTATACATTCCTGTTATGGCTGTTTTCAGGATAGCCATATCAAATTGCTCTCTAATGTGTCTGAAAGACTGATTTATTTGATGAATAACATTACAGAAAACTTGACGGGCTCAGTTGTGAGCACTTCTGAGTTCGACTGACATGCTTACAAATTATTTTTCTGCTTGTTCTTTTTGTTTTTTCAGTCAAAACTGACCAAAGGTATACTAACATTAACAGTCAAAGACAAGACAAGCGCTGGCAACCATCTGGCTAGCTTTACCTATTGGGCTTATATTTGTTGTCCTCTTCTTCATCAGTGTCACTACGGATAGTGATGACGCTCACAGGAGGGCTGGGGGTATCTGGAATGATGATTGGCTGGTGCTGATCTTGGACAGGGACGAGAGAATTGTAAGAAGATGTGGTACGCAGAGGACTGCTGCCAACCAGAGAATAAACTTGGGAAGGCAGAACTTCCAGAGAGGATCTGTAGGGAAAGTTCACAAGTTCAGACTATTTGCTCCTTGCTCCCACTATGCATCTTTTCCTTTGACTTTCTAATTGCTTTCTGGTTCTTTTTTTTTTTTTTTTTTTTAACCTAATCATTTTTTACCTAATCATTACAATTAACAATTAATTTTTACCTAATCATTACGATTAACAAATTAATAAAAAAATTAATGATTCTGGCTAGTGTTTCCAAAGATAAGAACAGCAACATATAAAAGAATTTGCATTTTTATGCATCTTTGTCTCCAGGTTAAGTTGCTTGCACCAAGCCTGATGACCTGAGTTCAACGCAGGAACTGATATATGGTAGGAGAGAACTGACTCCTGTACTTTGTCCTCTGACCTACAGACACCTGCCAAGGCATGTGCATTGCACTCACGAGCACACACCCCATACCACACGTACAAACAAGAAAAGTAACAAAACTTGAAAACAATATAAAGTGACAGCAGAGAGGAAGCATCAGCATACTGAGGACACACCTGCACAGATGAAGGGGTCAGTTTAAGTGCAATTTGGCAAGCACTTGCTTCATACCCAAAACACCTACACTGTAACACCCTGAATGCTGGACAATCTAACTCTCAAAGTCTTAACCATAAGCTAACACAGACTTACTTGGATGAGACCGGAGCAGACTGCTTATTCTTCTTTGAAGGGAGGGAACTAGATTGTTGTTGTCTGACAACATGGGCAACACCAACATTCAGAGGCTGAGCAGTGGCCAATGTCACATGGTTAGTTAGCAAAGAAGGCTGCTGCATGATAGTGCTGTACTGGTTGCCATGAGAGTGGGCATTCCTGTACCAACATAAAGAAACAGAAGAGTGACTCTCCAAACCTCCCAGTCCAGGGGCGAACGGGGATTAGAGAGGAAGAGATTAAGCACAGCTGTGTTTTACTTTTATGACCAGTCACTGGGATTTTAAGGCTTTAAGATCTCACTATGTTCTCTCTAGTCACTTAAGGCTTTGTTTAAAAGAGAAGTAAATGATTCCTGACCACAGAACCTCATTTTCATATATTCCAAATTTCCTTATGACTCCTTTTCTAGATAATGAGTCCTTTTCTCAAAGAATTTCAAATATAAAATTTTCCCTAATTTTTCTTTCCAGTCTCTTCACATCAAGTACCCCCACTCCACAGGCTCCTACCCATACACATTTCCCAGAGAAAGGGGGAGTGCTTGCCTCCAGTCTGCTAGCTGCTGGCTACTCCCCATGGCCTCTGGAATCACTGCTGTAGGCTGGACAGAGTTATGTAGAGCCACGCCAGGCAACTGCTGCCAAGTTGAAGGTAGGAGAATTTGCTGTGTTCCTCCAGGCCAGGCTTGCTGAAAGGAAACACACATACAAAGGTCCAGACTTGACTCATTCTTAGCTTTTGATTTTGTTTTTCAGATGAAAGAAAAATTTGTATCTTAAAAAAAAGTTTGTAGACTGTTAACTTGCAGAGATAAAAGAAAAAAAGAAAGACAGTACAGAGTGCTTACTCATGGCTGCAAGAGTTGTGGGAAGAGAAGAAGCCAATTGCTCTCCTTTGGCTGCCCCCATAACCTGACCAGCAGGACACTAACAAACAAGGGTCCCTGCAATATGAGTCTCTGTGTGTCGAGAAAAGGAAGCTGAAGGTTCAGGTATACCCTGGTGAATAAAAGCCTCTAAAATACATCCTTTAGAAAGAGTTAAGGGGACTCTCTTGAGATTGAAAAATAGAAATTTCAAAACTTGAAGGCCAATCAGATAAGACACCAGATCAATTCAACCCTTAAAATATGGGGCAGAATTGCTCCCTTTATTAGAAGGGTGGAAAACGCAGCAGACATGGATGACCAAATACCAAATCCCTTGGTAAATAAGCTTCTGCCGGCAAAAGAGCTAACATTATTTACAGTCATATGATAGAATTAAAAATTAAGTCAATGAGCAAATACTTTTTTAAATAGTTTTTTAAAGCACCACATTATTCTTAAAAGTTGTCAAAAATTTCTTTAAACCTGAATTCAGTAGTTCAATTATCTACTAGGGTACATATGGTTCTATTTCATGAATTTCAAATTGAAAGGCTATCAAAACAGTTTTAAAAATATTTCTGCAAGTAACAGATCCACCTGTTATAAATACTGGTTCCAAACAAGAAGCCCTCTGAGCAGAGAAACTGCAAACACGTCTGCTACCATACGTAGAATTTAAAACGAAACAGAACAGAACAGAAAACAAGAGAAGATGTTAAGTCACACCATGCGTCTTTCCAAAGCCAACACCTGCACGAGACAAAGCATGTAGTTTAATACAAAGCAAGAAATAACATTCCAATGTGAGGCAGAAATCTGGCGTTCCAAGCGACGAACTGTTTTGACAGAGGAAAAACAAAAATATGCAAAGCTTAACAAATGGCTAGAGCAAACTTAAAGAGAGCAGCAAAGGTGAAGGGTCAACTGACACTTCCAATCTCAAAACTACAGGTGTGCAAGTTAAAATGTGGACCAACCACGTTGGAATTATATCTGACTCCCTAGCACTTGGGTTCTATGCGTATGAGAAACAATCCACAGGTGACAAAGACTTAAACTGAAAACCAAACAAGTTCCATCCACGTATGTTTCTGTGTTTTCATTCATGAACACTTGAGAGATAACAAAAGAAATTTAAGTCCACTGTGAAAGTAAGAAACACAAGGAATTCAATAGTATCATTTGGCTTGGAGAGGCTTACCTAATTGTACATCTCAAATAATGAAATGCTGGATTTAAAATAAACAATTCTAACTTGCCCAAATAAACCAAAACCAAACACACTTCAAAGCAAGCCATACTTGTTTTTTTCCAGCTCTGAACTGGACTCACCTACAATTGCAGCTATCAACACTGACTTCTCCCTCAGGACTTCCAATAACAAAGATACTGTATTGGCAAGTTTGTCAGCCATATTTCCTTCTTTGTATTAGAATTTATTTGTAAAATAAGTTCATCTTTTAATTCTGACCAACAATATGATCTAAGTGTGTTTTAAAGGGATATCTTTAAATGGAAGATAAAAGGTACCACCGATCATGAATGCCAAAAGTACTATCTTCAGTCAGTCACAGACAGAAGTTAGTGTTAATGATAAAGCAATACCTTAAGACCATTTTAAACATTTCTACATATAAAGAAATTTTAGAAGATTAAGATAACAAAAGGGGAGCAGCTAGTGGTAGGGAGTTCAAAGTTTGGCATCTGGATACCTGTGGCAGGGCCAAATGGAAGGCCATGTTCTTCCATCTCAAGGGCCAAGGATAAGAAAGGCAGAAAGGTGAGAGTGTTAAAGCTCTCCTGAGGCTACACAGAGAGCTTTAACCACACTAGGCTGATCCTCAGAGTCAAACAGGGCTTCAGCAAATGTTGGGAAGTAATGAGACATTAAAGAAGTAGCCAGAACACAGCCACAAGATGGCACATGCTTCCATGCCCTCTGCAAAGACTAGCTAGTTTGTTTGTTTGTTTGTTTAAATGAGAAAACCAGAACAGAACAAAAACAAACAGGAAAAAAAATTAAAAAGAAAGAAACCAAAGAAACTCCGTTAGTAACACAATCAAGTGAGGGAATTACCAGTACAGCAGCGGTCTGTTCAACCAGCGCCGGCCGGCCGGCTGCGCAGCTCAGGGTAAAGGGCACCGCGTACTGCGGTGTGATGGTGGCTACTTGAGGGTGGAGAGTTGCTACCATTAGTGGTGTACAGCTTCCCTGAAATGTAGATCAGGCAGGTGAGTGAAATAAGCACCGAGGAAGCTTATCTGGATTCAGAAGGGTTCTCACTCCCCCCAAGTTATTACTGACCATGAACTAATTTCATGGCACCTAAAACACACACCAAACACAACTTTTCCCTTTCAGCTGTGAATGGCTTTGGCCCACTATGTCAAAAGTCAATGGTATCAGGCAGAAAAAGTATAGGACTCTTTGTTGGACCAGATTCAGAGCATCCAATATATAAAACATAGGCATTTCATTTATGAGGAAATCTTCCTCCTACTCACACAATAAGTTTGGGATTTCAGAATTTCTTGTATATCACAGGCCACAAACACTAACATATAGAATTCAAAGTATAACGTTGTATACCATACAAAACCTTCATGATTTTGTCTGTGACCTTAGTTTCTCAATCATCTGGCAAAACAACATTTTAAAGTTTTTCTACTAAACTCATAAAATGAAGGGTTATATTTGAAGAAGTAGCCAGATGTGACCTAGCCTTAACTCTTAGAAAATTCTAAGACTAAACATAAAAGGACACCAAAGGGAAGGATGAAACCCTAATTTTACAGCAAAAAAATATGCATGTGTACTACCTTAACCATTTCTCAAGGTATAAAATGTCACCTCTGCAAGTCTAAGGAGGTAATAATAGAAGAGCCACAAAAGACAGGAATAAGTAACCTGTTCTATTATAGATGTTTCATTTTAAGACCTCTGAATCATGTACAAGAAAGATTTTATACTCAAAGCAAATATTTTTTTTTTTTCAGGATAAAATATCTGATTCTCAATAGTGCTTCAGCAACATTGAGCATGTTGTTCTGGCTTTTACCTGAGTAAGTACTCCTGACTGTATCTGCAGTGGCTGAGCAGCAGGCGCCTGGGGTACAATGGGCACAGCATTATCCATCCTCACAGGGAATCCAGAATGTTTTGTTGTTGCTTGCAGCCCAGCTGGTGGGAAAAACATTATATTTAGGTGCTTCTCTGGGTCTAAGAATACTAATGGTGGGTTGTCATTGGGGGGTACTTTCAGCTTTTTTCTATTGCTCAGGTTTTCATTCTAGACACTTAAGACAAAGCCCTTCATTCACATAAATCATTAAGAAAAGGAGGCTCTATTCCCTTCAGGGTTAACTTAGTGCAAAGGCATTTCATATAGGGAAGGTGCCTTAAGGGAATGTAAAGTCTTAATGTTACCAAATGATTACATCCCCATTATCAGTACAGGCAAAAGCCGAACAATCTCCACTTAAGTCACATTTATCTCTCATCACTAAGGGAGCGGGTGAGGAAGAAAGTGCTTTTAAGACTAATCTATCAAAAACAGAGAATTGAACATAGCTCAGTAATTTATATCCTATTACCCTCTTGTGTAAAGAATCTTTTCCTCCTCAAAAATATACAACCTAGTTCAAAAATTAGTAACATGTTGTAGCTAAAGATAAGAGTAAAGTCAACAGAAAATGAAGAAATTATACAAAAGTAACAGGCATGTTAGTTTTTAGAAATCCACTTCTTATTCTAGAAACCTGTTCTTGTTGGCAGCTTTCTCATCCGACTCTTACAGTTCAGGGGCAGCTGGGAAAGTGGACCTACTGCTAGAAAACACTCCCTGTGTCTTATTTATCTCAGTTTATTATGATTTGGCATAAATATCAAATGGCTCCTATAAATGGCAATGTCTTGAGCTGGGGAAAAGGGCCAACAACACAGTTCATTCTGTCGAGACTAAAGAGCCCAGAAGATCTCTTATGCCCTACCCTCCTCAGCACTCTCACTACAAACTCAAGTTTCTGTCCTGCCTCCTGTCTACTAATGCATGCGGTTCTGCTAAGTGAAGACATAAACATTTCAATTAGAAGATGCTAAAACTAGTACCAATCTTAATCTCTCTCTGCATCTTTGCCCACTCCTACTCAGCAATGTCTTCTTATGCAGCCCTGACTAACTGCAACGCTATGATCTTACAGTTTCAATCTTCTAAATGCTGGGATTACAGTTGTGTGCCACCATGTCTGCCTTACTGTTGCTTTAACTTTACTATAGAAGTGTCAAGTGAGCATAATTTATAGAGCATAATGCTGCTATTTTCAGTCAGTCTTCGAATTTTCTGTGTGAGTAATTTAGTAACAAATTTTGATTAAGAAAAAAGCATTCTAGGAACGTTAAGAGGGGGACTAATAAAAGCAAATTTAAAACTGCTGAAAAAATGCTTTCTTAAAAAAATGCTACTTATATAGAAACAACTAATAAGGATATTAAAATTGAACAGTTGTCAGCCATGCTGCCTTATGTATTATCTAACAGGAAAGCAAAGCAATGCAAAACTCTAGTACATGACCAACTCCATGCAGTGTTGTAAGAGCTTCCCAAAAATGCAGGGACTGGGGCAAACTTTGGGAGGAGATGCTCACTACAGTAACTCCTCTATGGCTCCAGAGTGATAAAGTGAAGGGGAAATTACAGACTAGTTACCACTGGGCAAAGTATGAACACTCGTCAACTCTAACAGTACAGGAAGTGATTTACAGTATTGAGCTATACATGCTTGATTGCTCCATTTACTCACACTGAGGCCATTTTGTAAGAGAGAAATGTGAGCAAGCTGAAGTAGAGGACTGCTGGGTAGAAATCAGCACAGAGCAGAAGCTGGCAAGTCAACCAACAACTATCTGGCAGTATGGAATATTTCAATGCATATGTGATGAACCCCACTGCCTAGGTTTCAAACTGTCTACCATACATGACTAGAACACTTTGGTCATAAGAAGGTTTCATCATTTATACATCGGGGTGATATTACCCACCTCCTAGAGCCAAATATATATAAGGATAAACTGATAACTGCAGGACTGCTTGGCATATGTAATAATGTATTTCAGGTGTCACCATCACTACCTTATTTGTACCCTCCCTCTGGTCCAAACATTTAAAATCTACTCTATTTTACAGTTTCCTTAAGTTATCTAGAGTTTTAGACAGATTTTTCCCCTCAAGCTTATATTTATCAAATTATACCAAAAGGAGTTCCCCCACACTCCCCCTCTATTGCTTTAGTTTACATCTTATTCTATTAAAAAAAAAAAAACTCAAGAGTTCTTTTATCTAAGAATCATCTGAGAAGCAGCAGAGGATCTCAGAATCTCATATTTGAGTGCTGTTCCTGAAGAATTTACTTTGGAAAGGATAGGAGAAGGGGTGGCTAATTTGCTAGGTTCTATAGAAGCATCAGTTTGTGACAGCCCAAAGTATAAAATTACTCCTATAAGGTACATATAGAAAATAATTTGGTAAGTTAGGCTAAATTTGCATTTACGGATTGTGAATCTGCTCCTCCGCTCTCCCTGCGGTCTCTCCCTGGTTTACATCGCTATCGCTCTCCTGGCCTCCCGGTAAGCTCTCAGTCTCCCCCAGCCCCTCATTTCCTTCCGCTTGCTCCGACTCTGTCAGAAACCAAACAAACAAAAGTCATAATCAATATTTAACTGAAGTAAAAAGATAAAAATGCTATCTGCTTCTATATAAAAAGCTCTGAGAAGTCTAGATCCTAGTTCATTCCCACAGTGATACCAAGTTTTTCTTTCTCTTTTTTTCAAAATTAGTGTTTTGATTTGCATACGTGTGTACAGCATCCTCATACACAGGCCATGACACTTTTCTCTCGTTCGTCCTCTCCATGGTCCTATTCCTCCCCACTCCCCTGCAAGTTTCCCTTCTGCTTCCCAATTACATACACTCTTTATTTCCCACTCCCTAAGATCTCTTCTCCCCACCACCATCCCTTTTCTAATTTCAAGACCTACAAACACACCCATAAATACACTCACAAGGAGAGAGGTGGGGTGAGGACAGGCGGGTGTGTTAGATCTAGGGTCCACACAGAGAAAACGTGTTTGTTGTCTCAGTCTAGCTCGTTTCCTATTTTTACTTGGACTTTTTTTTTTTGGCAGATGCCATCTTACTATACTGCCTGGATGGCTCCACAATCTTCCTGTCGGAATTAGAGGTGTGAGCCACTACACTGGCCTGACAGACTTTTAAGGGAAAGCCAAGTGTGTTGTCAGAAAGATTCAAAATAATTTAGCCTTCCAAATAGCTTACCAAAACAATCAACACACATTTCCCATATTTTAGGGAGGGGAAAGAACTGAGAAGACTGGAGTAGAAAATAATAAAACAATAAGAAAGCATGGGAATGTGAATATTAATCTTATTATATGGGAGTCTGAAGACTATGAGCCAGGCTGAAGCAGATGTCTTAATGCCTTCCCCACAAGAACTTCAGCTTGCTTGTAGAATTTCACTTCAAAAATAACACTCTGTATTACTGAATGAATTTTTTAGTTTCTATATTCTTAACTGTTTATATCCTATAATAAAATAACATTTTATTTTAGTTTAAAATAGAATGAAGCTAGATTCAATACATAACAATTCTGATTTTGACAATTTAAAGATGCACATATTATATATACTAAGACATATATATGCTTCTACAGATAAATGGTATTTTGCTTCAGTGGGCACAAACACATTATGAGGGAATTAAGTTAAGGAAACACAAACAGCTCCTCTAATCCATCAGGCAATATTATTAATTAGAGAAAAATCAATGTAAAGGGGAGATTACTTTGTGACAGCTCCCAGTTCCAGCTTTCTTCATCATCAGAGTTTAAACTTGTCAAAAAGCAGAAAGAAACAACTAGACCTGCCTACAGTGGGAAAGTCAAAGTCCTCCTAAGTAAGAACAGGAGTGAGTGTCCACACTTACTCTGGAAAGCAGGTGGGCACACTATAAACGTTTGTTGGAACGGATCTGTCTGAGTACAGATCTGGGTGGTTCCAGGTTGTAAAGAAACACCTTGCTGGGCAACTCCAGGAACTGGTGCCGCAGACGATGGGTACAAAGCTGATTGGTAGTTTAGCAGTGAGACATCTGAATTAGCCAGAGAAAGAGTAGCAGCTGCTGCAGTAGAACTGGAAGCTAGAACACTGGCCTAAAAACAAAATAGAATAAAATTATATACATACATCAGTATAAGATGGAGATAAACAACAGCCATTTATTTAAGAAAAAAACTTTAGAGGCTGGGTCTCAGGTAGCCGAGGCTGGCACCAAACTCTTTATGCATTCAAGAGCGGCATATGAACTCCTGATCCTTCTCTCTGGGACCACCAGACTTGCTTTATGCATGTTGACAAGCACTCTGCCAACTGCGTTATATCCCTAGCCTCAAAAAAGAAACTTGGAAGAAAGGATTTGTTTGTTTGTTTTATATTTTTGTTCTCTGAGACAAGGTCTTCCTGTGTAGTCCTGGATGGCCTGGAATTCATCATGCAGATCAAGCTGGCCTGAAAATCACAAAGACCTGTCTACCTTTAACGGGGATTAAAGGTGTGCACCACTATATTCGGTGTTTTTTGTTTTGTTTTAATTTATGTATTGCACCATATGCAAGCAAAGTCAGAGGACAATTTGAGGGAGACTTGGAGCTCTTCTTCTACTATAAGGGTTCTGGGGATCAAACAGGGTGTCAATTACTCATGATGGAGTCATCTTGCTAACCCAGAACAAAACTTTAGCTATCTTTGAAATAACTCTCAGCCGGGCAGTGGTGGTGTGTGCCTTTAATCCCAGTACTTGGGTGGCAGAGGCAGGCTTATCTCTTCTCAATACTAGCCTGGTCTACAAGAGCTAGTTCCAGGACTAGCTACAGAGAAACCCTGTCTCAAAATAAAGGGAAGGAAGGAAGGAAGGAGGGAGGGAGGGAGGGAGGGAGGGAGGGAGGGAGGGAGGGAGGAAGGAAGGAAGGAAGGAAGGAAGGAAGGAAGGAAGGAAGGAAGGAAACCAGGCCTGGGAATACACAGTCAGTACTACAATGCTTGCCTAGCAAACAAGAGGTCTGAGTTTCAAGCTCCAGAACAAAACAGGTAATAATAGAGAAATACTACAAAGGTGAGTAAGCACAAAGAGTGGCAAGTGGTTACTCTTAGGTGCTAAACTGGTTTTAACTATATAAAACTCAGCTACTTCGGCACAAAATTTGCTTCATAGGAAATTCCACTAAAATTCATAAGCATTCCTATTTAAAAAGTAGACCAAACTAAGAAACGGAGAAGCTTTCATCTTTATAAACAACAAAAGACTAAGTGTTCATTGGCAAGCAAATACAATACCACCCTTTTAAGATTATTATTCAAAGAACCCTTGAAAAAAGTAAACTCCTATTGGAAAGTGTGGGTTATCTGATTAAACTTAGTAAAACTAGCAGCAAAGTAACTCAATATGCAGAGCCCATATACGCAAAGACTTGAGGGTATGGAGTAGCTGTAGTTAAATGCTATCAGCACATGACTGACAAGGACGTCAGTCTAGTTGGTTGTTTGTTACATTTGCCAAATAGAAATTTCTTTTTTCTTCAATAGAGGAGACTGAATCTCGGAACTGACCTTCATTGTTACTGAATGTGTGCGTGCATAGTAATACTTGTAGTGTGGGTATGTGTGTTCCACTGTCTGAGGAAACTTTTGGGAATCAGTTTTCTCCTTCAACTGTGAATCTCATGATGAAACAGAGGTCACAGGCTTGCATGGCAAGTACTTTTACCTGCTGAGCCAACTTGCTCAGGCCCTCAAATAGAAAATGCTTAAGAAGTAACAAAACAAAACAACAAAAACAAAAAAACAACCCAAGGACTGGTCTCTTTGCCTTACTGCCTTCTGCCCTATTTCGGCTTGAGCTCCCCAATCATTCCCTGAGTACCTGATTGTGCACTGTGTTGAGCTGGTTGCTGAAGCTCATGGTTAGATTTGTGCTTGTATTTGGAGCAACATGTGTAGTGAAGGGACTCTTGATCTGACTCACTGTGTCATACATGTGAACCCTCCGCTTGCAGATCTCCATGTTCTGGAAACAAGACTTAACACTGAAAAAGATTAAAAAATGATTGAAAGAATGCTGAAATTTACATAACAAAAAACTCAAGACAATCATGGAACAAAGTACTTCTTACAAATATTTTCAAGAAAAAAAAAGGCTTTTTATGGTAACAAGAAGAAAAATAAAGACTTCTCTTTAAGTCACACAACTTTTCAGTAAGAAAGAAAAGCATCAGTGAGCCAAATACTCAGGCCAAAGTTACAGCTAACTTGATAGCTCTCCATATAGAATGGCAGTTAAACCAAGAGCCACACACATCATGGCAAAAGTCCCCAGATGGTACCATACTCACTGGTTACTGTGGGGAAAATCCAGAAGGTGAGCCATTGTCACAAACTGGTGGTTCAGAGTTTTCAGAGGAGTGATTCTCTTATCCGCATCAATCGTCAGCATTTTCTTTAAGAGATCAATATATTCTCTCCGATCTGCCTTCTCTGCCAACATGTCTGTTCCCTCTAAGTCCGTAGACATATTTACCTTCCAAAGAAAATTAGAAACATATTCCTTCACTTAAGTTTAATAGTAGATTAAAGATTTACTGTGTCTGCTTTTCTCTCCAAAACAGAGAATATAGATATTTAATACTAGCATTTCAGAAAAGAGAAACCTGGGGAAATGAAGTTTGATTACAGAATGATAATTTCCTCAGGCAGAAACTCCTCTGTGTGTGGGGTACAACAGAGCCAAGCTAATTCATGGCATTAAAATTATTGCTTAAAATAATTAAGCAAAAAATTATTGAAATATACAAGTTTCTATCATTGAAAAGATTAAATGGCACAGTACAAAGTGTTTAAATTTAGAACATAATAAGCATTCTCAGTAACTGTAAGCTCTTATGCAATTTTTATTTTGGTATAGAAAATGGGACAAGAAAGAAACCTTTATAAATATTACTTTAAAATAACGGCATGAAACAAGATCCAGTGAGCAAAAGCAAGGGAGAAACAGACACAGGCTGACAATGCTTGGGCCTATTTTAGAGCCTTAAGATTTTGGAATATTGATAGCCAGGTAGTAGTGGTGCATGCCTTTAATCCAAGCACTCATGAGGCAGAGATAGATGAATCTCTGTAAATTTGAAGCCAGCCTGGTCTACAGAGCAAGTTCCAGGACAGCCAGGACTTTTACACAGAGAAACCCTGTCTTAAAAACTAAAAAGATTTGGAATATTTGCACAGACTTTACTAGCTGAACAGTCCTGACACCAAAACCCCAAATAAAATCCAAAATATGGGCATTTTTAGTATCACTTGGTGCACAAAGAGCTTCAGGTCTGAGAATATTGTTTTAGTTCGGTGTATTTGGGCTACAGAAGCTCAATCAGGTATCTTTAAAGTATGTACTACTAGGATTCAAATGTTCTTTTAACACGTAGCAAAATGTTAGCATGTATAATCCTCAGACATGTGTCTGACTGAAGCACCACACCAGCCCCGCCTTTCTAGGCTTGCCACACTTACCTGAGCCATGTCGTCTAAGCAGTTAAAAATGTACTTCCGGGCTTCTTTTGACTTTATTCCAGTCTCCAATTCATGTTCTTCAGGTGTCTATAAAACAAGGATTTTTAAAAAAACTCTACATTATTTTCACATTTTTCTTTTAATCTGAAGGCAGAATACAAAGAGATTGTATTGTTCCCTTGTCAACTACAGATGGCAAAGAAAGAACCTGAGAGTCCTACAGTGGAGAGATGGAGTCCTTTCAACAGTGCGAAACAAGCGTAGCAGTAGTGACGCCACACAGCGCTACGATCAGGTGAATGGGATGTAACCATTTCCTCTTATAGATTCTTGGACATGGAACAGACCCCAATACTGTTTAACAGGCTCAGAGGCAGAGTGTCAGGAGGTTAATTGATTTCTCACACTAAAGGAGAAAGTTCAGTATTAAAAACAGACTCTTATTTCAGGAAAACCTCTAAGGCCTTAATGTGAACGTTAGAAATAAGGTTGTCTCACTGTGCTGGTGATCTCCCTGTGACAGTCATTATGTTTCTCTAGCTCCCACGCTTACTGAGCATGAGTCTCTGCACCCTCAACTGCCAATCCTAAATACGCAGCACAATCGCAAACAGCTGAACTGGCTCATTATCTTTGTGATTTTCACACATGCATAAGGCATAATGATGTAATAAAATCATTTTCCAAAGGATTTTTTCCTACAAATATACCCCCTTCCCACACTTTCCTTCCTCTAAGTCAAGAAATTATTAACTAAAACCTAATTTTAAAGTTGTAAGGAAGACACACCTTAAGCCTCCACAGTGGGTACCCCAAATTAGGATCTCTGTTGAAGAACCTGGTTGTTTTAGTTCCAGCACTGAGAAGATATTCAGCTGGCAGGCCTTGTGTTTGTGAAATATAACGAATCTGGAAAAATCAAAACCATCAAACATCAATTTCAAGTAGAAAAATATATCAAAAGCTTTTACACTGAAATCAACTCCAGCCAGAACAGCCAGTGTTCTTAACCTCTAAGCCATCTATCTCTCCAGCTCTAAATTTTGATATTTGTATACCAATGTTCACAGAAGCATTATTCACAATAGGCAAAAAAAAGTAACCATATATATTGCTACTAACAGATAAACAAAAGGTGGTATATACACAATGGAACATCATTTAGCCAAAAAAGTGATGTTCTGATACAAGTAAAATAAGTCTATCACAGAGCTCTACACTTTCTATGTGATGAATATTTATGACATACCAGAACGGGCAAATATACATAGAAAAAAAAGATCTTAGTATTTGTGTAGAGGTAAGAGGAACCGAGGAGTTTGGAGGAAAATAGGCATTGATACTAGGTGTTATTATAGAACAACAGAATGTTCTAAAATTGGTAACTATTGTGCATTCCTGTAAACATACTAAAAACCCATCAATCTGTACACTTCAAATGGTTGATATGTGTAGCATGTAAATTCTAACTCTATAGTTATTTTTATAAAAACAAACAAACAAATAAAAAACCTTAGCTGGACCCTATTGCATCAATCCTTTTTTATTACCCCAGATGCACCAAGATAAACTAGCCCCAGTCCTGCTCCCCAGTAGCATCCTGTTTACTCAGCACAGGCAAACCACTTCTATCACCCATCAACATATTACACAGACATTCCCAAAAGGACCATATCCTTTTTCTTTACAAGAAAAGCTCTGATGGCTCTATCAGCTCCTAAAGCCAATTGTACTTGCTTCTAGGAGATTTACACTGATCTGTTGCTAAGCTTGAAGGAGTACAACTGAATAGCTGGACTAAGAACTGCATTCCTGGAGGCTGTGATTGCTTGGAGCAGAATCCACGAGTCTCCTCAAGTTTTATAAAGACAATGTGTGTGTGTGTGTGTGTGTGTGTGTGTGTGTGTGTGTGTGTGTGTGTGTGTGTGTTGTCCGTGTACTACTACGTGTACTACGGTACTATGCCTGTAGCATAACACCTGCACTACAGGACCATTTGCGGCTGGAGGTTTAAACACATATGAAACAAGAATGCCAATAATGCCCCCTTTATTGTATTCCAGGGCAGCTTATATAAGGATCCTTAATGGATAGCCATACCCAACCCAAACCCACCAGAAACCTTTCCCCTGCCATCAGGAATTCCTGAGAGTCTCGTGCTAAGAGCAGCTGCAAACATAGGAAAACAAGCTGTTTTGCTCAGAGCAGCTGCAAGCAAAACAAGTTGTTTATAAGAAATTCAGGGTCTGGGGGTCCACAGCCCCCAACATGTGTGTATATTTCAAGGGTAAGGATCTAAGCTTCATTAGCCTCTCAGAAGGGTCCAGGAAGGACTGAGAACTGAGAATCAATGCTCTGGTACAATCCCAATTATGGACTTGCATCATATCCTATCCCTCATACTTTTTTCTTCTAAATTAGAAAGCCATTATTTTTCTTACGAGGTAGAAAAGATTAAAAACTTACAAAGCACAACATAACTAGTTACCTATAACGAGTAACCTATTTTATAATTTACTCCAAGTCAGCTCAAAACTGAGACAGAATTCTGAGCTAAGAAAAAACAATGTTTTACAAATTTCTCAAAACAAATTTCTCAAAAACAAGACAAAACTTATGTCTGTTATGCGCAATGGATGTGGTGGTGTCAGTGGATGGCAGACTAGTGGAATGCAAGTCCCTACTCTTTAAGAGCTGCCAGTATTGTGGAGAGCAAGAAATGGGAATTCTAATTATTTCCATAGCAAAACTTTCTTTAATGGACTTTTTTTTTTTTTGAAACAGTATTATGTCTTCTAAAACTTGTCAGTTTTAACACAGTAGCAGCATTTACAGCTATGAGTCAGACAAAGTGGTACACACCTAGAATCCCAGTACTAGAGAGCGAGGCCAAAGGATTGGGAGTTTAAGGCCAGTCTCCACAACATAAATTCAAAAAAGGTTTATGACTCAAATGACTGTTCTCATAAAACCTACTTCAGAAGATGCCTAATCTGTAGCATAACTTCTGAAACCTAATGTATTCAGTTACTTTGTTCTGAGCTCTATATAAAATAAAATAATAAATAATAAATAATAAATAATAGCAGTGCTGAGTGAGCCAAAGTTCACTCCCAGAACTCCAGTTAAACTTTACTTTCATCTCTTAACTCACAAGACACAATTGACTAGAGTTAATCAGTACAGAGCTAGAAAAATGCCAACCATATATAATATAGATAAAATCCTTCTTTATCACAGAGATAAAACACAACTTTAGACCAAATGAGCAGTAGAAGAAATTATTTTTGTTTTTGTTTTCATTTTTCAAGACAGGGTTTTTCTGTGTAGTCCTAGATCTTACTCTGTAGACCAGGCTGGCTTCAAATGCAGAGATCCACCTTCCTATGTGGTATGGGAGGTTTTTATGTATATGTGTTGCTTTTATTAGTTAATGAATAAAGCTGTTTTGGCCAGCGGCTTAGCAGAATAGAGGTAGGTGGGAAAACTAAACTGAATGCTGGGAGAAAGAAGGCAGAGTCAATGAGAAATGGGTTAGTTTTGGATATAAGAGCTAGCTAGCAATACATTTAAGATATTGGCCAAACAGTACTGCAAATAATATAGTTTCTGTGTGATTATCTTGGGACTGAGCAGCCAGGAACGAACTAGCAGCCTCCAACACCTCTGCCTTTCAAGTACTGGGAGGCACCACTGCCTGGCAGAAAAAAATGTTTTGAATTTTCAATAACAATTAGACTCCTTTTTTCTCTATCTAAATACTTTGCTAGCACATTTTATTTCTCTAGAATATATTGCACTAGTAATAACAGATGGCCAGCCCTTAAAGAACACAGGGTTAAGGCAACAACACTTCATCCTTATAGTCAAAATTTGTATATACCTTCCCCACATCGAGGTTGGTTATCGGATTTAGCCCTCTCAAGATGTTAGTTAATAAGGGCTCTACCACTGAGCTGTATCTCCAACCTGACTATTTTGGATCCCCCAAGACTTAATTACTAACAGCCTAGCATTGGCCAGAAACCTTAGCAAAGCCATAAATGTATTATTAACACATATTTATTTGTAAAAAATGCACAAGAGATCAAGTTTTCTTAGCTACCTTAAGCAGAAATGATTAGCAGTATGCAGCACTGTAAGTAGATGCTCGCCAACCTTGAGTTCAGTGTGTCAACATCAAGAGGTGACTGCAAAATACTACGATAGCACAGCAAACACCAAATTATGAGTTGGCACTATACTGTAATGATTGAGATCCGGTTATTTAAGAATGGCATCAAGGCTGGGCTTGGTGGAACACTCCTTTAATCCTATCAGCCAGCCTGGTCGACATAGTTAGTTCCAGGACTAGGGCTCTATACAAAGAGACCTTGTCTCCAAAAAAAAAAAAAGAAAAAAAAAGAAAAGAAAAGAAAAAAAGAATGACAACATAACATGCGTGGTCTTATGTTTAAGTTTTTGGAAAGCTTTAACCTTTTAAGAATAAATTTGTAGCTGGGTGATAGTTGCACACTGCTGTAGAATATTAGTTGAAGATCTGATCTATCTGTTCATGCTATGGAATATTTGGTTAGTGATGTGTCACATTCTTTTTATGTTGCACTTGTTTAACTATGTGAAGCTGTGTTACTTTTTGATGCCTAAAATACATGATTGGTCTAATCAAAAGCTGAACAGCCAATAACTACGCAGGGGATGGATAGGCGGGGCTGCCAGGCAGAGAGAATAAATAGAAAGGAGTGAGGAAAGGAAGAGGACACTAGGGGCCAGCTACTCAGCTACACAACCAGCCATACAATAAGAAGAAGTTAATAGAATAAAGGAAGGTAAAAGGCTGGGTTGATGGTGGTGCATGACTTTAATCCCAGCACTTAGGAGGCAGAGGTAGGAGGATCTCTGTGAGTTCAAGACTAGCCTGGTCCATAAGAGCTAGTTCCAAGACAGCTAGGGCTGTTAAAGAAACCCTGTCTCGAAAAACAAACAAACAAACAAACAAAAGAAGGTAAAACTCCATAGGGGAAAGGTAGATGGGATAATTCAAGCTAGCAAAGCCAGCTAGAAACAAGCCAAGCTAACACGATTACAGCACACACCAGAGGCAGAAGCAGGTAGATCGCTCTGATTTCAAGGCTAACCTGATCTACAAAGCTGTTACAAAGAGAAACATTGTCTCAAAAAAAAAAAACAAAACAAAAAGAAGGAATAACAGGATAGATTTGTAAGGGGGGAGGAATTTAATTATATTAATAAAAGAATTATTTTAAAAGAATAGATTTATACATATTTTTGGTAGGTATCAATATAATAGACTATTTGTCCACATCTATATTTTGGACTTATAACACCCTTAATTTTTTTCAATATTCCTACACTGTGTGGTCTGTTTTTTCAAGTTGTTACAGAAGCACTCTTTTTATGTATGTGTGGACCTGTGCAGTCTGAGTTTGTGTTGCTCTCCAAGTTCATTCAAACAAGCACTCTTACCTGATCGTACTCTGAAGCACCAGGATAAAGAGGCCATCCCAGGAACAGCTCTGCTATCACACAACCCAGTGACCACATGTCAATAGCTTCACAGAATGGTAATCCAAGAATAATTTCAGGGGCTCTAGCAAAATACAGAGACATAAGGTAAAATAGCAAACATTAATTGGGGAAATTAACTATGGATGGTGACTAAATCCTGCTGCAGTATCAGCAACAAGAACATTTGTTTAAGGAAACTGAAAGCCATCAGTACATAACTACAGTCAGAACTTGATTTCAGAAGCTTTAGCCAGGCAGTGGTGGTACATATCTTTAATCCCAGCACTCAGATAAAGGCAGGTCTCTAATCTACAGAGTGAGTTCCAGGACGGTCAGAACAAAACAGAGGAACGCTGCCTTGAAAAAAATTCAGAAGTTTCGAACTGCAGAAAGGTAATACAGAACATAATCTATGTATCCAACAACCACACCAGAGTTCATGATAGTGCCCACAATTGATACGTTACTATCTCTGTAATAATACTCTAAGTAAGCATATTAAATTGGCTAAATAAAGACATTAACCAATCTTGTATTGGTTCAAGGCAGGTCCTGATGATAAAGAAGTTATATTAAACTCAAAGGAAAATGTCTGTTTTGAGAGCTTTTTAAATATTATAATTACAAATAAAAGATCATAAATAGTTGTTTTACTACCTTCATGACAAAAAGGACTTCTGAAAAACTGGTATTTGCAGCAGACTCAAGTGCCAACCTATGGGAGTTTGAACCTCAGGCCCATTACTTAGTAACTGTCACCATCTAACGTCAACTCTATGCCTTGGGTTTCTGATACACAATGCAGACAGTGGGAGCACCTATCATACAAAATTGAAATAAATTAATAAAATCTTGAGTCAGTAGTTGGCATATAAAAAGAATATGTAAGGCCTGGAGAGATGGCTCAGTGGTTAAGAGCATTGCCTGTTCTTCCAAAGGTCCTGAGTTCAATTCCCAGCAACCACATGGTGTCTCACAACCATCTGTAATGAGGTCTGGTGCCCTCTTCTGGCCTGCAGGCATACATGCAGACAGAATATTGTGTACATAATAAATAAAAATATTAAAAAAAGAATATGTAAATGTTAGGTATAAAAATTATTATTTCACCACCATTATTTTGAGTCTTAAAACTCTACTTTTTTTTTAGAAATTTGATTTTCATTAATGATTCAAGTCCAATAATCCATAAACTAAGAGTACTCTATAGTACATCTGAAATGAAATTACTATTCCCGCTGACAGAACAGGAAACTGAGACAAGGAGAGAGTTGTCTAAAACTACAGTAAGTGATAGAGCAGGGATGGCTCTCAGCACACCCCAGAATTAAATACATACTAGCTACATCCTCACCTTCATTAACTTATTTGGAATGGTGGCATGCATAAGTAGACTTTTCTCCAAGTATGACTAAAAAACTATATCAGTGGATAAAAAGGTAAACCAAGCCTGTGGACCTGAGTTCTGGCCCCAAAATCCACATGGTAGAAGGAAATCAACCTGAAAAAGTTATCCTATGACCTCCATATATGTATGTATGTATGTATGTATATGTATATATATGTATGTGTATGTATATATACATACACATACATATATATATTTCTCCCACAAAAATGAAAAACAAAAAAAAAACACTAAAATCTCAACTAGCAAATATTGAAAAATAGATTCAAAAAGACATGATAAAGTTTAAGAGTAGACCTCAGGGGTAGAGCACATGCAATGGGTTGATCTGATTCTCAAACAACAACGGTTGAGCAGTTGAATGAGAACAGGTAACATGAATACAGTAACAACGAGAAGTGACAGTGCGTACCATATACTGTGTACTTCTCAAGTCTTCATAAATGTTGAATCATAAGCATTGTTGCACGTCAGCAATCCTTAAGTTGCACATGTTTTCACTTTTTTTTTTCTTTTTCAAGTCAGGGTTTCTCTATAGCTTTAGAACCTGTCCTGGAACTAGCTCTGTAGACCAGGTTGGCCTCGAACTCACAGAGATCCGCCTGCCTCTGCCTCTGTGCTGGGATTAAAGGTGTGCGCCACCACCTACTGGCTTTGTTTTCATTGTCTAACGTTTCAACGATGAAGATATAGCTCAGGTTAGTGCCGATGCTGCTCCTTTCATGTGGCAATAATGCTGCAGCCTGGAGCCAATCAGAGCATTTTAGGGTCGATGAGATAAAGCGCTATCTTCATTTGACAGATGAAGAAACTGAGAGGTTAAATTACTTGTCTGAGGCTACACTACTAAATGATGGCACCTGGGCAGACTGGATCTACGACCCAAACTCTTTGATACCTTCATCACTTACTCTAAAAATGTCCTTTCCTTCCAATAAATCTAAGAATTTGGGGTCTGAAAATATATTCCTGATACAACTGCCTCATGTAAGAGGAAAACAAAAAGTGGATCCCTCCGTAAAGAGCCATCTAACTGGACATGTATCCTCACAGATTGCCCAAGTTTTCCAAATTTTGGTTTTAGGTAATACATGATTGTTATGTGCTCTCTCTCTCTCTCTCTCTCTCTCTCTCTCTCTCTCTCTCTCTCTCTCTCTGTGTGTGTGTGTGTGTGTGTGTGTGTGTGTGTGTGTTGAGTTGCTTGAGAAAAGATTCATTGGTTATATTGTTGTTGGGTTTTGGCTGTCTGCTGTTTTAGTATTCTGAGCCAGGGGGTCTTGCAAGCCACTTGGCCTTGAACTCATTTTATAACCCAGGCTGCCCTTGAATTTGGGATTCTCCTATCTTGGTCTCCCAAGCCCTAGAATTACAGGCATGCATCACCATGCCTTGCCTAGGATATCCCCCCCCCCCAAAAAAAATAGCTTCTACAAGTAATTAAACATCAACACCCATAGGAAACAAGTAGGTTATACGACATTTTCTGATCCTTACCCTGAAACAATAGACAATTTAGGCCTGTTCAGACTCATTCTGCTAGACAGCTGGAGTAGAGCAAATATCACCAGCTTTTCTAGTGTCTAATAGGGAACCCCAACCCGCAGTCATCACACCTGCACTCATACAGTGATCCATCAAGATGACCACTGCAAACCTGAGGCCCACTTGGTCTACAGGCAGGTCCAGAAACCGTCTTACAAAAGAAAAGGAAGGAAGAAAAGTGATGTGTGATGCTGAAAGTAACTGCAGCCGTTTACGACTGATGGAATTCCAAAATTCAATTAAATTCCAACCACTACGGCATGTTCTTAGGAGAATTAATAAAGCTGAGAATAGGAGTACCCAGAAAAAATATAAAAGCTTTTCTAAAATTGAAAAAAAAGGGGGAAATGTCTTACTTTCAGTGAGCAGCAACATCAATTTCCAAGTTCACGACAGCGCCAGAAATAGCCGGCAGGGCGAGCGCACATGGCTTGGTGCCGGAATAAAAACTGGGCTGAGAACATTCCAAAGCATCGACTGAGAACCCAGAGGTTTTAGCAGCCCTACCTTACAGAAAGACATTTTTGAAAAGGTAGATCAGGAGGGAATAGTGGGCCAGCCCAGTTTTTAACTTCTTTAAAATAACACAGCTTGAAGTGTCAAAGAAATTAAGGAAAACACTAATTCCAGCCTCATTAAAAAAAAAACAAAAACAAACAGAGAAGGTTGGCTGCAATCTGTTTTTCCTCATCCACTGGCTCTGGAATGACAAAAGCAGCCAACAGCTCTCAGAGAAAATTCACACAAGAAAGCAACTCTTCCCTTACACAAAGGCAACTACTAAAGAAAACCTCATGGATTTAAACTAATGACAAGTAAACAAATAAAAAAGTGGATGGGGGGGCGGAAGAAGGAGAAGGAAGAGGAAAGAAGAAAGGGAGTGTAAGAAGGAAAGGAAAGAAAGCTGCAGTGGGGGCTTCTCCTCACTGGGCTAAATACACTCATCTTAACCTCTAGTTAGTGAATGAAGTGTCTTCCCCTTTACCAAACAATGACAGCACCTCTAAATTGAGATTTCAATTGTTGAAATTATTCTCACTGCATTTTCCTCTAGGCCTCCTTTAGACTCTCCAGTCTTAATATAAAGTCTTTGGAGGGGCTAGAGGGGTAGTTCGGTGTAGGGGGCATTTTTAACATGTGCTAGTCCTGAATCTTATCCCCAGTGCTGGAAAGTCTACAGACATGGAAACCCTGGTTCTGCTATGTGTTTAAGAAGGCCGAACCAGGCACACACTGTTACCCCAGCACTCAAGAAACAGAAGCACAAAGATTGAAAGGTCAAGGCCAGGCCAGGCTACACCAGGAGGTGCTGTCTCAAAGTTAAATAAAAGAGGAAGAAAGGAAGGGAAAAAAAAAATGAAGGATGAATTAGATAATTACTTATCTAGTCTGTTTCCAGTTACAACGTTGTAATACACATAAGGCAATAAAAAGACTATGTACTCAAGTGTAGGAGAAAGCTAGAGATGACAACAACAAACTTGGCAGTATTTTGTTTGTCTTGATTTTTTGAGACAGGGTTTCTCCAGGTAGCTTTGGAGCCCCTCCTGGAACTCGCCTTGTAAACCAGGCTGGCCTTGAACTCAGATCCACCTGAAAGCACAATTGTTTTTTGTTTTTGTTCCCCACCCCCCATGAAGACTGAACCCAGGGCCTTGCATTTGCTAGGCAACTGCTCTACCACCGAGTTACATCACCAACCAACCAAACTTGGCAGCATTTATTTCAATAGGAACATGCTTTTTGAAGTAATGCTCTCTCTCTCTAACAGTGGTTCTCAACTCGTGAGTCTCAACCCCTACAGGATTTGCATGTTAGATATCTGCATAAGAGATATTTATGATTCATAACAGTAGCAAGATTATAATTATGAAGTAGCAATAACATAATTTTTAAAAGTATATTTTAGCACCTGGAGGGACAGCCATGGGTGCTGGGAACTGAACTCTTATATTTTTGGTTGTGAGCCTAGCCTTTAACGGGCTGAGCCAGTCCTCCAGGCCACAACAACATAATTTTATGGCTGAGGGTCACTACCACATGAGGAATGGTATTTTTAGTCACAGCATTAAGACAGTTGAGAGCCATTGCCTTAGAGGATACAGCCCCATTCTTAAAGCATAAACACTAAAGGTACTAATTAAAATAGCCAAATGGCAGAAACAGCAGTCCCTGCACGTTCATTTCCCAATTTTGAAAAGCTCCTCCAAGGTCATAAAGCCCTAGTTCACTGGCACCCACTGCAAGCTGAGTACAAATCATTCTTTGGTTGTTTTCATGAACATTCAGTTTCTTTCTTCCCTTAGCTGAGGCACCAAACCTACTTATTTACTAGATTAGAGATGTTACATAAAGTCCGACTTCCTGCATCTGTGGCTCAGATTGAAACTGTAGTTTCACTGTTACAGGAAATTAGATTGTTTGTGTAGGATAAATTAAGCTATACTTTTCTTCTCTACAGTGTCCACCCATAAATAACAAAGTGATCTAAGCTTGAAACAAATGCTGGCTAGTTTGTATAGAAGAGCAAAGCCCTGCAGCTCAAGTGCGCCAGACCTCTGTCCCTAAAACTCCAGCCCCAAAGACAGCAGCTTTCAAACATTTCCACTGCCTGGATCCTTTAGCCATGCCTACGGCTAAGTGTGGCAAATTTCTGCCAAATGGTAGTATCTGGGTATGTTTAACATTGGGACAAAGCAATGTAAACTTAAGAGTGATAAGAAGGCTGGATTTGAAGGCAGCTTCCCCGGTTAAAGGTTTGCAAAAGACAAAAAAGGAGGGGGTGGCAACAAAGAGATATGAGGATGCACAAGGCCCACTGAGGACAAAACCAGGGATGAGGGAGGGCTGCCTGCACAGCTCTTCTTCCTGCTCATGCTCGTATCAAGTATTACTATGAGACAACACAGCACACAGGGGGATCCTAGGCCGAGCCACAAGCCCTGGATGCTGAGCTGCTCGCAGTGATGGCGTGGGAACAGAAGACACTTAAGAAGTACGCTTACTTCCCCTTGAAATTATTCTTAAAGCCAACAACCAAATTCATAAGTAGCTTTTTCTTTTAAGATTTATTTATTTATTATGTATACAGTATTCTCAGTACTCTGTCTGCATGTATGCCTGCATGCCAGAAGAGGGCACCAGACCCCATTACAGATGGTTGTGAGCCACCATGTGGTTGCTGGGAATTGAACTCAGGACCTTTGGAAGAACAGGCAGTGCTCTTAACCACTGAGCCATCTCTCCAGCCCCAATAAGTAGCTTTGTAGAATACTTTAAAACTTAGAAAACCTTAATTTTTTATAAGATCAAAACCAAAAGGAAAAAGAATACAGATTTAGTAGCCTAATACTAAAAATCAATCACTTTTAGTCTCTATGTAAAGATCCTATCAAAATGATTTCATAAAATATCCTGCATCCCCTTTTGTTCTGCCGTTTTGTTTTAAAACCGCCTGGCTATCTCTGAGAGGGCGCACAAACGGTTAATGAACACCTGCACACCAAAGACCGGCTCAAAGCTGAAGCTCCTGCCTGAGCGGCTGGGCTCTCACCTCCGGGCCTCAGAGAATGGGAAGTGGGGCAGGAAGCTCTCCAGCACACCTGTAAGCACGTGGTGCTTTTGTACTGTATGGGGGAGGGGTGCTCAAAGGGGAGTATCAGAAGCAAATGCAGTTGGAGCCTAAATCTCCCAAGTCATAAATAAGTAAACTGAAGTGAAAAGTTTCCACATCAGCCTGGGCTGCAGGAGCAGGATGACACTGGGAACCACAGCCCTGCGAGCTCCTTTGCCTCATTTCAAGCAAAACATGTCATAGTTTTATAAAACCATAAAGATGTTTAAAAGTGAGGATAGATTAAAAGACTACCACTAAGCTGTCAGTACTGCACTACCCAAAAGAATCTGCAATGGCAATGTTATTTTTATTAAATCCTGTGACTGGAAGGAAAAAATAGAAAAATCTATCCTATAGACCAGTGATTCTCAATCTCCCTAATGTTGTGACCCTTTAATATGGTTTCTCATGTTGTGGTGACCCCCAACCATTAAATTATTTTCACTGCTATTTCACAACTGTAATTTTGCTACTGTTATAATATAAATTTCTGATATGCAGGATATCTGATATATGACCCCAGTGAAAGGCTCATTCGACCACCCAAGCGGTCATGCCCCACAGGTTGAGAACCACTGCTTAGATAGACATACAGAAATTAACAGTATGGGACACAGAAATAAACTCTTAAATATATGGTCGAATTAACTTGACAAAGATGCCAAGACCATTCACTGGGGGAACAGACAGTCTTTAGAGCAAAGGACCGTGTATGAAATAGTCACATGCAAAAGAATTAAATTAGGCATTACTTTAAACAATAAAAATTGAGCAAGGGAGCTGGGCAGTGTGGCACACGCCTTTAATCCCAGCACTCAGGAGGCAGAGGCAGGCGGACCTCTGTGAGTTCAGCCTGGTCTACAAAAACTAGTTCCAGGACAGGCTCCAAAGCTACAGAGAAACCCTGTCTCAAAAAACATAAACAAAAACAAAACAATAAAAATGAACAAGGGGTGGTAGCCCATGCCTGCAATCCAAGTATTCAGGAGGCTGAGCCAGGAAGGAGACTGCTGAGTTCAAAGCCAGCTTGAGCTACCAAGTGAGCGCCAGGTCAACCAGAGTTATATAGCAAAAACCTGTCACAAAAATAAATTAACTAGAACTGAAATAGATAAATGTAGGAGCTAAAAGTCTAAGATTTGTAGAAGAAAACAGGAGATAAACTGCACAATGATGGGTTTGTAATGCATGACACCTGAAGAATAGACAAGGTCAGAAGATTTGTGTATCAGACACCAGCAAGATTCAAAAGCTATAAGAGGATATAAGATATTTGCAAATCATATCAATAAAAGATATGATTTGCAAATATATATTTTTTAATTTCTAAAACATAACAAAATCAACTGAAAATCTGGGCAGAGGACATGAATTAAGTATCTCTCCAAAAAAGGTGTAAGGTATAAAATAAGGACATGAAAAATGTATCACTGATTAAAAAAACATAAATCAAAACTACCTGAGATACTACTTTATACCCATAAAGATAGCTATTTTAAAAATATATAGAAAATAACAAGTGTTGGAGGAAACATGAAGCAACTGGAACTTTCCTTCGCTGCTGGGAAGAATATAGGAGCACAGCCTCCATGCAAGTTAATAGCTTCTCAGAGCTACTCACAACTCCCTAAGATCTAGCAAGTCTACCCCAAGCCTACAACTGAAAAGCCTAAAAATATGAATTTAGAGACATGTACAGCAGTGTTCAAAGCAGCATCATTCACAAGAGCTGAAAGGTGATAACAACCCAAATGCCTATCAACAAATGGATAAACAAAATGTGGCGTATACATACAATGAGACATTTCTCAACAGAAGGAATGACATCCTTGCTGGGTGCTACAGAACAGATTAACCTCAAAACCATAAATCATTAAGACCTAGGGATGGAGCTAGAGAGATGACTCTGTGGTTAAGAGTACTGACTATTCTTCTAGAAGACCTGTGTTCAATTCCCAGTTCCTACAGGGCAGATCACACCCATCTGTAACTTCATTGCAGAGGACTGGATCTAGCTTCTGTGGGGACCAGGCACACTCTTGGTACACAGACATACATACTAACAACACCCATACACATAAAATAAACAAAATTCAAAGAAAACAGATAACAAATCTATTAATCCTAATAGGCAGATCACTGTGAGTTCAATTCCAGCCTGATCTACACAGCAAGTTCCAGGCCAAACAAGGTTATATAGTAAGACCTTGTCTCCCCTCCCAACCCCCGCAAAAAAAGACACACACACACTCCTAAGAGAATACACATAAATATGTATTTTATAGTTTCCTATTTCTGGTGTGGGGGGGGGCATTAAACTCAGCCTCATGCAGGCTAGGCAAGTCCTGTGTTTGAGCTACATACCCTAGTCCATGCTTCATTTCTTGACTGAATGGTTGTACAATCAATATGCTATTTATGTTACTAAATTAAGTATCAGATTCTTAAGATCAATAACTAGGTAAAATAAAGATCTAAGAAGAGCACATTTTTAAAGCCTTGGTTATAAAACACACAAAATTGTGTATACCAACATAAGTACTGTTACAAGAATTTAAAATAATAAAAGAGCTAAAGTTAATAAAATACGAATAAATAAAAAATAATAAAAGAGCCTTGTATAGAAGTACTACTCTAGAAAGATAAATCACTAACATACTTAGGTCAGGCTATCTTAGGATAACTAAATAAGTTCAAAATACTGTAGAGATGTTCAAACAGAAGATCACAGCAATCACCTAATAAGAATAAACTGCTGCTAGGTTACATCTAAAGGTGTTCCTAAGACATTTACATGCCAAGGTATGAACTAAAGAAACCCCTGCAGCATCTGCCCAGATGGATCATCTTGTACAGTCAGTCCTTCAAGTGGGAAAAGTCGGGTGTAATGGCAGTCAGGAATGAGGCAGAAACTAGCACAATTCAGCTAGCAACAACCTTCAGAATGAAATTTGAGCTCATTTTGCTAGTACTAAAGAGGATGTCGGCAAGAAAAGCACGTTACTTATAGGAATGCCACATATACATGTAAGGAGCTAAAACAAACCCTGCTCCCATCTTGGAATCTAGAAATAAGTAGACTCCTGGGTAGTATAGTTAGATTTCTATGCTATGCATGTTAAACATGAGGACAGTTCTTCAGGATTTTGCACTTGCCTGTAGTAGCGTGACTGCAGGTAGGTTGAACACACAGCTTTGGAAACGTGACTAGCAGAACCAAAGTCAATGACCTTCACTCGGTAGGGCTGGCGAACTGGATCAACCAGCATTATGTTTTCAGGTTTGAGGTCAGCATGAATGAGACCCAGACTCTTCAGCTTCATCAAGGCTGTGGCCACCTGCTGCAAGATTGGCCTGATGTACTTGAGTGGCAGCGGGCTGAACTTGTTCTGCTTTAGAAAATCATACAAGTTCTGCTCCAACATCTCAAACACAAGGCAGGTGTGATTCTTGTGCTGGAAACACTCGTAAGAACGGACAAAATTATACTCATCAGCATTCTCACTGCTTAGGCGGGAAAGGATGCTCACTTCAATCTGCCCTTGTCTGGCATAGGACGGGTGGTTCTTCAAGATCTTAATCGCCACAATTTCCTTGGTGCTCCGCTTCCAGCACTTTGCCACCTGTCCAAATGTCCCCCGGCCTAGGAACTCCAAGACTTCATAGCTGTTGGTCATAGAGCAAAGGATCTCATGCTGGACCAGCTGGTAATCCCCTTCTCCGCTAGAACTACTACTCTTCGTGGTCACAGCGGTGGTCGTGGCAGCAGCACCCACCACAGTTCTGTTTTGCAGCATGAGAGGGGGATGTTCTTCTATGATCTGCACACTACCGTTGCTGTCGACTTCCTCACTTTTTCTTTTCAATCCACATTTTTGATATGGCTCAAGCAAAGAAACGTTGCTCCTGTGCGTCAGGGTCTGGCTGCTTTGGAAGGTTGCCGTGGCGGCACTGCCTGAGCTATCAGCAGCTGTCACCACAATATGCTCCACTGCGGGAGCTGGGAGGAGGAGGCCCTGGTCGTAAGCAGGAATACTGAAATTCGCTACCTGGTGAGAGGAGCTGGCTTGCCCTTGTGTGGCTGGGAGGGTTTTGCTGTGGGTATAATATTTGTCGTTGCTGCTCTGTCCTGAAACATCCCAGCCAGAGGGCTCTATTTTCAGTTTCTTCGCACTGCAGAAGGCACTCGACGACACTGATGGGGGGGAAAACACCTGCAGCTGTGATGCCATACCTACGTGGAAAGAAAGCAAGAATGAGACCACAAGGGTTCGCGATGCAAAGCTTACCACCAGCATATTGTAGCTGATAAAAGACTGAAACCGCGCTGTTTCCCGCCTCCCAAAGGCTAATTCAGTCCTAACCGACATTCACAGATACAGGTCCATTCCTCTGCACAAGCCACACATAAAATAGTGTTCTGCTCTCCAGCCCTGGAGAGACCGCCACCAACCAGAAGTCACCCAGGTCGACAAGGCAAGAGGACTTTGTACAGAAAGCTATCCTTAAACAGGGTCAGGAGGTAAGACAGCTCAGTGGACAAAGGCAAGTGCAGGCAATGTGAGCTTTCTTCCAAGATGCTCACGGAGAAAGGAGACAGGTGACTCCCACAAGTTGTCCTCTGACCTCCACGGTCTGAAGATGACATACACAGACACATCCATGCACATCATGTACATGAAATCATGCTGGACTACACAGGGAGATGGAGTCAGACAAGGGAGAGAGACAAAGCGAGAAGGAGAAAGGAGAGAGAAATGTAAAGATAAGGGGAGAGGAAATAAGTCAGGCCGTCCTGAATTTCCCGCAGACATCTAAAGTTCAGTAAGCCCCCCAAAGCTATTTTTTAAGAATAAAGTCCAAACTCTTAGCATAGAACACATGCTATGTCATCTTCATCTGCTCTCTTCTCACCAGCTGGGCCTTCCCTTCAGAGGCCTTGGGGCTCTACAGCAAACTCCTTTCCTAGTTCTACACTTTCCCTCTTTATAACCCAAAATGTCATCTTAAAAAAAAAAACAACTAACATTTCTATTTCAAATGGAGACCCCTCTCTCTCCTCCTTCTCTTCTACCCCTCCCACCAAATCTATACATTTGATCCAAATGCCCACTTAACTATAAGACACCTCAAGTTCAACATGTCCAAAATCCAACTTGACAGGCCTCACTCCACTCTCAATTTCCTATCCCAGTTATGGTACGGCACCAAACAGCTCCCGACTCAAGCCAAGAATCGGGGAGCAAAGAGCCTTGGCTTCCTCATCTCTATAATGGTAACAGCACAGCCATGTCCAGAGCTCTTCTGAGAATTGGGTATTAAGGCAGGGAAAGCAGTGGCTCCTGACACACTCATTACATGCATGCACGCCTCTCCCTGTCTTCACAAACCACTACCTGTCTGATCTGTACCTAACTACAGTTCAAGTCAGCATTCTAGTTCACAGTGCAAACAGCCTCCAAAGAACTGCCTCAAGCACACTCAATTCCAAAGAACTGCTTTTATTTGTTGTTGGGGTTGTTTGTTGTTTTGGTTGAGACAGGACCTTTAGTATCCAATCTACCCTCGAGCTTGCTACGTAGCTCCCAGCATTCTGTTCTGTTTACTCCGCCTAACTAAATTCTGCCCTATCAGATGGGCCAAGGCAGTTTTTTTATTAGCCAATGACCTTCCTCCATCAACCAAGGGGCTAGCAAGATGGCTCGACCAGTAGGTGTTTACCATGCAAGCATGAGGACCTGAGTTTTTAGATCCCTTGCACCCACATAAAAGCCAAGCACAGCAGTATGCACCTATAATCCCAACACTGGGGAGATGGATTCCTAAGGCTTGGTGGCCATCCAGTCTGGCTGAATCAATAAGCTCCAAGTTCAGTGAGAGACCCTGTCTCAAAAAAGGATGGAGAGCAATTGAGAAAGATATGACATTAGCCTGTAGCCTACACACACACATTCACACACCCTGTTCCTGCAAACATACTCACATGTCCACAGACTCAAAAGCCTCACCAAAAAATTCTCAAAATGTTCTTGCTGACCAGCTTCCCTACTTTGATCCATCTCCCCCTGCCTCTGCCTCCTAAGGGCTGAGACTACAGGCTTATGCTCATCAGTTCCTGTAAGGCTCTCAACATCAGCTTCTAATACAAACCTCTTCTCTCCCTCAGCATGCACACACACATCCCTTTGTCCCTTCCATTATGAAGTTGCTGTTCTTCTCCTATAATTTTAAATTATTTACTGTCACATCCCTGCCCACAGTATAAATTCCATGAGGACAGGTACCATCTGTTTTCTTCCTCACTTCTATCACCCAGCCCCTTCCAGAATCTGTTAATGCAACACAACATTTGCTGGAAGAAAGACTTGACCCTACCAATTCATTATCTACAACTCACTAACACTAAGACATAAACTGTAGTACTTACAAATGCTTTGGCTTTGGTTTTGTTTTCTTTACATGTCCTTCTCTTTTGTTTGCATGGTTCTTAAGATATGGGTGAAGTCTCCACTCCAACCCCCATAGTACAATTTTACAAGTCACAAGAAAATAAACATATGATTAGAAAGGAAGGAAACATGACAACAGATGTTACAGAACATGGAAAAGCATTTTGTAGGGGCTGGAGTGGAGGTCAGAGATTGTGTCTGCCTAGAATTCACAGGGCCTTGGATTTGATCCCTGGCACTGATTTAAATGAAAGAGGGAGGAGAGAAATACATGGACTTTTTTGTGCCTGATTACAACTTAGAACTATCTGCACTGTAGTCAGCTGCAAAGAAGAAATGTATCTTCAACCTTCAATTTCTAAAATGCGGTTTGGCTTTACTTTAAGCAAGTTTCCATAATTTATATGAACCTCAAGGAGAAAAAAAGTACAAATTAAAAGCTAAGGCCAGTGCACTTCAACTTAGGAGGTCATGTATATACAAAGTATTTTGGCCTACCTACATCACCAATGTAAAACCAAGTTAATAAAAGTCTTGGGGCTGGAGAGATGGCTCAGTGGTTAAGAGCACTGGCTGCTCTTCAAGAGGACCTGGGTTCAATTCCCAGCACCCACATAGGGGCTTACAACTGTCTCTAACTCGCTCCAGAGGATCTGGCACCTTCACACAGACATACATGCAGGCAAACACCAATGCACATAAAAATGATAAATCTTTAAAAAAAAAATTCTAAAAGAAAACAAAACTGAATTTGGAGTTCCTTTACAAATTTTGCCTATTAAAATAAATACAAAGTATTACTTGCCATCATAAAATTGAGCCAAACTTAAAAAGAAATAAATGTTCCAAATTTGCTTTCCCTATTGAAATATAAATTTAACAATTCATCCAAAAACATGGAGCACGATATTTGTGTAGTTAAAAGTCGTAAAAAAAAGTTTTATTATAAAATGTACAGTTTGAAGCCACTGTAAAGGACAAGGGGTCGTGGGCCAGTGGTGGCACACTTGTATTAGCACTTGAGATGGTAGAGCAGAGGGGTCAGAAGCTCAAGGCTAGCCTTAGCTAAGTGGGAGACTAGCCTAGGCTTTATGACCCTACCTCACAAAACCCAAAATCAAAAGACAAGGTCATAAAGTAATATCAGAATTTATGAAATACCCATTTGTTTATTGCCTGAGTTTTAAGACAGTTTCTTACTGAGTCCAAGCTAGCCTCAAACTTAACTATTTAGTTGAAGATGACCTTGAACCCCTCCTTCCTCCTCCCTCGCTCTTCTGAGGCATGCACTACCACTCTGGGCCACTGTTTTTTTTGTAGCCTTCATTACCAGATACTCTTTAAAAACACTACATTTGCCAGAGTGATGTTACTGCCAACTTTTGACCTATAACAAAATAACAAATACTAATGACTTCAAATTTTCACTCAACATTACTCGACCCCACCCCTCAAAAAAGAGAGGAAAGAAAACATGTCCTAGGACATTTTGAATATAACATACTCAGAAAAACAAACCTAGTCCATGCAAAGGACAAAAACAAGCAGGATTTCACTAGTCTTTCTCACACATACATATTTAGCACCAGGATTCTTCATGTGGCTGACACTCACTCAGACCTCAGTAACAAGGTGAGAAGAAAACACAGAATCAAAATGGCCTAGAAAAACTAACAGTTATTTATAAATCCACTCTGAAATAAGGCTTAAAAAGGCCATTTCTAGACACAGATACTGTCCTACAAATCTGCCTTTGCAAATGGGGATCAATTATTTTCCTAGGCAAGACTTGTCAAACAAAAATATGGGGCAGAATTAATGACTGTATTTTACTGTATATAATGCTCTGCTAAAGAAATCACAAATCTTTTCAGGATAAATGAAGATAGCTTCCGATAAATCAAATATTTCTGACTTCCTGAAACATTTCACCTCTTGGCTCCAGCAATGAACAAAGTTTTTTATTTCAAAATTCACTTTCCAAAGACGTGACACAACAAATTTGCTCCCCACAATAATCCCAAAGTAGAACTAAGAGGCAAAGACTGTTTAGTACTTGTATCTACTGCTCACCAATGGTGCCCTGCTGGAGTTAAAGGCTTTCAAATGCACTCTGTAAGAGCATCTTACTCCCTGGCATGTACTGCACACCGCTTTCACCACAGGCAGGTGACCCTGCAGCAATTGAAACACAACACTGCATGGAATGGTTGGGACCACAGGCGAGATAATCATTTTCCAAGTTTTTGTCTCACTGCGTAGCCCTGGCTGTCCTGAGACTTGCTCTGTAGACCAAACTAGCCTCTGAGATCCCCCTGCCTCTGCTTCTCAAGTGCTGGGATTAGAGGCGTACATAACTTCCATGTTCCCCCCAATGTACCTATAACAAATTCGGGTTTTCAGTGCCATCTTTCTTCTCTGACACAATCTAACAACCGATTACCTAAATAACTAAAACCAATAAATACTTTATTTTGAGTTCTCCCATGTATCTGTCCTGGATGCAGAATGTATATTCTCCAATATACATTCTGACATACATTCTTATCAATAGATTAGATAAGTAAAAGAACATGCTTTATTTATTATTTCTGTTATTAGTGAGTGTGATGTGAGATCAGAAAACAACTCTGTGGAACCCGTTTCTCCTTCCGCCCAGGTGGCCAGGCATGGACAACACGCACCTTCACCGCTGACCGTCTTCCCGGCCCAAGAGTACATGTTTGGTAAAAGTAAAACAAGCTCTAGGGAGGTGGCTCGGGGAATAGTGTACACTCATGAGGACCGGAGTTCAGATCCCTAGCACCCACATAAAAGTTAGGTGCTGGGTACACGCCGCTGCTAGAGGGCAGAAACTGGTGGATCCTTGGAGCTCTTTGCCCAATTTTCAAGCTCCAGGTTCAGTGAGAGATGACACTGTCTCAAAAATAAAACGGCTACCAGTAAATGGGGACACGTAACACCAACCTGGTCTCCACACTGGCATACATGGATGTGTTCACATACACATATAAATGTAAAATAAAAATTTGAGAAAATTCTTTCGCCAGAAACCTAATCTTTCTACTCCACTCAAGTTTTCTCCAGTCCTCTTGCACTAGTTACTTAAAACTTAAATTCTGAACTATTTACTTAAACAGCCTGCCTCGTCTCCCCAAATTGTACTTGTAAGCACCCTGCCCGCGCTCATCTTTCCCAATTCACTCTTCACCTCCTAGCTGAAGCTTGCTTTAGAAATGTACATCTGGAAAAACAATATACATCCCCCCGCCCCCACCCCATCTAAACCTTCAGGAAGAGCCCAAAGCCCCAGTGTTTATCAGCAGACCTTACAGAGTCTGGCCTAGGGTTACTTTTACAGACTTGGTTTACCCACTCCTTTCCCAGGACACTCAGGCCCTGACCTCTCCAGTCCAAGTTCCTTCATATACAATGTGCTTTTCTCAACTGAACTTCATTTCCTTTCTTAGCCTTTTCTTTCTCTAACATCTATGTGTCCTAGGCCCCATTTAAATCTCACTTCAGTGTGTTAGAGCTTGTTGATTTTTATTTAAAAAAAAAATCTACTTTCTCCTTTATTAGACGCAAGACTAGACTATGTTGAACAGTCTTCCTCGCCAGCAGAGAACAATGAGTGGATAAGATTTGCAGAGCCCCGAGCTTCTACCCTGAGACAACATCCAAGCGATGGCAGAGTAAGATGGAAGCATGGGTTTGAAGTGTCCACGGAGCAGGGAGCAGACTACTAACCTGGAACACCACTTTGACACAGAACATTGACTTTAGGCTGTTACATAAAACAGAAACATTTTTCCTTCTACTAAATTATTTAATCAGACAAAAATACTCAGAAGTCTTCCCTAGGGCTACTTTATAGTAGGTCAGGCTCCTGATAAATACTCCCAAAGCACACGCTACTTTCTTTACAGTTACAATTGCTTAATTTAGTCCCTTAACAAACACGTACTGAGAACCTGATGCCTGCCTGCCAGAAACTGTTCTAGACACAACAGACACAGTGGTATTAAAGATAGGTATGGTCTTTTATCTCTTAGAGCTTATATCCAGCTGGGCATTGTTTGTTCTTTCTCCCATACCACCCCTTCTCTCTCTACACACTCACAAAGAAAGAGAAATGCAATTAATGTACAGAGAGAGAGAGAGAGACAGAGAGACAGAGAGACAGACAGACAGACAGAGACAGAGACAGAGAGAAGAGAGAGACAGAGAGAGAGAAATGCAAATAGTGGTAAGCTATGAAGAAAACACAATATAATAGAGATGGCATCAGGAAAAGCCTTGCATGGTATTGGTATTAAAGCCTTGTGTGATGCTGGCAATTGAACTGAGATCCAAACGACAGGGAAGACTAGAGAAAGCAAATGTAGGACCCAAAGAGCAAAGTAGGGACAGTTCACATAACTTAGAGACCACTCTGGAGTTTAAGTATCACTATTTAGACTTATTTATTTAAAAGTTGACTCCGGAGCCGGGGCGGTGGTGGCGCACACCTTTAATCCCAGCACTCGGGAGGCAGAGGCAGGCGGATCTCTGTGAGTTCAAGACCAGCCTGGTCTACAGAGCTAGTTCCAGGACAGGCTCCAAAGCCACAGAGAAACCCTGTCTCAAAAAACAAAAAAAAAAAAAAAAAAAAAAAAAAAAAAAAAAAGTTGACTCCGGAGATGAGGGGAAGGGTTAGACAGGTGGCTCCATGGTTGGCTCGCTTGTTGCTCTGGCAGGCGACCCAGGGTTCAGTTCTCAGCTCTCACATGGCGGCTCACAAACATGCAACTCCAGTGTATGGAGCTGACACTCTCTTCTGATCTCAGATACTAGGCACACAAGTGGTACACATACACATTCAAGCAAAATACTGATATACATAAAATTAATAAACCTAAGAAACAAAGTATTTTAAAGCCGACTAGTAGTGGTTCAGCAACATAACTGAGCAGATACAAGCATTTGGTACCTGAGCTTAATCCCCAAAACTACAGTAGAGGAGAACTGTCCTGACATGTGTGTATGTTGTGTGTGTGTGTGTGCGTGTGTGCATGTACATGATTTAAAAAATAAAAGCCAGCTTCTTTTCTCAAGTTTACATTCTGTAAGGATGATCCTTAACATCAGGGTAGTGAGACATCACAGTTTTCCTCTCTTTTCTGTTATCACTAGCACCCATTATAATGGCTGGCATACAGTATGTGCCAAGTATTTCCTAGCATGACTGACTATAAAGACATCACACTATTGTTCCATACATAAATGTAGGGGAATCTCAGAAATAATTACGACTGAATTAGAGAAATACATGATGTGACAGAAATTACAGTCTTTTGTCTGTAATAATATATTACTGTTCTAAGCATAGTAACACTGAAGTAAAAAAGTAAGCTTGAAACCCTAATGAACAACATTTGAATCAAAGTTTGCCACCCCCTTGGCAGTACTTCCTCCTTCATATGGGACTGTGTATGACAAACCAGTTTCCCAACTGGTATTGCAAAACAGGGTGTGGGAAAGGTGATGTTAGCTGCCAGGAGATCATCTACAACTCTGTGTACCTTCAGCCATTTAAAAAAATGCCCTGACAAGTTCTGACAAACTAGCAAGCTAAAGGAGGCTTTCCTTGCTGGGCGGTGGTGGCGCACACCTTTAATCCCAGCACTTGGGCGGCAGAGGCAGGCGGATCTCTGTGAGTTCGAGGCCAGCCTGGTCTACAGGAGCTAGTTCCAGGACAGGCACCAAAGCTACAGAGAAACCCTGTCTCAAAAAACAAAAGCAAAACAAAACAAAAGGATGCTTTCCTCCTAGGTAGGATGTTTCCCCCAGTTTCAATATCTGCTTAGACTGGTTCTGCATAACAAATCTATTGCAACAGAACAAAAGAAAATAGGTCCTTTGTGTTAGAAATGTGAATTATTTTATATTTATCAGAGATAATCAACAAGATTTATAAAGTTTGATAAAGAAAACAACAGCACAAAGAGTTCCCAACATAAGAACAAAGTAGAAGATCACTATAAAACACAAACACCACCAAGTGAGGGCCCAGTTCAGATCAGCCAGCAAAGATGAAAAGGAAGGAGGGCTTAAGTAAGGTAACAATGGCTTGGCAGATGGAAGGAGATGAGGCTGTTTCAAGAATAATGGGGTGCCTTTTGCCAGGATCCAGGGGCTATGGAAAAATGAGGAACTGTGTAGAGGAAGGAAATATATTTGACTGGAGAAGCAGAAAGAAAGAGAAAAGAAAGTACTGGACTTTTATAGCTAACAGACTTTAAAAAGAATCTTTCTAACATCCTCTAATTCTAATATGGAAAAAAAGAAACTCAAGAAGGCCAAGTAAGTTTTACACAAAGCTAATGAGCAAAATGCTGGCAAAGAATTCAGGTCTCCTGGTTCCTTTTCATTAAGCAGCAAGGAAAACATGGTGCCAGGTGACTTTAGAAATAGAACGTCTTATTCAATAACCTCAGAAGGCTGCTGAAGTAATATGCACCCTAAAAGGAAAAGGAAACTATAAAAGGCACTAGAGGGCCTGCAAAATGGCTCAGTGGGTAGAGGCACTTGCTACTAAGCCTGAAAACATGACAGAAAACCAATTCCTGCAATGTGTCCTCTCCTGCACACACTGAATAAATACATGTGACAAAGTATGTACTACAGGAATACATTATAATACACTAGCTGAATTTCTACAATAAAAAAAGGACAAAAGGCAAAATCAAAGGCAAAAATAGACCCACACCAGGCACCATGAAGTTTCAGCGATGCTAACTCAGAACCATCCTTTCACGTCAGGAGTGTGAGGTCAGCCTGGTCAACAAAGCATTAGTAACAAACAAAAAGAAGAAAATAATTTTAATAACCAGTGTGCAAAACAACATGAATTACAAGGGAAGAAACTGAAGAGGAACTAGTAGGGAAAGGCCTAACCAAACATAGACGGTTGTCACACAGTCCAGAAAAGGGCAGCTGACAGACCAGACTGCTCAGGCTTACAAAATTATTCAAATTACGAAAGGCCCAGTTAAAATACATAACCAACAAGCTGCACAAGTTCCAAATCTAAGAAGTTCGCAGGCAGGTCTGGCTCACTGATTTCTACCAACAAACCACTGGTGGATCGGTGGATCTGGGCTTATAAAAACAAAAACAAAGGAGGAAAGAATTCTGTTTTCCAGAGAAATGTGAACTTTGACTTATTTTTTTTGTTCAGGAGGAAGATCTGGTTTGATTTTAAATCTAATTACCAATCAGCTTGGTCTAAAATCTGTAAAATATAATACAATGTCCAGAGATCAACTGGCCATGAGACTATCACAAACCAGAGCTGGCACACAGACAAGATCGCAGTCACCGTTTCTGTCAGATGCTTTACCAGTTTGGAAGCCTCCAGCTTCTATCTCAAACACTTCAACAAAATACCCTTGAAGCTGAGAAGCTATCTTAAAGCCTTCATCAAATGGTAACAACCGACGCCTAAGGAAATCGCATGCAAATACCCAAAATAACCAGCTGAATAACAATGATTAGGTAAAATCAGTTAAGTTTGTGTTTTACAGAAAGCTTTAGGTTTTTAAATGGAAAAAGAAAAGCTGACAAAGGTTTGCATTCTCTCTAATCTTAAGAACAACAAAAAATCTTACAGACCACGAATCAAAAATAGCTTTATACAAACAAGAGCAAAATTGTAGGTTCTGCTAAGGACATCAGCCGCTTAAATTAACCCCACTTCATCTAGAGCAGGAAGCCATACTGCTGTTTTCAGAGTTACTAAGAAACAAGATAAAAAGGGCGGTCTCCGGCAGGAGAATCTACTCTTGAAACTAGAATGTGGCCGCATCACACTACTGAGACTTCTCAGTGTCACTAACTAGACAAGAATGAGCATCTTAAGATGAGTATCCACGACCGAGTCAGTGGTTACATAAAGATTTACTTACTGGAGCTTGGGGTTGTCCACCCCACCCCCCTTCGATTCCCAGTACCCATCCCCAAACAGGAAAGAAAGCTCGCCCAGCATAAACACACAGGCCATTGCTCATGGTTCGTCACCACAACAAACTGGAGGTTAGACCGACGCTCCTGGAGACCAAGTTTCAGGTCTCAGGTGCCAAGCACAAAGGGGGCTCTTCCCCACAGAGCTGTTTATAGCGCGGGCCCTACCCAAGTCATTTTGGTTGTTTCCACCTTTTCCTTTAACCGTTTGGGGTTTTTGTTGGTTTGGCTTTGAAAGTAACGACAGGCTGCAAAAGTTTCTTTTGAAAAAGACCTCTAGCTTTGTCTTGGGGGAAAAAAAAAAAACACATCTGAGTGGCTGGTCCCCACAGAGCCTCAACACCATCACAAACTACAAACTCAACGATTACAGAACGTGAGCGAAGAGAACAGAAAAGCTTCCACACCAACCCGACCATCACAATGTTCTCTAGACACGGCTTCCCGGTCCCCCAAAGCACAAATACGCCCGAACTAGAGCGACAGGCAGTGGGGTGACATGCACACGCACAAGCTTCTCATAGGGACCTGCCACCGCAGCCAGGGGTAGGGGCGGGGAACCGGAGGGTGGGGAGCCGCCAGACAGGCCCCTGTCACCTGAGGACAACAGCAAGCTCGGGAGGGAGGTGGCAGGAGGCAGGGGGAGTTTCCCGGGCACACGGTCGCGTCCCGCCGCTCGCGACCAGGCAGCGGGACGCGGCTCCCGGGGCCGCGCGGGGCCTGCCCAGAGAGGCTCCCGGTGCAAGCCGGCCGCCCCCGGCAGCCCGCTCGGCGCCACCTCGGGGCGCCCACCCCAGGGCGCCCGGACCCCATCCATCCTCGCCCGGCCTGACTCACCGCCGGTGGGTGTAGTTCTCAGCCGCGAGCCGGGGCCGCCGCGAGGAGGCGGCGGAGGAGACGCGATCCGGGGCCCCGCCGCCGGGTCATCATACCCCCCGCGCGAGCCGGCCCGGGCCCCGGCCCCCGCCCCCCGGAGCCGTCCCCGCGCCCGTCCCGCGGCCGGAGCCTCGCCAGCCTCCCGCCTGCCCCGCCGCCCGGCCCCTTCCCGCCGCCGCCGCCGCCGCCGCCGCCTCAGCGCCGCGCGCTCCCGCCTCGCCCTCCCGCTGCCGTCCGGGGCCACGGCCCGGCCCTTCGCTCCGCAGCCGCCGTTGTCGCCAGACCCGACAAATGGAGCCCCGAACGCCCGCCCTCATCCGGCCGGCCCCGCCTCGCCGGAACCATTCAGCCTCCTAGCGCCATGACACCTACTGAGGCGGAAGTGCGGAGGAGCGGGCCGGTCGGGATCATTGCTTCGTGCTGCGGGCCGCAGGAGCGGGTGGGCCTCCGTGGGGAGCCAGCGTGGACGGCGTGTGGGGACCGGATTCCCCGGCCCCCTCCGCTCAGCAGTCTCCGAGGTGGTTGACCGGCGTCTGGAGGCTGTCGGGTTTCCCCGCTGCTAGATGTCATCTCAGCCTATGTGACATCACCCCAAACCAGAGTGATTCCCCCCCACACACACACAGGCGTATCCTAGCGATTGGGCAGCGCGGGGAGACATAGACTACCTGAGAAGCCCCGAGGATGAAGAATTATCTCAGTTTAGGCTTCAGTGGTTCGCTGCCATGTCGAGTACTTTCTGGCAGCAGACGGGATCTGGACGCCTCCCTATACTGACTGAAGCGCTCCCATTGCGGTGTGAGAGGAAAGAAGAAAACAACTAATCCGAACTCAGCTCCTAAATGCATGCAGTAAACGAAAATGTTCTTACCTCCACAGACGGTAGAGAGGCAGAGGACTCAGGAAACAGCGCGCTGGGCACAATGTTCTAAGAAAACGGACACTGAAACCCAGTTTTCAGGGTTATCTTAATACACAGTTGCCAACTCAGCCTCAAGCGATGTCGTAGGCCTTGAGATATGCCTTCTGCCGTGTAAAATGTTGACGCCTGAAATGGGGAACATTTTTAGAGGCTAGTATTTATGAGAGTAGGGTGTGATGGTTCCTGCCTTTAATTCGAGGATTCAAGAGGCAGAACAGGTGGATCTGTGAGTTGAAGGCCAGCTTGGTCTACAAAGTAAGGTTAGGGGAGAATCCACGTGTCCCATCTCACAGATTACTAAAGTCAGTGACTGGCTGCCACAGCAACCATGGATATTTAATTTACATGTTCTCTCTGCGGAGGGGAGCAGACTTCGGAAGCCTTTCTGTTATGTTTCTGACACCTCACTTACTATATACATCCTTGATTTCTTTGAATTCACCTCACAAAATTTTTCTAGACTATCCTATAATACCTTTTAAGGAAAGTCATTTGACTTTCTCTTCTTACCACTGGAACAGGGAAGTTCATTTCCCTGGAGAGCCAGGGTTAGCAAAAGCATTCAGTCCCACAGGGCAGGTTTGTTTGCTCATTCTCACAGAAACTTCCTTCTCGACTGTTTAGAGAACATGAAGTCCCCACGTTGGCCTGGCCCTGGAAATATCAATACACAAGAATGAATGAGCATGCCTGCTTAGTGAGCCAAGAAAAAGGCAGAAACTTGAGGCTGGGGTTGAACAGATCCTGCTTTAAAAGCAGGCTTTAGTCATGAATTGCGTATTTTGCCATATTTCACCAGAACTCCATGACCGGCTCCTAATTTACTCTCTTGTTATGTCCCTTCTGTGTGTAAAACGTCTCCGATTTTACCTGTAGAGAGCCTTTTCTGACTGACTCCCAGGTCTGATCTAGCACCGTCATCTGCCTGCTATTTGTGCCTTTGTTACATTAATTACTCTCTATTTCCACTGTTCTTAACTCTTTTCCTCAATCTGTCACATTCTTCAGGGAACTTTTGTTTGCTTTTTTTTTTTTTTTTTTTTTTTTTTTTTGGTTTTTGTTTTTTCGAGACAGGGATTCTCTATGTAATCATGGCTATCCTGGAACTCTGTAAACAAGGCTGGCCTCGACTCCCTCTGCCTCCCAAGTGCTGGGATTAAAGGTGTGTGTCACTACAACCCAGCTTCCAGGATTTGTTTTGTTTTGTTTTGTTTGTTTGTTTTCTGATCTTCAGGGAACTTTTCAAAGTCTAGTATTTTCCTTGCTAATGTTATTCGCTCATTCATCCAACAAACTGCTTCATGCCAGACACTCCCTAGACACAGGTGAAAGATGAGTAAGATACAGTCTTTTCCCTCCCAGAGTTTGCAGTTTAGTGAGGAAAAATGAATACAAATACACATGACTTGAATAATGGAGTCAGAGAGCACCACCAGAGAAGACCATATTCGAGCATGCACTAGTCAACAAAGCTCCAAGTTTGGTGCAGCGACAAGTCAGTAACCGATTCACCAAATCTCTAGAGTTAGGGTAACTGCTGTGTGCCAGACGTGCTAGAAACCAAAGATGAACCGGCACAGCCTATGCACTGATGGAGCTTGCAGTTTACAGCTCCTCTCGCTGGTGCCAGGTTAGTAAACAGGGAGGCTCACATTTTGAAAATTAATGAAGAGGCTTAATCAGAGGACTAATAAGGAAGAAGTGGGAGTGGGGAAGACAGCTGGCTGGAGTGGAAGAAAACCGGAGAGGGGCAGATGAAGTACTCCCTCCCGGACAAGGGCAGAGCAGCTGGAAAAGGAGATGGGGCTATGAGAAGCTGGAAGGGCAAAGCAGAGTCTGAACTCACTTGCAGCCAAACCTAGTGGCACAGGCCTGCAGTCCCAGCCCTTGGGAGGAACAGGCTGGAAGATGAATTCAAGGCCAGCCTGGACTACAGCCTTGGACCTTGTCTCTATTATTTTTTTTCTTTCTTTTGCTTTGGATCCTGTCCTGGAACTCACTCCTGGAACCAGGCTGTGCTTGAACTCAGTGATCACTGCCTCCCAAGAGCTGGGAATAAAGGTGTGTGCCACACCGCCTGGCTCGAGTAACTTTTTAAAGCACCTTTTCCAGGAGGCAGAGACAAACTAATCTCTATGACTTTGAGGTCAACCTGGTAGAAATAGAACGATCCAAGCTACCTAGAGATACACAGTGATATCCAGTCTTAAAAAAAAAAATACCTTGGTGTTTTAAGATTATCAAATTCTATTTAATAGACTGGGTAGCTAGGGGTACGAGGGATATTTGACTCCAAGAAGGCATTCGGAGATTCGTGTACCTTTCAACCAGATTCTTTAGCTTTGTTATTTTTTAGAGCCTTTCATTTCTCCACCTAATCCTTTATCTGAGCACAAAAAAAGGAAAGGAAGAATGTGGACTGTAAGGATTTAAATTTTTTTTTAAAAAAAAGATTCATTTGGAACTGAGTGTAGTAGTGCAAGCCTTTAAACCCAGCGCTCAGGAAGCAGAGGCAAATGATTTCTGTGAGTGCTTTTTTCCTGGGTGTCTATATGTGCACCACATGGCCTCAGAAGTCAGAACATGATGTTAGAGCCCCAGGAACTGCAGTTACATGGTTGTGAGCCACCATGTGAGTGCTGGGGCCAGAACCCAGGTCTTCTGCAAGAGCAACAAGTGCTTTTAACCTCTAAGCCATCTCTCCAGGCCAGTGTGGGAAGATTTTGTAGGCCAGGCCTGTGTGCAATGAACACACACATCTGTTCTGCACATCTTCAGTGGTGGGAACTCTAGGGTATGGATGCTGTTAATGTGAAGGTGTGCTGGGTGTTACAGCTGAGCCTACGTGCCCAGGAAAGAGAATGTTTTAAAGGGAAAATCCACCTCTGAACCAAAGGCACTTTCCTAGCAGTCTAATCCCAGACTGTAAGGTAGAAGATCCTTTGATGTTTGTTGGGTTTTGGTTTTTCAAGACAGAGTTTCTCAGTAGCTTTGGAGCCTCTCCTGAAACTTGCTCTTGTAGACCAGGCTGGCGTTGAACTCACAGAGACCACCCACCTCTGCCTCCCAAGTGCTGGGATTTAAAGGTGTGCACCGCCGACCCTTTGATTTTTAAGGAAGACAAGTCAAGTTCCCCCATACAATTCAGAGACTAAGTTAGCATAAACCACTTCTGGTAATCTGGATGTGGGTATAAGATCCAGCTCTGGCCAGTGAAATTTGCAGGCCAGCCTCCCGGAGAAGTTGTTTTTTTTTTTTTTT
>NW_026067977.1:4928967-4930157 GCF_014885135.2 Alexandromys fortis
TTTTTTTTTGAGAAAGGGTTTCACAGTAGCTATGGAGCCAGTCCTGAAACTCCCTTTGTAGACCAGGCTGGCCTCGAACTCACAGAGATCCACCTGCCTCTGGGATTAAAGCTGGGATTAAAGGCTTGCACCACTACTTCCCGGAAGAAAAAGTCTTTTTTTCCTGCATCTGTCCACTTTCTGAGAGAAAGGAATTCAGACATGAGCCTCAAGATGTCATGAGGAGCAATAGAGACAACATTTGGAGGACAACAAGAACAGTGGAATGAGTGGGTCATTGAGCTTCTGAATAAACCTGGAACTGCCCCCATTTCTAGAGTTTATCTTAACGAAGCCACTGTGGAATATATTTTCTATTTGCAGGGATTTTTAGCTTACTGATAATAGGAGAAAGTCTCTTTGATGCTTTGGTGTAGGACAATTGTCTATATTCTGTCAACTATGTTTTAAATAAACGCTAATTGGCCAGTAGCCAGGCAGGAAGTATAGGTGGGACAGCCAGACAGGAAGTAGAGGTGGGTCAATGAGAACAGGAGAATTCTGGGAAGAGGGAAGCTCCCTCTGGAGTCCTGCCCAGATACAGAAGAAGGAAGATATGACCTGCCTCGTTAAAAAAGGCACCGAGCCATGTGGCTAACACAGATAAGAATAATGGGCTAATATAAGTTATAAGAGTTAATAAGAAGCCTGAGCTAATAGGCCAATCAGTTTATGATTAATGTAGACCTCTGTGTGATTTCTTTGGGACTTAACAACTGCAGGAACCGGGCAGGACAGAAACCTCAGACAACAATGCTTTCTAAAAGAAAACGCTGATCTGTGGTGTTCAAATATTTTGAAAAGTAAAGGGGGGTAGACTGGTGTACCCACTAGATCTGGCAATTAAATAGCCACTACTAATCTTAGTGAGATCAAGCTTAGAGACACCATGCAGGCAGAAGTAATGTGCTTCTGGATGGTGGCTGTCAGCTGGGAAGGGACTTCTGATCCAACCGAGTGATAGGGTTTGTTCTAGGCAATGCCTTTTTCTAGCTTTCAATATTGAAAAAAACTACATGGGTCTGAGCTATCCACATTTTTTGATCACTTTCTCACTCACTTACCCTAGGATTAACCAAGACAAGTTTTGACCACTTAATTGGTTTCTTTTTTTTTTTTATTTTTTTTTTTTATTTTTTTTTTGGTTTCTT
>NW_026067977.1:4931532-4978758 GCF_014885135.2 Alexandromys fortis
AACTCACAGAGATCCGCCTGCCTCTGCCTCCCGAGTGCTGGGATTAAAGGCTTGCGCCACCACCGCCCGGCGAGAGCATTGTTTTAAGAGATGGGATATACCTATGTTACCCAGGCTGGCCTAGAACTCTTGGGTTCAGGCAATCTCCCCACAACAGCCAGCCAAGTAACTAGAACAAAGGGAGCACACAAGAGCATCTCAATCTTACTGGAGCTTACAGATCTCTCTGCTTAGATGCAGATACTCAAAGATCGAGAGTTACATGTTTAGGGGCAGGGCTGGAAAGATGGTCCAGTGGCTAAGAGCACTGTCTAATTGAACCAGAGGACCCAGGTTCAATTCCCAGCACCCACATAGTGACTCACAGCTGTCTGTAACTCCAGGTCCAGGAGACTCAATACCCTCAGCCAAACATACGTGCAGGCAAAACACCAATGTATATAAAATTAAAAAAATTTAAAGAGTTGTATTTTTCAATATTCATACTATTAAATTTTCATAATCATTCAAATAACTTTCAAATATCAAATGCTCTCTAATCAATTGTTTTTTCACTGAAAAATCCTAGTCTTGGGCAGGTATAATGACTCATGCTGATCCCAGGACTACAGACTGAGGCAGGAGAATTGTTGCAAGTTTGAGACTAGCTGGACTAGAGTGTAAGATGACTGGGTGTGTAAGAACACTTGCTGTCAAGTCTGATGACTTACGTGGCCTTTAGGACCTACATAGCAGAAGGAGAGAACTGATTGCCACAAATTGTCCTCTGACAATGTCTGTCCACAAGCTTGCCACAACATGCACATACACAATGCAAAATGAATTTTTCTTTTTTCTTTCTTTCATTCTTTTTTTTTTTTTTTAAATTTTTTTTTTTTGGATTTTCGAGACAGGGTTTCTCTGTGGCTTTAGAGCCTGTTCTGGAACTAGCTCTGTAGACCAGGCTGGCCTTGAACTCACAGAGGCAAAATGAATTTCTTAAAGGAATCCTAGTCTCTCAGGAAATGTGACCTCTGATCCCAAGCCTATGGTGACTACCAAGACAGTAAAACATGCTTTTGTATGTTTTTAAAAAGTATGAAAGATGTCCATTATAGGAAATACTGTTAATCTATAAAATATCTGTTACATATAAATTGGCTAACTCTAGCTGGATGTGGTATTGCAGGAGGTGGTGCTCAGGCAGGAGGATCCTGAGTTGGGAGCCAACCAGGGTACAGAAGAGGATGGATGGATCATGGATAGAGTTTTGTGCGTAATTTTCCTTTGTGGAAGAAAAGGTATGCCCTAGAAGCTGCTCTGTTAAAGAGGAGACTCTAACAGATTCACCTCAGACCTGTGGTCAAGCCTCTTCCTAAACCCCAATAGAGCTCACTATCATCTCTCACTACTGCAAGAGTTTTGGACTTGGTATCCTGCCTTCTTTCTTCTCTCCTCTCCATCTATTGCTATAAAAAATGTAACTCAGATCATAGCGCTCTACTTTAAAGCATCCTATAGCTTAGATTTGGCATTTAGAAAAGTCCAAGCTTCTGGCTTTAACCTATAAGCCACTTCTGAGATCTCCTGCCTCCCTCTCTGAGTTCATCTCCCCTTTTCTCCCCACTCCCTTACCCACCTCTCCCCTTGCTTTGTTTTTCAAGACAGTGTTTCTCTGTAGCCTTGGTTGTCCCGGAACTTGCTCTGTAGACCAGGCTGGGCTCACACTCAGAGAGCGGTCTGCCTCTGCCTCCGATGGCCGGGATTAAAGGTGTGCATGTGCTACCATACCCACCCAGCCATTGTTAGTTTCTTGAGAGCCAAGAACTCTGCTTTATTTCCTGTTTAAAAGGAATGGTATTTGTTGAGGAAGGACCCTCTAAAAGATGTTTGTGAAGGCTAATCTTAGTCGTTAACTTGAGACACCGGGGAAGAGAGAACCTAAATTTAGGAACTGCCTCAATTGGATTGGCTTTCGGGCATATCTTTGGGGCATTTTCTTGATTACTGACTATTATAGGAGGGCTCAGCCCACTGTGAGCAGTGGCATACCTGGGCGGGTGGGCTGTTTAAGAAGAAGCGCTGAACAAGCCAGGGAAAACAAGCCAGCAAGCAGAACTCCTCTCTAGTTTCTTCTTGAAGCTCCTACCTTGGCTTCCCTCAATGATGGACAATAGATAGACTCTAAGCTAAAACCAACCGTTCCCCCTCCCAGGCTGTTTTTGGTCAGTGTTTTATAACAACAAAATGCAAACTAAGACAACATTCAATCACCTATTCATCCAGATTCATTAAAAATGTTTATTAAGAACCTGTTATAATGTCTACAAACTCAGACTGCAGCAGTGAGCAAAACAAACTGAAGTCAACCAAATGAAACATATTGGTGTTTACATTCGAGTAGAATAAGATACATAAGAACAACTACAGAATATTTCAAAAGTGTAAATGGGAGGAACAGAAAGAGAGGATAGGGAGCACAGACAGATGGTTACGATTTTAAATAAGGTATCTATGTTAGTCAGTCTTCCATTGACAGGACAAACTACCTGACATAAACTATCTAAAAGGGGGAAAGATATAGTTTGGGCTATAGTTTCAGAGGTCTCCGTCCATGGTGTCTTGACTGGTCACCATGGGCTTATGTTGAGACAGAACATTGTAGCAGAGAGCCCATGGCAGAGGAAAGCTGCTTGTCTCACTGGAGGCATAAAGTAGAGAGACAAAGAGGAAGGGTCAGAGACAAGATATATCCTTCATAGACATATACTCAGTGGCTTACTTCCTCCTTGTAGACTTTCTCTCCCAATAGCCCAATCAGCTACAAACTCAATAGATAAAGGCACCCTCATGATCCAACCACCAAGGTGGAAACCAAGTCTTTGAAACATGACTTGCAAAGGAGATGTCATATCCAAATTATAATAGAAATAAGTAAAACCTTGCTAGGCAACAACTTGAGGGAGATGAGGGAGCCATATGAGTGTCTGTCTGAAAGGAACACTCTAGAAAGAGAACAGGTGATGTGACGGCTGCTTCCCACACTGGGGTAACTGCAAAGTTAGTAGGTGAAGGTGGCAAATCACATGGGCCATGCAGAACACTCAAGGAACTTTGACTTTTACTCTGAGTAAAAAGCCTTTGGAGGATTTAAACAGAGAGCGAGTGTGATCTGATGCCATTCATGCCCACTGCAGGGACAGGACTGTATGTTTGTGGAGCAGAGAGGAGCAAGGGAGGAACAGGAGGAATGCTCAGGAGGCTCCTGCAGTGGCTCAGAGAAGACAAAAAGGTTTCCTGTACAGAGGTAGTGTGGAGGCAAGAAGGTGAAAAGCGGTAAGATTTAGGATTCTCTGCTGGCAGAGGTCACAGGATTTTCCGGCAGTATGAGTGGAAAAGGAAAGAAAAGAGAAAGGACTAAATTCTGGCCTCATGACATGCACAAACTAACGTCGGCACTCAGGAGGCAGAGGTGGATGATCTCTGTGAAATGGCAGCCAGCTTGGTTTACATAACAAGTTTGAGGTTAACAAGGGTTACACAGTGAGGTCCATCTAAAACAAAACTGATATTTTTTTTGTGTGTGCTCTGACAAATAAAGCTTGCCTTATTAGAGGGTAGAGCTAGCCCCATAGAAGTTAACCATAGAAGCCTAGAATATGGCAGACTTTTCTGTGAAGCAGGATATTGTCCTTATACTGCATATCTGTTGCTACTTCTGCTTAAAGTATTACCTATACAGCTCATACCTATACAATTTGCTTTATTATGCAATATGAAGTTTTAATCCTTAAAAGCTATTCAGGATAATAAAGAAACACAGGCTAATAATCATCCATATCTATCAAACTTATAGTCATGTTAGTTAGGTTTTCAAGGTAATACAGAGGTGTATTTCAGTTAATCTTCAAACACTTCGAAGACCTACAGAATATGGCATTTAAAATGTTTTAATAAATTAGACTTTTCTGTACATGAGGCATATCTGCTCCTGGCAGCTCCAATTACTTCAAAGAGGATGATAGGCATTGAAGAAACTTGTTACAGAGTTTGCTTTCAATGTGGCAAGGCTAGCCATCTGGGCAAGAAACTACTCTTTCATGGACTGCTTGACAGAATGAGGTATAAACTGGACATGCAGGGCCCACAGAAAAATGACCAATAAACTTTATGAAAACAAGGCAGGATGGTCCTTCAGGGTTCCTGTTTCACAAAAGAAACTGTCAGGCATTCTGCAAGACACAGAGAAAAGAGACTGATGAACTTTATCAAAATGGGTGAGACAATCCTTCAAATTTCCTGATTCACTGGAAAAGTCTGCCAGATACTGTAGGCCTGTAGGCTGAATATGGATGCCCTAATGTTACAGAAGAACTTTGGGTGACTGTCCAGGTAGCCAGTTGTTTCTGACATTTCTAGAGTTTTAGAAGTTGATTGCTCGCACTTCCTGTATACTCAAGTAATAGTATATCTTTCTGGGGTCTCTGATGGAGTTGAAGATAATTATAGTTTTCCTTAGTCATGATAAAAGATAAGTTAGATATGAAACTTTAGACTCATAAAGATAGGAGAGTTGATAGAGTATTTTCTTTAATTTTGCCAAATACAAATAGCCTAAATATTATAACTATAATTCTTGTTTGATAACTCTTTTGTTATATGTAATTTTACTAAGTTAAAGTTGAAATTTTCCATTTTGATTAGATAGAAAAGGGGAAATGCTGTGGAATGTCTTTCTGTATGCTGTGAATATGTGTTGCTCTCATTAGTTGATAAATAAAACAGCTTTGGCCTATGGCAAGGCAGGATAGAGCCAGGTGGGAAATCCAAGCAAAGATACAGGAGAAGAAGGGCAGAGTCTGGGATCCACCAGCCAGACACCAAGGAAGCAAGACGTGTAGAAAATTAGGTAACATCACAGACACATGGCAATACATAGATAAATAGAAATGGTTCATTAAAATATAAGAGCTAGCTAGTAATAAGTCTGAGCCATCAGTCAAGCATTTATAATTAATATTAAGCCTCTGAATGGCTATTCAGGAACTGGTGGGTGGGAAAGAAACCCCCGTTTACACAAAACCAAACCAAATCAAAAACAAAATAAGACAAAACACCAGCAACAACAGTTAATGAATTCTTGGAATAGAAAGATGGCTCAATGGTTAAGAGTACTTGTTGCTCTTACAGAGGACACAGGGTCGGTTTCCAGACCCACATGGCAGCTCACAATCATCTGAAACTCCAGTTCCAGGGGATCTAAAGCTCTCTACTGCCTTCCATCAGGCACCAAGTACATATGTGATACACATACACACATGCAGACAAAACACTTATCTTTTTACTTTTTGGAGAGAGGGTATCACTATATAGTCTGGCTGGCTTCAAATGCACAGAGATACTCCTGTCTCTGTCTCCTGAGTACTGGGGTTAAATTCATACACCACCATGCTTGGCCTAAAGTTAAATAATAATTTCTTCTAAAGTGAAATAAGAAATGGACCCCATTAGAGAAACATAATTTGATTTGTCAGCAGTGTGGAAGGCCATTTTAGTGTATGAGATCATGACATTAACTAGCCATGGTAGTATGCCTATAATCCCAGCACTCAAGGGGCTTAGGAAAGAAGATCATGAGTTTGAGACAAGCCTAAATTGCATAGTGAGATCCTTTATCAAGAGAGAAAAATAGAGGGACAGAGAGATGGCTCAGTAGTTTAGACCATTGGCTGTTCTTCCAGAGGACTCAGGTTTGATTTCCAGCATCCACATGATGGCTCAAATCATGTGATAATCTGGTTCCAGGAGATCCAAACCTTCTTCTGGCCTCTAAGGGCATCAGGTATATTTGGGGCATAGACATATGGGAAGGCAAAATACCTAAGATAGCTATATTGGTGCCCACTTGTAATGTCCCTACCCAGTAGCCTGAGGCAAGAGAATAGCAAGTTCAGGGACAGCCTGGGCTTCATGGCAAGACTGGTGTGTGTGTGTGTGTGTGTGTGTGTGTGTGTGTGTGTCCGTCCATGTGTACACACAGACGTGGGGGACAGAGGTTGATGTCAGGTGTTTTTCTCAATTTCTTGCCATTTTATTTTTGAGACGGGGTTTTCCACTGGATCTGGAGACTGGGCGGCCAACAAGCCTTGGGGATCTGCCTGTGTCACCTCTCCAGTACTGGGGTTACAAGGCACATATTTTCACATTCTACACGGCTTGGGTGCTGCAGTTCTGAACTCGGGTCTTCACATTCTCATGTCAGGTACTTTCCTGACTACGTCATCTTCCAAGATCTTGCTTTAAAATAAAATGAAAATAACCCAGATGAGTCATTTCTCCAAAAAACATACAGCTGCTCCAGTGGAGGCAGAAATGATAGTATTTATCCGGATGTGGGGGTTTTTCAATGCAAGACTGTTTTCGTAAGAGAGACCAAGGAAGTGGTATTATCCTGATGGGTCATGGGATACAGTCAAGTAAAGGCAGGGATTGAAGCTTACAGAATTAAGAAAGCAAAACATTGGCCATGCAGGTACTTGAGCAAAGTCAACTGGGAGAAAGAAGAACTTCAAGTTGAAATGCCAGGTGCAGCACAATTTCTGGTAATGACAGGGTGGCAAAGACAGAGATTAAAGCTTTAGAGATGAGAAGTCAAGGAACCTGGGCATCCGCAGCACTGACATCATCTAACAAGATGACAGAGTTAGGAAGGAAAAGTTCTGAGTCAGTGACTAGGGTCTTAAACTGGGAGAGGCAAGGATGGTCTAGCCAGATGGCAGCCATTATCACGGGCAGAAATAGGATAACAGGAAGCAGCAAGAGGAACAAGGAGGATCTCAACCTCACTTCCATACTGTAAGCATTGGGGAGAGAAAAGTGGCTTCTATAAGCAGGCCAAGCTGGCCTCAAACCTGTGTGTGGTGGAGTATGACCTTGAACTCTTGAACTATTGCTTCCACCTCCTAAGTGCTGGAATTACAGGAATGTTCCTTCAAGTCTGGCAAAGTAGCTTGTCTTAGAGAGGCTTGCCAGAAAGCACTGTGCCCAGAGGTCAACCTGACTTCAATTTAGCAATGGGAGGCAATGGAGACTGTAAGACACTGAAGACAGGAATTTGCTTATCACAGACCTGAGAGCCTGGTGAAGGAAGGAAGAGATAGGTGAGGATAAGACCTTAAAGACTGAACTCCTGAGTGCCCAGGGTTTAAATTGAGCTGCAAAGTACAAAAGTATTCAATTCTGACATCCTTGGGGTGAGCGTGAGCAATCACTTATTTCTGAGTTTCAAGGGTCTTGCTTCAGGGCGTCATGGCTTGGTACTCTAGATTTCTTCCTAGGGCTTCATATGTTGCAACAGCTTGAATCATAAAGGTTTGGAATAAACATGGAGGCACAGGGAACAGGGATCAAGGACACATGGGAATGGGAAGCAGCTTTGAAGATACCACAGGCTAAAATTTGTGGTGAAACTCCTTGTTCTTTTCCAGTGAGTGGTTCTACCTTCTTATGTGGGAGTTGAAAAGAAAGGCAGAACTGACTCAAAGCTAATGATTTATAAAGATGGCGTAGGACCTAGAATCAGCTCAAACAGATCACGAGCCCCACTTACCTTCAGTATTCTAAAACCTCGCCCCAGACTGCTCTGCTCTGTGTGACTAGACTTGGGCCCTCTGATCTACCACTTGTTCTGTTGGCTCCTGGCCTTGTCTGAGAATTTTCCAATTAAACTTACCATAACACTTAATAACAATTTCACGCCAATCCTTTTCCACTAGGACAAATGTATCCTGAGTGCTTTGGCTAACAGCCCTTCTGGTTATGACTAACCTAAACTCAGCCAGAAATTTTCTATGATTGAAAGATGATTCATAAGCTATCTGTCTAGAAATAGAAACAAGGTCAAGATTTGGGGATATTCTTGTGATCTAGTGGGCCGCAGATGAGAAAGCAGGGGCTGGAGAGACGGCTCGGTTATTATGAGCACTTGCTACTCTTCTAGAGGGCCCCAGTTCATTTCCAGAGCCTATGTTCTGCAACCCACAGCTTCCTATAACCCCAGTTCTAGGGACTCCAGTGCCTCTGGCCTCTGTGGGCACACATGCACACATACCCATGCCCTGACAAATAACATAATTTAAAATAAAAAGGAAGATAAAGTTAAACACAAATAGTTAAGGTAGATGGGCATCATTAAATAAACATGCTGTGGTCAAAAGAGAAACAGCCGTTCTGTGGCGTTCGAGGGCGAAGGCGGTACAAACTGATGAGAAATGAGAGAAGCACCTCCAGGACAGGTATCGGTGGGATGTCCTGCGGAGGAGATAGGGAAAGCACCTGAATCCTGATAGGAAGTTTCTGCTAGGGTTCTTTGGGAGGCAAAGTAGCAGCAAAAATGTGCGTGTGAATCCTCACACAGAACTTCTGCTTAAGAACCGGGTGTGGTGGTATGCACCTTTAATCCCAGCACGTGGGGAGGGGGAGTAGGGGGGGTGCGGGGGCAGGCGTATCTTTGAGTATGAGGTCAATCTGGTCTGTTCCCAGATAGCCAGGGCTACATAGAGAAACCCTGACTAGAAAAACAAAACAAAACAACCACTTCAAAAATGCAAAAAGAGACGCTGGATGCTGGAGAGTTGGCTCAACAGTCAAGAGCACTTGCTGTTTGCAAAGGACCCAGGTACAATTCCCAGCACCCGTATGGATGGAGGTTCACCACTAACTCAGGCACCAGGCACGCATGTGGCACACTGACATATATGACATATGGCAAGACACTCATACACATAAAATATATTTTTAAAAATGCAGAAAGAACTGTCTTTCTGGGAGTTGCCTTGGAGAACCTAGGTCAGAGGCTCTTTCCTAAAAAAACAAAACAAAACACAAAAGCCAACTCACATGTCTCCTATTTCCTACCACGAAGGGCAATCTGGGTCAGCAGTGAGAGATGGCCCCTCAAAGCCTGCCAGGAAGATCCCCTTCTTTGCCCTATAAAGGGACTTGAGCCTGTGGAAAAATACAAGATCTCCACTGATCACGAAACAAGTCACTAATGAATCTCTAGGGACTTTTCCCCCAGGCACCTTTCAACCTAATTGAAAGACTGTCATATATTGGGGGTGGGGAGTGTCATGCTTAGATTCTAAAAATAAGGTCATTTTAATTGGTGACTTACAGACAGATGGGACAGTGTCACTACGTTAGAGTTCTGCGAAATCAAAGCAACTGCCCATCTGTATGATGTCGGAGATTTTTATCCAGAAAAACGGGATGGGGTCTTCTCATTACTAAAGCACAAACGTACCGCCAAATGCTAAATTCCTCAAAGCCTTTCCTTCCGCTCTCAGCTGCGTTCGCAGAAACGCTTCAAGGAACACGTATGACACAGCATGTGCCGAAAGCAGGCAGGCCCCTTGCTGCTAGAAGATAACAGCGATACGGTGGCCCTGACGTCAGTGCCAGGTTTATCTCTTCCAGCCACCTGTGGGGGAAGGGCAGCACGGAGTGTCAGTACACTATTGCTACTAAACATTAATCAGCAACACAAGAGGAACGGGCGGGCACATGCTAATGTGTCATTCTAGTGATTGCATCTGACCTTGCTATCATCTTCTGCAGAAATAATGGAGACTTTCCTGGCGGGCAGTTTGTCGTAATCTATATCAAGAACAGAAAACAATAATTCTTTAATGATTTACTATAAGGCTATAAATTAACATGCCAAGATAGATGCACACACAAGTATGTTCCTTGAGGGCTGGAAATGTGGCTCCCTGGCAGAGCATCTGCCTAGCATGTTCAATGCCCCGAGTTTGATCCCCAGCACTACCAGGAGAAAAGTTCATATTCCTAATTAAGAACAGTGTAAAGGTGCTGGAGAAATGGCTCAGCAGTTAACATTTGTTGCTCTTGGAGAGGACCCCCGTGTCCAGTTTCCAGCACCCATATGGTAACCCATAACCATCCATAAATCCAATTCCAGGAATTCAGCACTCTAGCCTGACTTCCACGGGCACCAGGCATGCATGCAGTCCACGTAACATTTACAAAACAAAACACTTACACAGAAAATAAATTATCTAAAGATTTTTTCAAAAGTATGCAAATATTGAATAATTTGTTATAATTTCTAATAATTTAGGTTGAAAATGGTTTATTAACATATCACATGACATGACCCTATTAAAATAGGTTTTTTTTTTTTTTTTTGGTTTTCCGAGACAGGGTTTCTCTGCAGCTTTTGGAGTCTGTCCTTGAACTAGCTCTTGTAGACCAAGCTGACCTCGAACTCGAAGGGATCCACCTGCCTTTGCCTCCCGAGTGCGGCAATTAAAGGCATGCACCACCATCGCCCAGCAAAATACGCTTTTTATATTGGCATTTTGACTCCCATTTAAGAAAAGCACAGCATTTAAAACTATACACAGTATTGTACTCAGTTCCCCACCCCGCCCTTAACTATTGTTTGTGTATGGGCATGCATGCCAGTCAGCTGGAGGATAACTTTACAGGCTCAATTCTCCTTTTCCACTTTTATGTGGGTTCTGGGGGTTGAACCCAGTTCACCAGTTTGTGTGGCAAGTGCCTTTACCCAATGAGTCATCTCACTGGACCCTTTAAAGTCTTTTTAAAAATTATTTTTATTTGTGTATTGTGTAAGGCTGCACGAGTTTATGTGCAGTTGTTTATGGAGGTCAGAGAGCATCAAACTCCCCCGGAACCTAAGTTACTTCAGGTGGTTATGACCCACCCTATGTGAGTGCTGGGGACTGAATCTAGGTTCTCAGGAGCACAGTGAGAGCTCTTAACCATTGGACCATCTCTCCAACACCCTTTACATTTAAAAAAAAACAATGTGTGTGTGCAGGCACACACGTGTGAATTATCTTAATTCAGAAATGCATACATTTAACATATTTAAATCCTCAGAAAGACCAGAAAAGGACTCATCAGTTTACATGGAAGACAGTTTATTTTGTTTTTTTTTGGGGGGGGGAGGGGTGGTTCAAGAGATCCACCTGCTTCTTCTGTGATTAAAGGCATACACCACCACCACCCGGCTTACTTTGGATTTTTAAGAGGGTTTTTTGTTTGTTTGTTTGAACGGGGTTTCTTGGTAACTTTGGCGCCTGTACTGGAACTAGCAGAGAATTGTTTTGAAGACTAAAGAGAATCAAGACTTTGTTACATTATTATTGTTATTATTATTGGTGGCACTCAGGATAGAACCCAGGATTTTAGCTTGCTAAACACACATCTTACCAGTGCTGTACCTTTAGCTACAAAGACCAGTATCTGACATACTGCATGTCCCAGAGACAGAGCTAGGGAATTTCACCAATAATCTAATCTACATAGCAATCATGGGAGATAGGCATCGCAGCCCCCACTTTATGTTGAGTGAGGCTCCTCTATTTAAATGATTTGCCAGGTGCCCTGGATTCCAGCCCAGACGACGTCCAGGTTTCCTGCTGTACCACATACCTCACCTGCTGCAGCTCCTGTGGGGCCCTTAGAGGTTATAAGAAGGTCACTGACAAGAAGGGCACGTTACAGTGTGTTCACGAGCAAAGCCTTACTTTGCTCTCTAAATTTCACTTCTCCTTCCCAAAGTAGCAAAGCTGCCTCCTCCTTCCCAAGGCTAAGAGACCGCCGTCTTCATTGCTAAGGCTCAAGGGTCCATGCTGAAGCTGCTTTTACTCCTATGCCCAGTTCCTCGCCTGCGCCCTCCCTGAGCACATTCCTCGGGGCTGTGCTATAGGCTGCCTTGCTTACAGACTTGGCATTTTGTTAGGTTACGGGCGGGGACAGGGTAAACTGCACACTCTGACCCATTCCAGCCAGCGGGCTCCTTGGTCTCTCCCCTGGATACTAAAACAAACAAGCTCTGCACTCTGGCTTCCTCACTCAGACTGCTGGTGGTGGTGGGATCCCAGCTATGTGAACAATCAGAGGAATATCTGCCAGCATATTTATCTTTTATAACTTTAACAAAGTAGTGTCTCCAGGTATCCAGTAGCTCGGACATATTCTAAGCCTTAATGTCAAGTTTATTCTGGTCCAGGTTCCTAACCCCCAAATGGCTCTGTTCCAGGTAGATTTCTCGTGACAGTTACTAACGGCCTTCATGAAAGAGGAAGGTGTTGTTTTCTCAACAATTTCAAGACCCCTTCATGGTTTCCTGTTCCCTCCCTGAGGCACAGACAGGAAGTTACCTGGATAGGGCCACAGCAAGTCCGTGACACTCAGAATTAGAACATGCTGCCCAAGCTACCACTTTATTCTCCAGCACCATGGTTTACAATTTGAAAATGAATAACCTAAGGACTTTTTATCTAGGAATAGAATGAAGGGGACTCGAGGAATATGACACATGGGACAAACCTGGTTCATTTTTGATTCAGATTCTACCTTTTCCACTAAAAAACAAAAACAAACAAACAAACAAAAAACCCTGCATGTTGATAAAAGTTTAAGAAAAACTGGGTTAAACCAAGTTGAACAGATTAAGTAGCTATGGGACTAAGAACTTTCAATGTGCTTATGAACACTGGATATTTTATAATGAAGATGTTAAATATAATAAAACTAATATAAATAATAATTATCAGCTATAAAGCTAAGGGTTTCATAGGCACCAGGACTCCATCACAAGCTTCCGAAGAGTCACTCCAGGGTGAGTGAGCCACAGGACTCTGGAAAGGAAGACACCCAACTTTTGCCACTGGCCGGCCATCATCCACTGTTCAACACCGCAGTGATCCATCAGAACTGTTACCATGCACTCTTCTGGTACTTTTCCACTAGCTGGTCAAAGTTCCTAGAAGAGAAGCCGGCTCGAAAGAAATTCACTGGAGTAAGAAGGTATTTTAGCGCCAGGGCCCTGGACTGGGCAGCTGGATGAATGTCTTTGCTAATGTGAGACAGGGGAGAGCCTCTTTGGTTCCCTTGAGCCGGTGAGCCATTGCCTCCCCTAGGTATCGAGGGGGACCCTAAGCCAATTTCCTCCCTGGTTTCTGCAGAGATAAACTCATCTACAGGCTGTAATTGCACTGAAAATTCCAAAGTCGCCATCTTCTTGGAGTCACAAAGAAGGACCGGCTCTTCACACTCTTTCCTGGAGAAGTCTGGGAACAATTGCTTCCTGGGCTGCAGAGGGTGCGGGCAGAGCTTCTCAGGGTCCCCGGGCCAGGGAGAGAGGTTTTCTTTCTTGTGCTTCTTTGATTCTCTGTCAACTTTCACCTGATCAGCTTTTTCCTCAGGGGATTCAAACATAACACCCTGGATTCTTGGCCTCTTCAGTCTCCTTTCTAACTGCCAGAGCACGTTTGTTTTCCTAGGGGAGGAACACATGTATTGCTGCACTGAGTGTGGAATCAGGGGTACAGAGAGCCTGGGACTCAAGCTGTCCTCAAAGAACTCTCCGCAAGGCTGCTGAAGGACAATGGGCACCACCTGGCAGGGCCGCAGAGCCGCAACGAAAGCCCGCAGCTCGGAGTAAGACGAATGGTCCGAGTAAGGGACAGTGAAGATGCATGGATGAGGGCTCCGTATTGGCCGGCTTGTGGGAAGAATAGCAATGGTAGGGTGAGTCTGGTTCCACTGAAGCATGGCAGAATGGCAGATCTCCGTATGGTCTACAGCATGGATGCGCCCAGCTTTCTCCTCAACCGTGAACACATCCGCGAGGCCCAGCAGCTGCACCAACTCCAGGCGTCGAGGATTCAAAACCACCCAGGTCCGGAACTCGAGGGCGAGTTGCTCCAACAGTGATTCTTTCCCTAGGCTATAGAGCCCTAAACTCCGTTCAAGGGGTAGGGGGAAGAGAAGACAATGAAGGTATTAAAGACTCCTGATCTACCAGATGCTGAGCAAAAATATGCAAAATCTATGTGGTAATCCAGGAAGTGTATCAAGAAGGAAATGCATTTAGGATATATAGCAGATGCAGGCAGGGCGGTGGTGGCACATGCCCTTAATCCCAGCACTCGAGAGGCAGGTAGATCTCTAAGTTCAAAGTCAGCCTGGTCTACGAAGTGAGTACCAGGATAGCCAGAACTGCTACACAGAGAAACCTTGTCTCGAAAAACAAAAACAAATTAGCAAATGCGGGGATGGAACACACAAAATCCATTTATTCTTTCAGTTCAACAAGAGAAAGTGTCTACCAAGCACCAGGCACTGTGAGAACAGATGAAGAAGGTTTACATCCACCTGCAGACTCAGACACAATGTAAAGAAAGGCAACGACATGCACAGGCATACGGTGTTCTAAAGGCACGGAAGCTGATGAAATTAGGAAAAGCGTCTATAAAGTGACAGATGACAATTGAGCCAGGTCCATTTCTTTGGTAGGTGGTGGAAATTTTTAAGTATTTCTTTGGGGGAGAAACAGCACACTTCCATTTAATTAAAAACAAAACAAAACTCACTTGTGCTCACTTCGGCAGCACGTATACTAAAATTGGAAGGATGCAGAGAAGATTAGCACGGCCTCTGCACAAGGGTGACATATAAATTCTTGAAGCATTCTATTTTAAAAAACAACAAAAACCTTGCTTGTACGATCTAGAGCCGATTTGTTTATTTACCTATCTCTATTAAGCCATGAACTCACAGATCAACACGGGCTCCTTCCCTTGGGTTCCCATGCCGAGTGCTTCTCAGGGCAGCACAGGTGGGCACTGCAGTTGAACCCAGGGGGCTTCCTCTTTGGCCTTTACTTTTCTGACCATTTTCCTTCACCTGTTCTATATGCCCTTTCACTCCATACAGTGCTCCATATGCTCAAAGTCCTCTTGGCAAGAACCTTTTCTTTAACTTGCTTGTTTACAACAATGCCAAGAGCATTCTGGGTAATGCTAGTAATTGTAACACTTCCTTTTTGAACAGAACCCAGTCTCTTGATGTCAATAATATCCACCTGCCTGAACATTCACATATATGCAGCCAAAGGAATACCTCCATGTTTTCCAAAAGGCTTAGAGACTATACACCAGGTAAATTTCCTCTTCTCCTTTGTGCTTGACATTTTGGCAAATTAATGGAAGATGATCGTTCTGGCTCAAAGGAAACTGAGCTATATCTTAAAGGATAGATCAGAGTTAACCAGCAAGGAAAGGGTATAGTGAAAAATATTTGAAGAGGACCCACCTCAGCATTACTAAAGTGCAGATGATTAGTGAGCTATGGCTCTAGAAAGACAAGCCAAAGTCATTTATTTTTGGTTGTCCTAGCCTTTAATGGCTGAGCCATCTCTCCAACCCAACCAAGGACATTTATTAATGGGCCTTCCAAGTACTGAAAGAGAATAGCCAGGCGGTAGTGGTGCAGGCCTTAATCCCAGAACTTGGTAGGCAGAGGCTGGCGGATCTCTGAGTTCAAGGCCAGCCTGGTTGGTCTACAAGAGCTAGTTCCAGGCCAGGCTCTAAAAGCTAGAGAAACCCTGTCTCAAAAAACAAAGCGTTAGAACCTCATGCTATAGATGAAGTAGGGCTGTTGAGCACTGTGAAGTAGAAAAGTATGAATTCTAATCATCAGAATACGACGATCAAAACATGACAGAGCTATGAAATGCCTGAATGAGAAACTGGAAAATTGAAGTTCCATCTGGAAGGCCAAAGGTATGCACACAGAAGAATTTTAGCAGTGGCTATGGTAAGAGATATAGGACAGGCTATTTAACCACTCTCCTCAGACTTTACAGCCTCACAACTAAACCATGAACTCAGATTATGATCCAAATTTACCTCTGAGCAAGATTTTCTGCTCTCTGTACATCTTTTTCCTACTTTGTGTCCTTCCTTAATAGACAGGAAGCCCTTACCACCAGACACCATATTTTATTCAGATTTATATCCCCGCCTCCTACTGTATATATGGCACATTGCAGGACTAATTATATTTTTGCACAATTAATCAAGCTCTACCACAGGCATTCTCCTAACCAGCTGTATTTCTCTGAGAAAATTCTGCGTGTCATACTTCAAGAATGGTCAGAGAGTATTTCTTCATGAATAGTTAAGTAATCCTGAGGGTGGGGAATATTTCTCAATCAGTTTGGTAGTTACCGTGGAAGGCATATAATCTTTTTCATTATTTTTATTTAAGGCCATTTTGAAACTCCTTTCAGAGTTGGGGCATATGCTTTAAGATATATTCATTTTCCAGCCGGGCAGTGGTGGCACAAGCCTTTAATCCCAGCACTCAGGAGGCAAAGGGGCAGAGGCAGGTGGATCTCTGTGAGTTGAGGTCAGCCTGGTCAACAAGAGCTAGTTCCAGGACAGCCAGGGCATCACAGAGGAACCCTGTCTCGAAAAACCAAAAAAGAGATTTTCATTTTCCTTTTTTGAGGACCTATAATTTTAGGAGTAACCAAAGAAGTTATTTAGAACAAAAGCTAGGTTTTTTTTTTTAGTTGATTTTCATAAACTATTTCTCAAAAAGCAACTTTCAGAGTCCCCAAAATGGCCAGGCGGTGGTGGCACACGCCTTTAATCCCAACACTCGGGAGGCAGAGGCAGGCGGATCTCTGGGAGTTCGAGGCCAGCCTGGTCTGCAAGAGCTAGTTCCAGGACAGGCTCCAAAGCTACAGAGAAACCTTATCTTGAAAAAAAAAAAATCAAACCAAAAAAAAAAAAAAAAAGTTCCCAAAATATCGTGTACTACTAGGGAGTGACCAGAACAACCAAACAGCTGTTTTCTCAATGCTTCGATTTAAAGCACACCAACCTTCCTATTAACTCAGCAAATATTTACTGACTACCTCTTTCTCATTACGTAGGCGCTTAGGATATAGCCATAAGAAATAAAGAACCTTGTCATGGTAGAACCTACATTCTAGCAGAAAAAACAGCAACAGTTAAAAGGACCACACGTGGAAACTATGGAATATATGTTATGAGACAAGCGGAATACTGCTTCTCTTTCACTTGAATCATTCAACAGCTCCTCACTGAGTTTAGAATCAATTGAACATGGCTAATACCACTCCACCCCTCTTGCCTTTCGGCTTCCTTGTCTACTAAGTATCTGTTGCACTTCCTGCTGCCTCTCTGATACACAAAGCTTTCTCTTACCTTTTTGGGGTTTCTTTTCTTTTTTAAAAAAAAAAAAACCTATTTATTTACTTTATTCTATGTGTATGTATGTGAGCCTGAGTGTATGTCTGTCTGTGTACCATGTGTGCAGAAGCCTTTAGAAGGGAGATAAGAAATTAGATCCCCTGGAACTGGAGTTATAGGTTCCACATGAGCTGCCACATGGGTGCTGGGAATTGAACCTGGGTCCTCTGAAAGAGTAGCCTGTGCTCTTAATTACTGAGCTGTCCCTCCAGCCTTCTTAAGGGTTTCTTGAAGCACAATTAATAAAAACTCAGAGAAACTGGGGTTCAACCTGAAGATCCAAAACGCAAAACAGCCAGCCACTGGCTCTTATCTTGACCTCAGTCTGAAATGGTGATCCTACCTCCAGGAATGTCAGAATGAGACTGTGTCTGAGAGCTGTCTCTTCCCGTTTTATAATCCTCTCTAGGGCTGGGATTAAAGGCATGCACCACTGGTATTAAAAGTCCTCCACCACCCGGTTTCTATGGCAACTAGTGTGACTACTGGGATTAGAGGTGTGTGTTACCACTGCCTGGTCTGTAAGGCTGACCAGTGAGGCTGTTTTATTCAGCTCTTTAAGTAGCTTTACACTTAAAGTGCCACTACAATTTCTTTTCTTCCTTCCCCCCACCAAGACAGGGTTTCTCTGTGTAGTCCTGGATGTCCTGAAACTCACTCTGCAGACCAGTCGGCCTCAAACTCTTCTAGCCTCAAACTCAGAAATCTGCCTGTCTCTGCTTCTGAAGTACTAAGATTAAAGTGAGCTATAGTTCACACTGGTGTGTGTGTACGTTATCAGAGATACAAGCAACAGCATATTTAAATATGTACAGAACACACAGGGACGTGACAGGTACTATAAAAATGAGTAAGTTTGGGACTAAGGACGTAGTTCAGTCGACAGAATGCTTGCCTGGCAGGTACAAAACCCCTGGGTTCAATGCCAGCACTATACCAACTGGCTGTGTTAGCTTGTAATCTTAGCACTAAGAAGAAAAACATTTTAAAGAAGAGGGTTCAAAGGTAAAGTACTTGCCTAACACATGTGAGACCCTAGAGTTAATACAGAGCTGGGGGAAGGGTTGAGAATGATGGTGGGCAGGTTCAATTGTTGTTTGCTTTTTAGACAGGGTCTTTCTTACTGGAACTCACTATGTACACCAGGCTGCTTCTGCCTCCTAAGTGCTGGGATTAAAGGTCTAAGCCACCAAGCCAGCTGGGAGGTTCAATTTTAAATTAGATTATCATAGTAGGTTTTACCAGGAAGGTGAGGCCTGCACAAAGACTTGAAAACGAGAACCTTCAAGGAATTTAGGTTCACTAAGCATGAACGAGAGAAAAAGGGAACCACTCACCAATCTTTATGTTATGTTGCGGGAACTGCCGAATGAGCTGGACAATCTGCCGAGTAGCTTCTTGTCGGGTAGGAAGAACCAGGGCTGGATTGCAATTGGTGTTGTCGAGATATAAAGTATCAATTTGTTTCCCCAGACTCAGGACAGGCTCCTTCAGCATGGATGGTGTATATCGAAAATCACCTGGAAGCGCAACACAGGAGGTGGGAGAAAGGGGGCAAAGACCAAAAGATAGAAGGCAAGCCTCTCCCGCCTTTAGCAACAGGTGGGCAGTAGTTACTGGATTTTTAGGTTTGTTTGTTTATTTGTTTTTAAGATTTGCTTATTATGTAGATTGGGGTTTTGCCTATGCAAGAATGCCAAGCCAGGTGGTGGTGGCGGATGCCTTTAATCCCAGCACTCGGGAGGCAGAGATAGGTATAACTCTATGAGGTCAGCCTGGTCTACAAGCAAGAGAGCTAGTTCCAGGTCAGCTAGGGCTGTTACACAAAGAAACCAGAAACAAACAAACAAAAAAGTGAGATTCCAGTTGGGTGGTGGCGGCACTTATCTCTTTAATCCCAGCACCTGGGAGGCAGAGGCTGCCGGGTTGAGAGCCGTGTGTCACCACCACACTTAGCCTGCTCTTGTGTTTTTACTTGCATATTCTTAAAAAAAAAAAAAAAGATTTATTTATTATGTATACAACATTTGGTCTCTTTGTATACCTGCAGACCAGAAGAGGGCACCAGATCTCATTACAGATGGTTGTGAACCCACCATGTGGTTGCTGGGAATTGAACTCAGGACCTCTGGAAGAGCAGTCAGAACTCTTAACCTCTGAACCATCTCTCCAGCCTCTACCTGCATATTCTTAACAAGGTTTAGATGGTCAAAGAATAGGAAATCAGCTGGAAAGGGTCACTGTGCCTATATGGGATGAAGCCACAAGGCCAATCTTGGTGAAGGCAGCTTCAGAAATGACACAGCTGGAGAGAGGGACATCTTGGGGGGAGGCTCACCTGTGTAGAGGATTGTTCCAAAGTATCCTTCAAAGAGAAACATGACAGAACCAGGGCAGTGGTTGGCATCTAGAAGGGTTACAGTCATGGTTTCTCGCCCAATTTCGTCGAGAGGCAATACATGGCTCTCACCAACCTCCAGCGCTCGGATCCACTTCTTCGATACCTGAGGAAACAGTTGGCCACCCTATTAACCACAGACTCCTCTCCTGGATCAAGGAAAGCTGACTCCTGAAACACTCTCATGTAAGCTGTAATAGGGGTTCCCAAAAGACTATCCTTCTTCTTCTGGCTCCCCACCTTTGGAATCGATTTAAACTCAGAATCTGAAAACAATCTAGATAGATTCTCAAACTTTCTTCTATCATAATCCCAACAGGGGAAATTCAAGTCAGGCTGCCAGGGCTCATACCGGCAATGCCTACTGAATCAGACAAGAACAGGAGAGGTTAGATAATATAATTTTATTTAGCACAACAGATGAATTACTGGGGATGGGCAGTGTTGGGGATCTAACTTAGGGTCTTGCACATGTTTAACAAATGCTCTAGCAATGAGCTACATCCTCAGTCTGGTGGAATTTTTTTTTTTTTTTTTTTTNGAGACAGGGTTTCTCTGTAGCTTTGGAGCCTGTCCTGGCACTAGCTCTTGTAGACCAGGCTGGCCTCGAACTCACAGAGATCCGCCTGCCTCTGCCTCGAGTGCTGGGATTAAAGGCTTGCGCCACCACCGCCCAGCATCTGGTGGATTCTTAAAGAAAACCAGGGAGGGGCTGGAGAGATGGCTCAGAGGTTAAAAGAACTGACTGCTGTTCTGAAGGTCCTGAGTTCAATTCCCAGCAACCACAGGATGGCTCACACCATCTATAATTAGATCTGGTGCCCAGAACACTATATACATAATAAATAAATTTAAAAAAAAGGGTTTAAAAAAGAAAAGAAAAGAAAACCAGGGAGGCACTGGCCTAGCGTCTATGAAATGATAGGAATAATTTCCTTGTCTAAATTTACAACTAAAAATCTTCAGTTAGCTAGCTGGAGGCTAGTTTTATTCTGGGATCAACTCCCACATTTGTAAAAATTCAGTCTTCAGGGCGCCCACTCTGTGATCTCCAAACTGTGACAGATCGTGTAAGTCCCCACCCAGATCCTAAAAGAGGTCTCAGAGGCCAAATCCAGCCCCAATACCTGTAGGTGACGGTGGAGGAGATGGGCCGTGATTGGGGAGCAGTAGAGGGGCCGTGCCCAAGTGCTAGACAAGCCCACCGTGTGGTCGGAGTGCATGTGGGATAAGAAGAAGAGCCGCGCGGTACCAGCACGGCGCAGGCTCCAAAAGTCCACAGCAATGGGCGTTTGGGGGATCACGACCCCGTTCATGGTGGCAGGGTTGGAAAGCCACCCGCGGGGTCTTCGCAGAAACAGCACTCCCGCGTGAGGCTTCCACGATTGCGGCCGACGACATGCGGACGCAAGGACAAGGGAAAAGCAACCCAGAAGTGGACGAAGTCGAGAGTGAGCCAAAAGAAGGCGGCCAAAGTGGAAGAGCCCAACGCGGAAGAAGCTCCGGGAGCATCACTCACACCCGCGCGAGGGAACCCAGGGCCCACACTTTGACAAAGTGCGCGCGGCAGCGAGGAGACAGACCCAAGTAGCCGATCGCCGATGGTCGGTCGCGGCCCAGGCACGGCGAGCTGCGCGCCTGCGCCGAGAGGTGTGTGCGGGGCGGGGAGGGGGGGGCGCCCCCAGGTCGGTCCCGCCTGCGCTCGGCGCTCGGCGCGTCGCAGGGCGAGGGGGCGGGATTTCCGCAGGAAGCTGGCTGGGGCATTGAGTGACGGCCTCGGCGGCTGGGACTGGAGGGCAAGGATGCGATAGATCTGCCATTCGCTGGTTTGGTAGCGGAAGCCTAACCGGGCCTAGAGATAGTTGAGGACACCCGAGGGCAGAGCGAACGACCTGCGGGGCTCCGGTTGGTGCCTGAAGGGCCGTGGCCGGGCTCGCCAGAGGCCCGAGGGGTGACATTTGTGTTCCGCCCTGGGGAAGGCACTGCCAAGTGACACCTCGCCTTTAAGGTTTTCCCTGTCCACATTTCCTCTACTCAGGCTCCCACATCGGGACTAGAAGGAGTCCACGGATTCGCCACGGAGCCCCGTGACTGTTGGCGAAGATGCCATACCTTGGCTCCGAGGAGGTGGTGAAGGAACTGAAGAAGGCTCTGTGTAACCCTCATATTCAGGCTGATAGGCTGCGCTACCGGAATGTCATCCAGCGAGTTATTAGGTATCACCGACCTTAGAATTCTAATTCCCACCCCCACCTTCCCCACCCTGCCCTACTTTTAATCCTCTTCCGGCACCCACTCTGAGAAAGTAAATGAACCTGCACACACGGCAGTTGTCTCTTTTGGCCTTGAGACTGCATTTCTGGATCGTCAGTCACTTCAGTCTTCCTACCCAGCTGAGAGGTTTCCTTCACGTCACAGACTTCAGCAGCCATGCTGCTGATCCCTGGTGCCATGACTTAACCTAGTACAGTTCTCCATTTATCATTACTATTATTATTATTATTTAAGATGCAGACCTATTTATCCCTCTGCTTGCTTGGCATTTCCACCTGGATAGTTCTTCAAAGATATGGCCAAATTAATACCAGCATTCTTCTCCTCGTCAGACCTGCTATTCAGCCAGTATTTGTGTTATGAATGTCACCAGGCATCCTACTAAACATGATAGTTAACTTTGACGACACTAGTGGTTTGAAAAATTCTAAAAATCCCCTCTTTGTTATTGAGACTGTAGTGTTCGCTCAGGCTGTCATAAGCACAGAGCCTATTGTGGTAATTTATTAATAAGTGGCCTTGTCGCCTCCCTTCATTTAGGACTTTTTGGTTATATACATTTGAAAACATAATTAATCTGTAGCTATAGCTCAAAAATGTTAGTAGGGCACAAAAGTCCCTTGGGGTGCTTTTTAAAGAAGTGTGACCCGGGAACTGACTCTGATTTCATTAGGGTGAGATAGAATCCAGGGACTGTATTTTTAAGAAACTTCTCAGCTGAGCCTATGTAGTAGTATGGTTCCACTTAGAAACTGCCAGTGGAATGAAGTCCAAGTTTTGTATCATATCACCCAAGGAACAAAACAAAAGTTCAGTTCCTGTCCATGCCTTATATCATGCATTATTAGCTGTATCCCATTTGCCTAACCAACTGATCGTTTAGCCAGGGCGTTCTGTGAGAAGTGTTTTCTGACTTTCGTAGTAGCATGTGGATGCGGATCTTCTTGGTCTGTGTTCTGTGCATCAGTTCAAGTACTCACACTGGAGTTTTTAAATCAGTGATATTCTTGGCTGCCTTCTTAGTTGATCCTGAATTTCTAAACATCTGAGGCTACACCTGCCACCCGCTCTGTTTGGTTTTATCTTACTTTGAGACAGCCTTGGCTGTTCTGGGAACTCACTGTGTAGACCAGGCTGGCCTCGGACTCGCAGAGGTCCACCTGCCTCTGCCTAACACGTGCTCAGATTACAGTTGTGCGTCACCATGCCCAGCTTTCCATTTTTACTTTTATGTGTATGAGTAAGTTTCCTGCATTGTAAGTGTACAGCATGTATACCTGGTGCCTGTGTGTGTCACAAGGCTTCAGTTCCCCTGGAACTCTAATTATGTATGGTTATAAGCTACCATGTAGGTGCTGGGAACTGAACTCAGCTTTTTTGCAAGAGCAACCAAATGCCAGTTAACCATGAAGCTCCCTCTCCAGCCTATACCTTCGAAAGATGTTGTCCCCTTATCATATCTATGGAATGATAAAGTTGAATGTACCATCTCTGTGTCATTTCCTTGCAGTGGACTAAGGATTCCAGTGTCGAATTCTTAGTTGCAGGCCCATAATAGGAAGTTGTGTGTTGTAATAGACAAGGTAGACACAACTATAGCTCGCTGAGAGATCATAATTTAGTTAGACAACCAGAACATATATAAATAAAATTCCTCTTACAGATTGGGGATTGTGTGTTTTACTTCTTTCTGTTCTTTCTATGTTTTACAGGCACATGACTCAGGGCTTGGACATGTCTGATGTTTTCATGGAAATGGTGAAGGCCAGTGCCACTGTAGATATTGTTCAGAAAAAGTTGGTTTATCTGTATATGGGCACATAAGCACCTTTGAAACCAGACCTGGCACTCTTGGCTATCAATACACTATGCAAAGACTGCTCCGACCCCAACCCAATGGTGCGAGGACTGGCTCTACGGAGCATGTGCAGCCTCAGGTGAGCACTTTTACTCCTGCCTGGCCCTCAGTGGCTGATGGATTAGCAGATTTTTAATGAGGACAGCTCATTACTGTCCCTAATACTCCCTAATACTAAGGAAAGTACTGTTCTTCCTCAAACTCAGATTTTCAGCTATCACTTTGACCTTCTAAACTGTATCTCATGGTTTTATTTAAAGGTGGTTTTCTTGGTAAAATAGTTCTGAGTTTCAGTTAAAGATGCTTAATAAGGCCAGGTGTTAGCGGCGCACGCCTTTAATCTTAGTACTCGGGAGGCAGAGGCAGACAAATCTCTGTGAGCTTGAGGCCAGCCTGGTCTATAAAAGCTAGTTCCAGGATAGGCTTAAAGCTACAGAGAAACCCTGTCTCGAAAAACCAAAAGAAAAGAAAAGATGTTTAATAAGCTATTACTGTAACAGTTTGTGCTGTCTCTGAAGCAGTATTCCAAACAGAAAAATCAAATTATAGTTTTTTAAATTTGATAGATGCTTTCTCCAAATCCTTGAGATCTGACATATAGACGTTCAAATATGAATTATTAAATCACACTTAAATATGTCAAAGCTGGTATTTCAAGATCTGCCTGACTCTAGAATGCGTTTCAGGATGCCTGGTGTGCAGGAATATATCCAACAGCCTATTCTTAATGGTCTGCGGGATAAGGCTTCCTATGTCAGAAGAGTGGCAGTCCTTGGCTGTGCCAAGATGCATCATCTTCATGGAGACTCTGAAGTGGGTAAGATCATCTGCCGTGCTCAGTATTCACTTGTGCCTCTATGGTGTGTATAATTTCAGAAGAAAAAAATATGGCTTGGTAGAAGACGACAGTGTGCATGTCTCTCTAAATCAGATGTTTGTTTTTATTCCAGCTCCTCTTTTCAGTCTTTGAAAGAAATTTATCAATTTGTATGTTCTATCTGATACCCAAAATGATGTTATTTGTCGTTGCTTTTGGTTTTGTTTTTTGTTTTAGCAGAGATGTGGCTTTGTCTGCCCAGAGCCACTGTCCCTATGACTCAAATTTTTCTCTATTTGTAATCTTTGGTTTTTGTTTCAGATGGTGCTCTAGTCAATGAGTTATACAGCCTCCTGCGTGACCAGGATCCAATTGTGGTTGTGAACTGTCTGAGGTCTCTAGAGGAAATTTTAAAACAGGAAGGAGGTGTTGTCATTAATAAGCCCATTGCCCACCATCTCTTAAATAGGTTTGGATGCTCTTTTTATTATGAAATATGAATCATGGTATGATCTTGTTGATGAATTAAATTGTCTTATTATTGTGTATGATGGGGGTGGTGATGTGGGTTTAGGTATACATGTGCTCCAGCAGAAGTATGAAGGTCAGACAACTCAGAGGCGTTGATTCTCTCTCTTCTTCCGCTTTTATGTGGGTTCCAATAGAACTCAAATCATTAGGCTTACATAGCAAATGCTTTTACCCACTGAGCCATTTGCCAGCCCAGAAGTAACTTCAAGTTTACTGCAATTATTAATTTCCTCATATTTCACTGGGAGAATTTCTCATGTATTTGTCTTGATATGTAAAGACTGTAGAAACAAGCTATAGAGATAAATTCCTTCTGTAGTACCTATTATGTCCCTGAAACTAAGCCATTTATCTTAAAATTAGAAAATCTGGGCTCTTTGTAGAGATGGCTAAGTAGCTAAGAGCACTGACTGCTCTTCCAGAGGACCCAGGTTCAATTCCCACCATCCACATTTTTACTCACAACTGCCTGTGACTCCAGTTTCAGGGGATCCAGCACCCTCTTCTGACCTCCTAGAGGGTCGCATGCAGTGCACTTAAATGTAGACAAAATACTCATACACAAAAACAAATAGACCTAGGAAAAGTATAGCAAATGTGCCTGTGTTGTGGACTGTAAAGATTGTGTTTTAGAAAGTAAAAAGAATTTGATCATGGCATATCTGTTTTAAGAATTCTCTCCCCCTTTTGTTACGATGAACCTCTACTTGGTTTATGGCAGTCATATGTAGAATATTCCATTTGTTATTAAAATAGTACTTTTGTTTTCATTTTGGACAGAATGCCAAAACTGGATCAATGGGGCCAGGCTGAAGTATTGAACTTTCTGCTCCGCTACCAGCCCCGCAGCGAGGAGGAACTGTTTGATATTCTCACTTTGTTGGACAGCTATCTCAAGAGCAGCAGCACAGCTGTGGTGATGGGAGCCACCAAACTCTTTCTGACCTTGGCAGAAAACTTCCCCCATGTACAAACTGATGTGCTTGTACGAGTCAAGGGACCCCTGCTAGCTGCCTGTTCTTCAGAGAGTCGTGAGCTCTGCTTCGCTGCTCTCTGTCATGTCCGCCAAGTCTTGCATAGTTTGCCAGGTCACTTTAGCGGTCACTACAAAAAGTTCTTCTGCTCCTACTCGGAGCCCCACTACATCAAGCTTCAGAAGGTGGAGGTGCTGTGTGAGCTGGTGAACGACGAGAACGTGCAGCAAGTGCTAGAGGAGCTCCGAGGATACTGCACTGATGTGTCTGCCGACTTTGCACAGGCTGCCATCTTTGCCATAGGTAAAGTACCCGTGCTTTGCTTTCTTGGGACCCATGTAGTCAGGAACAGTAGTAAATGAATCTTGTTTCAGAGACAAAGTACCATGCATTTTGGGTCATATTTTGGGTCAGTGATTACATGCAAGGGAAAAGAGTTGTTTTGTTTTAAATAAAGGCAGATGTTTCTCAAGGCAAACAATATATGTAAGTCAAACAGCAATACTTAAAATTATTATACTGTCTTTATGTTATCGTCTATCCAAAATGTTTATATATATATATCATTTTATGGCCTTGTAAGGCAGTCAAGAATAGTGGGTATTTTAAAGACGAAGAAACTTAGGTACACAAAGGTTACTAAGTGGCCAAAAGATCTTATGTTTTTCAAACTGAATGGAACCCAACTCTTTTGACTAAAAGTCCTCTGCTGTAATGGGCTGTATTACAGTATATAGTGCTAAGTGTAGACCAATAGAGTATCCCTTAATTTCAGAGATGTTCTGACTGCTTGAAAGGCTAAAAGAATGAAAACAGCTGACAATCTAAAGTTGAGAGGGCTAAAACTAGGTGAGGATGAGGAACGCTATATTTGAAATAAAGTTTCTGAGGCAAAAAAAGACACTAAGGTTCTTAAACTAAAAGATTGCTCTCACGTATCTCCAGCAGTAATATTTCCATTCAGTGTGTTGCATCCAGAAGGGTGCCTCAGTCAAATGTGGTATGTGCCTGTGATTCCAGCATCAAGATCGAAGCAGGAGAATCACAAGTTCAGGACCACCCTACGTACTACAGCAAGACCCTGTGTCAAACAAACAGACCAGAACCTGCTTCCCATCCTTTGTCATTGTGCTTTCAGCCTTGTGCTTGGGAACTTTTGTCTTTTCCATATGGTTTCTTTTGCTCAGTTGAAAACAACTGAATTTATTTTAACCATAGTTCCTAGCACAGCAGACTTAGTCTTACTTCATTGTGATTAGTGATTTTATTTTCTTTTAAAGATGTCTTTGGTTATTATATTAGTTATTTTTCTTGTTCCTGTGACCCGAATACCTGATATGAAGCTAGTTGAGGAGAGAAGAATTTATGTTGGCTTATAGTCTGAGGGGATACAGTCCAACATGACAGGCGTGTGAGGCAGCTGATCTTACTGCATTTTCATTCAGGAAGTAGAGAAGAGAAAGTTTACTTCTTCCTCTTAACTCATTCTGAGATCCCAACCCACATGATGGTGCCTTCCACATTCAGAATGGGTCCCCTCTTTTCAGATAAACCTTTGTGGAAATACTCTTAGAGACATACCTATAGGTGTGGTGTTTCCATGATGGATATAAATCTAGTCAAGTTGACAGAGATTAACCATCTGTGACAGCTTTGTCTTTCTTCCTTGTTTTTCATTTTTAAAACATAGTCTTGCTGTGTAGTCCAGACTAGCATCTAATTTGTGGTCCTCCTGCTGCAACCTCTGAACTTGTGTTCGCCTCTGACTAATGGGAAATGGCTTTAGAATAACGTGCTAGAATTTCACCTTTCCGTCCTCTGTAGGTAGCATTGCCAAGACTTACACAGACCAGTGCGTACAGATTCTAACAGAGTTGCTGGGGCTCCGACAAGAGCACATCACTACAGGTAATGCCTGACTTCCTGGAATCGTTTTCTTTCCTTTTTTTTTTTAAACCGAGTAGCTAGCTAACAGTAGTTGTTTAAAAAAATCTTTTCTTATTAACTGAATTTCAGTTATATCGACTTAGCCATGTCCTTGTGTCCATTATCTGTTGCCATCAGAGAAGATTAGCAGGGTAGCTAGCCTCTTCTGGCTGCTGCAGCGACAAGGCTGCTCTGTGCATAATGAAGGCACTAGGAAGCTCTCTTAGCTGTACCCCTCTTTTCTCTTCGTCCAGCTTCCAATGCTGGGCTGGAGTGAGGCAAGGAAGGCCTTATTCTCAGACTTTTATAAGTGCCAGTCACATGTGTCTTCTTAAATTGTGCAATTTAGGCACCTCATCTTCATGTCAAATTTATCTTTGCGTAAAATTCATGTGTCTTTTCTGTCTCTCAATTAATTAATAACTACCCCTCCAAACCCTGTTTTTGTGAAGTTCAGTGAGAAATCTAATCCAAACACACGCATCTTCTCAGGATTCTTTCCTGCACGGACGCTAACCCGTGCTCTTGTGTCCCTGTGCTGTAGTGGTGGTGCAGACTTTCCGAGACCTGGTGTGGTTGTGCCCTCAGTGTACTGAAGCTGTGTGTCAGGCCCTGCCCGGCTGTGAGGAGAACATTCAAGACACTGAGGTAGACTGTAATTCTCTTTTCACTTGTAATCACAGAAGGGGTTATAGGACCTGTCTTCTGAAATGGTGTAGCGGTGTAGTTTGATAAATAAATCTTGCCTGAAGAGCAGAGGCAAAGCTAAAGCCACTAGAAGTCAGGCCATGGTGACACACAACTTTAATCCAAGTATTTGGGAGACAGAGTCAAAGGGATCTCTGAATTCAAGGCCTCCCTGGGCCACAAGATCAGTGCAGAAACAAACCCAGGTGGTGGTGGCTTTAGTGCCTTTAATCCCAGCTCTCGAGGGAATATAAAATGGGACACAGAGAGGCTTAATCTGTTTAGTGTTCCTCCCCAGCCTTGCTAGAAGTAGCACCTCTCTAGTGGCTGGCTGACTTTCTTTTCTGGTTTCCAGGTTGAACCCCAGTTTTTGTCTCTGAGTTTTTATTATTCATGCTACAAAATGGAGTCTGTATCTGTTAGGTCTTGTGGTGCTGGGTATCAGACTCACGCTAGGTATACACTTCTACCACTGAGAAAGTCTCTAGCCCTGAAATGGAAGCCAATTACTCTTTTTACCATCCTGTGTCCAAGTAGGACCTCAAGCTTGCTTATATCTCAGGTTATTTTGGGGACATAAATAACACAAAAGTTATAAAAAGGAAGCTTATCTGTAGTGTTAATTACAAATTCTTTGATACCATTGTCCTTTTTAAATAATTATGAGTCAGAGATTTAGATTATGGAATTTTTTGTTGGTGGTGGTGGTAGTTTTTTTGTTTGTTACCACTTACATAGCCCTGGCTGGTATGGTCCTTGGTGTGTACAGTAGACTTGCCTGCCTCCTGAGTGCTGGCATTAAAGATGTGCTCCACCATGTCTGGCCTGTGTGGTACTTTTTGTTTGAGATTTTTACAGAAATTTATTTCCTTCCTCCCCACAAAGTTTGCTGAGTTAAATATCTAGGGGTGGGGATATCTAGACAGATGGGCTTTTAAGAAACATGACAGATGATTCTGGTGTATCTTCTAAGTTAATAACTACTTTCATAACAAGATTGCAAGAAATTCTTAAGTAGTTTTTATTGAAACATGAAACCTCAGTACACCCCTTTGGTTCTAGCACTTGGGAACAGAGGCTAGTGGATCTCTGAGTTTGTGACCAGTCTGGTCTGTAGACTGAATCCACAACAGCCAAAGCTACATAGTCAAAAACAAAAAAATAAACAAAAAACAACAACAAAAGAAACATTAAATGTAGCATGAATTCTAATTGTTCCTAATAATAAAAACCCGGAGTCAGGTATTGGCTTAAAGCTGAAGGATCAGAGAAGGAGAATGGCAGCCACTACAGTTCTTACCTCTACCAAGGCTCAGACCAAAGAGTGATCCTGTCTGTCCAAATCTTCAGACTGCTGCTGTCTCTATGAAACCTTAGACTGCATCTTCAGACTGCACCCATCTCTATGAATCCTCAGACTTAATCTTCAGAATGTATTTGAGCTCCTGTCGCCTCCTGCCTTATAATCTTCTCTCTACCCAGCCATATCACTCCTGTCTCCACCTCCCTAGTGCTGGGATTAAAGGTGTATGATCCCAAGTACTGAGATCACCTTTGTGTGAGTTCTGTTTCTCTTTTAGACAGATTCAATCTCATGTAGCCCAGAGTTGCCTTGACTCACAGAGATCCGTCCCCCTCTGTCTCCCAAGTGCTGGGATTAAAGGTGTGTACCACTACTGCCAGTCCTGTGTGGCTGACTAGTGATTTAGATCTACACTCTGACCTTCAGACAAGCTTTATTTGTTAGATTACAAAGTATCCCTACAATTAAACCTTAAATTGGACAAAAGGCCCCAAACCAAGAAAGCTTTAATTGCTTAGTCAGCCTAGCCTTACAAAAGGTTATCTTGTTGTTGTTGTTGTTCTCTTTATCTCTGGTGTCTCACATATAGCCCAGGTTGTCATCAAACTCACTGTGTAGCTAACTTTGACCTTGGACTCTCATCCTCCTGCCTCCATCAGCTAAGTGAGGAATTATAGGTGTGATCCTTACACCTGACAGGGTTTCTCTGTGTAGCCCTGGCTATCCTGGAACTGGCTCTGTAGACCAGGCTAGCCTCAAACTCAGATCTACCTGCCTCTGCCTCCTAAGTGCTGGGATTAAAGGCATGGGCCACCCCTGCCTGGCTTTTTTTTTTTTTAAACCTCACACCCCGTTTTTTGATGCTGGGCATCAAACTCGGGGTCTTGTGCCTGCTCTGTAGGCATTTTGTCAACTGCACTGCATCCCTAACCCCAGTCCCATTGCATTAGAATTTCATTCTTGTTTATTTTCGAGAAGTAGTGGAGCAGGATGTACAATGCACATTGATACCAATGAAACAGTATAGTTTGTCTCTTGGCACTAGGGGAAAAGCTACACCCGTGGCTGTCTTCTGTTTCCTTGTTTGGGCAGCCACATTTTAAACATCTATTATTTTCTAATTCCTAGGGGAAACAGGCACTTATTTGGTTACTTGGGGTCCATGGGGAAAAAATCCCCAATGCTCCTTATGTGTTGGAGGAGTTTGTAGAAAATGTGAAGTCGGAGACATTTCCTGCCGTTAAGATGGAGCTACTGACTGCACTAATGCGCCTTTTCCTCTTGCGCCCTGCGGAGTGCCAGGACATGCTGGGACGACTGTTACATTACTGCATAGGTAGGTTTCCCAGAGCAGAGCACCTGCTGAGACTCAGCTACAAGTCCTCGCAGCCTGCACTGCTGGGAAATCATGTCTGGAGCTTGGAAAGGAGGTGGTACTTTCTAAAGTTTCTTTATTTTCTCCTCTTATGGTTGGCACAAAGGTTGGAGGGAGTAGGGTGTCTGTTTGTTTAACTCAATCCATTGTTTTCTCTCAGAGGAAGAAAAGGATATGGCTGTACGAGACCGAGGTCTCTTCTATTATCGCCTCCTGTTAGTTGGCATTGATAAAGTTAAGCAGATCCTTTGTAGTCCTAAGTCTGACCCTTCTCTGGGACTTTTGGAGGATCAGCCAGAACGACCTGTGAATAGCTGGGCTTCAGATTTCAACACACTGGTGCCAGTGTATGGCAAAGCCCACTGGGCAACTATCTCTAAATGCCAGAAGGGAGAACCTCATCGCCTTGAGCTGCCTCCCAGTGCATCATTGGCCACACCAGGTAAAAATAGTGTTTACCTTCTGTCTTGCCATGGTAAAACTTTCCACCCCCCCTTGTGGGAACTGGTGGAAAGTAAAATACTGTAGCTAAATTTCAGATGCTTGCCTGAATTTGAATCCTTTGTGGGCATGAGGAGAGTCCGTCATTGGCTATTTAACATCATGGTTATTTAACCATTTATCTGAAGACAGCAGTCACCGTATATGTGCTTTGCTTTTGATGTTTATGAGCTACAATGGCCTTGAGCTGGGTGTGTACCCAAGGCTTCCCTTTCAGCCTTGGTCCTCCTGCTTTCACCCCCACCCCAAGTACAAGGAGTACAAGTGGGTACCACCATGCCTGGCAACACATTGGGTATTTTGGAATGTAAGGTAAAAATGTTGCTGAGAGTATCTCTTATAAAAGTCTTCTAATTGTTTTAGGTCACTTGATTTCTGAAGAGAACAAAGAAGGAATACAAGAATCTCCTGATCCTGAAGCTCTTGTGCTGGTCCCCAATCTCCAGCTTACTGCTGAGTATTTTGAGAAAACATGGCTTAGCCTCAAAGTTGCTCATCAACAGGTATTTCCTTGGCAGGGAGAAGTCCAGCCCGACACTCTCCAAATGGCTCTAAGAGTAGTGAACATTCAGACCATCGCCATGAGCAGGGCTGGAGCAAAGCCCTGGAAAGCCTACCTCAGCGCTCAGGATGACACCGGCTGTCTCTTCTTAACTGAACTGCTGCTGAAGCCTGAGAACTCAGAAATGCAGACCTCTGTGAAGCAGAGCGTGGCGAGGTCTGAAACACTGCATGGGTTCGTGTCTGTGTTAGAAACTGTGATTGGAACCATCGGAGACATAAAATCTTAACACTGTCTCGCTGCCTGCCTTGGGGTGAGATGAACACTTTCAAGAGTTCCTTCACTTTCTTACAGAGCTGCTGTCAGTCCACGTATCAGATGCAGAAGAGAGTGGGCAGTCTGGGAATCCCGGCTCTAATTTTTACCCTAAGTCCCTTCCAGCCTGTCAGGGATTGATCCCATTTTTAAAGGAGAGTGTTTACACAGTCTTGGTAAGGGTAAGGATAGGATGGGGTTGTTTCTCTGATCATTTTAGGGATTATAATTATTAAATATACCTGGTGCCTGTGGAAATTGGTAGCTGTCACCATTTTTGAGGGTCTTTTTTTTTTTCCTTCAGTAAACTGTTCTTGTATTACTAGGCTGCTTTTTAGGTTAGGAACCAAAAGTCCTTAATGTGGTCTAAAGTACCTCTCCAGTGTCATGGCTCCCCACTCCAGAAACAGCCTCTCTTCTGACACAGTGGTTTACCAAAGAAGAAAACAAAAAACTGGTTTATTGTAATCTCTGAGTGCTCTTTCATCCCAGGCCTTAACATCTGTTTCTTGCCTAGAGCAGTTCCTTGCTCTCACATCTCAACACGCAGTGTGTCTTTCTTAGTTGTGGGTCTTCAGGGTGTTTTGTGTGACTCTCTGCCTTAATTAGGGCTCTGTACTCAAGCTGTCACAGCTGCCACTCAGGAACGGAGAGGAAGCTCAGGTGGTAGTGCTCGATTAGCATGCACAGACCCCAAGTTCGAGCTGTAGCACCACATAAAGTGGAGTATGGTGGTGCGGGCCTGGAATCCCAGTGCTCGGGAGCTGGAAGCAGGAGGATTAGAAATTCAAGGTCAGTGTCAGCTACAGTAGGGTGCTTTGAGGCCAGTTTGGGATACATGAGACACTGTCAGCAAAAAAAGAGGAGTCCTGGTGAGATGGCTCAGCAGGTGAGATGCTTGCTACCAAGCTTGCAAACCTGAGTTGATACCCTTGGCCCACATTGTTGAAGGAGAGAACCAACCTAACGCATGTTTATTCTCTGACATCCATCCACACATATGCTGTGGGACAGAGTATGCTCCACTACATTCAATAAATAATTTTTTAAAAATCTTTTATTTATTTTTTATTTATTTATTTTATGTGCATTGGTGATTTGCCATGGGTGTCGGGTCCCCTGGAATTGGAATTATAGACAGTTGTGAGCTGCCATGTGGGTGCTGGGAATCGAACTCAGGACCTTTGGAAGAGCAGTCAGTGCTCTTAACCACTGAGCCATCTCTCCAGCCCCAGTAAATAATTTTTAAATTTAATTTATTTTAATCTTTTCTCATTTTACACACCAAATCCATTTCCCACTCAACAAATAAATTTTAAAAAAATTTTAATTGTCTGGCATGGTGACTTAGTGTGTAAACTACCTATCTCCAAGCTTGAGGATCTGAGATCAATCCCCAGGACCCAATGATAGAAGGAGAGAACTGGCTCCCAAAGGTTGTTGTCTGACCTTCATTCATACACTGTGCCATGTGTGTATGTGCCCCCCCCCAAATAAATAATTTAAAAATGTTTTTATGTTGCAGCTCTATTGACATTGTTTTCTTATTGTTTATGCTCAGTTTTTGTTTTATTTATGCTTGACTGTATTTTATACAGTGATATCACTAATGCTGTAGATGCAACAGAATAACAGCAATCTGTGTTAAGACTCAGCTGTCCAGAAAGGGAGAATGAAATACCAGTTAATCCCAGTGTGTTGGAATGGAGAAATAGATATTTACAGAGGATAGAGCTGAGACATTAGCCTCAGATTTGGCTTTGTGAAAGATTTGGGCTTTTTCCTCAACTGCTGCCGTGGTGCTCAGTCCCTCCAAGGAACCTGAGGCCACACTGGGGTGAGGCCCTCACTTCTTCCAGCGACTAGCACTGTGCTAGCCGTCCACACCACGGCCTCCACCTCTGAGCTTGCCTCTACCTATTCTGCCCTCATCCTCCACCATGGCAAGGTGGTGGTCATGGAGGATAAGATCAACGCCCTCATTAGTGCAGCTGGCATCAATGCTGAACCTTTCTGGGCTGGCTTGTTTGCAAAGGGCCTCGCCAATGTCAGCACTGGGAGTCTCAAATGCAAGGTAGGGGCTGAAGCCGCACCAGCAGGCGGTCCTGCCTTCTCCACCACTGCTGCCCCCACTGCGGAGAAGAAAGTGGAAGAAAAGAAGGAAGACTCCGAGGCTTCTGATGACGACATGGGCTTTGGTGTTGTTCACTAAATATTTTGTTAACATGCCCAATAAAAAGATGAACCTGTAAAAAAAAATGATTTAGCAGTCAGAATGAAGAGAAGCATTTCTTTGTCATATTTTTTTCTTACTACATTGTGGGTGAGTGTGTGTGTGCAAATGTACCCTGTGGATTCTGGGTATCTTCAAATTTTGTGCAATCCTATTTGACCACTCAGCCATCTCTCCAGCCCTGTCACCAGACTTTAATTTGTAAGAGAAATGTGCATGTATTTCTTAGGGCGACATGAGGTGATAGGTGCAGGATCCTCATAGGAAGTTGGTAAAGAGTTTCGTATGACATTTTCCTTATGGAAGCAGAGAGCGTAACAAGCTGAGCTCAAGGCACACCTTTGCGGGCTTACAGTAGCATCTCACCAACTAGCTTAGCTCAAGAATGTCTGTCTAGATATGTAAATTGCATGGTCGGCTTTGTTTTTGTGTTTTTGAGACAGGGTCTTAATGCAAAGCCCTGGCTGGCCTGGAACTTGTTATGTAGACTATTGTGGCCTCAAAGTCATCAGAGATCCTCTTGCCTCTGCCTCCTAAGTGCTGGAATTAAAGACTCATGCCATCATGCCTGGTTAAATTATCATAACAGATAATTTTTCACTCATGATTTCTCTCAACGAGGTTCTAATAGAGTGAATGGTAGGTAGTATTGACTTATTTAATAGGGAAGAGGTAGGTAGTACTGACTTACTTAATAGGAAGAGCCTATGTTTTGGGAACTGCTTATCAAGGAGTCTTCCCAACTGAATAATTCTAAGGGCAGTGAAGGTCTTGTTACCCTTATGTCTACAATACATTCCCCATAATATTTCTTAGTGAATATTTGTTGAATGAATAGCTGTAAGGAATTAATGGTATTCTTAAAATATTTATTTTGTGCATATATGTGAGGGGGGATAAGTGCCAGGGTGTGTGTTATAAGTCAATACAACTTAATTTTTCATTCCCCTGTGTGGGCAACAGGAATTGAACTCAGGACATCAGGTCTAGCATCAGGCAGCTTTTCTCATTGGGCCATCTTATTGACCCCTAGACTAATCTGAGGTTGATGTCTGAAATATGTTTTATTATAGTCTATTAACTATACAGAAAGTAATGAAATGCCATTTAGACCAGAATTTTTTTCTTTTTTTTCTATTTGTTTTTGTTTTTTTTCAGACTGGGCCTTACTATGTTGCTATGTAGACCAGATTGACCTTTAAACCAAGGTCTGCTGCCTGCCTTTGACTTTAGAGTGCTGGGATGGTTTTGAACCACCATGTAGGTACTAGGACTCAAACCCAGGTCCTCTGCAAGAACAAGTGCTCTTGACCTCTGAGCCATCTGCCACACTCTGAGAAATTGCTTTTGGAAGATGTATTTTATTTATTTATTTGTTTCAGAGTCACAGGTCCTGCTGTTACAGGTATGCATCACTACACCTGACCTGGGAGTGTACTTTAAATTTTTTTTTAAAATATTTATTTATTTATTTATTATGTATACATTATTCTGTCTGTGTGTATGCCTGCAGGCCAGAAGAGGGCACCAGACCTCATTATAGATGGTTGTGAGCCACCATGTGGTCGCTGGGAATTGAACTCAGGATCTTTGGAAGAGCAGGCAATGCTCTTAACCTCTGAGCCATCTCTCCAGCCCTGTACTTTAAATTTTTAAAAAGTTTAATTATTCCTAGTGGGGAGTGGTGGCAGGGAGTGGGAGGGGTGTGTGTGTGTGTGTGTGTGCATCTCAAAGGATGCTGGTGGAGACTAGAAGACAGCGTTTGAGAGGAGGTGCTGTTCTTGCACTGTGTTCTGAGGATACAACTCAAGTCTTCAGGCTTGCTCAGCAAGTGCTTTTACCTGCTAAGCAGTCTTATCAGCCCCTGGAAAGTGTAATTTCCAGATGGTCCCAGGGAAGTACTGATTCTTCCAGTTGCTTGGCTTTGCTAATTTGTAAACAACATGACCAAAATGCTGTATACCATGAACTTACTAATTCCTAGCATTTTTCACCTTAGGAGCTCTGTTTAACTTCTGTGAACAAGTGGCTTGATGATATAATATAAATGATGCCTGCTTTTCTTTTAAAATCCCAAGGGCACCTCATCCTGGCTTCTAAAAACAATGGCCCAGTCTCAGCCTTAGTTGATAGGTAAGCATTATGTAACCACGTAATGCCGAGGCAGCCATTTGTATCTTAACAGACCATTGTTTATCGCTATGAACTAGTAACAGTTATATATCTTTTTCTTCTCTCTATCTGGATGAGGGTTCTGACTACTTTTTTTTCTTAGCTACTGGGTGTTTGGGGGAGAAAGGGAACATGACTTATTTTCTTTAGGTTTCCATACTAAGAGAACCTACATCTGGGAAATTTACCCATATACCCTTGGTGTTGCTGATGGAAGAACACAGGCTTTGGGCCAGGATCCTATAAGGAGACAAGACTTTAAGGGGCCTGATGTCTGCTGTTGTGGTTAGATGGTGGCAAAAAAACCCAACAACAACAAAATGACTGTAAAGTATTATGGTCTTATCATGATGTTAGGACTGAAGGGAGGTGGGCTGCAGGGAAGAGACTGTTTAGGAAGGAACTGCATTGAAAGTCCAAAGAAGTAAATAAGGTGTGAAAATTTATTCCACAATATCCCCGGGAGCCTATACTCTGTTTATATAACCTTATTTATTATCGGTACATTAATTATACAAAATAATACAAAGAAGTTGAGACTACATTCCAAAGATGACATTTGCCCATAAGCATATCAGTAGTGAAATGGTGGTTTACTATTGTGAGAAAAACTTGTGTTTAAGGTAAGAGAGACTTTTGTGTGTATATGTGTTTGTGTGTGTGTGTGTGCCGGTACAAATGTTTGTGCATACCTGTTTAGGCCAGAGGTCAAAATTAGATGTCTTCCACCCTTACCTTTTAAAACAGTCTCTCACAGAACCTAGAGCTTACTGCCAGCCAGCCACAGGAGTCCCCTTTGTCTCTGCCTCTCCAGTGCTGAGGTGACAGCTACACGCCATGTCTCTGCAACTGCTCCCATTGGTTGCTGGATGGCACCACCGTGATGCCAGTTGGGCTAGGCACCAACCGGTGAGCATAATGCCCCACATTAGGTGCCATTTTGTAGATGGAGACTGCACATTGGTTTTCCGGCTGCCCAGCTGCCCAGACCCAAATAATCACACAGAAACCATATTAATTACAACACTGTTTGGCCAATAAATAGCTTAGGTGTATTTCTAGATAGCTCTTATATCTTAAATTAACCCATTTCTATTAATCTGTGCATCACCACAAGGCTGTGGCCTTCTGATAAGGTTCTGGCATCTTTCTTCCTTGGCAGTTACATGGCGTCTGCCTGACTCCACCTTCTTTCTCCCTGCATTCAGTTTAGTTTTTCTGCCTAGCTCTATTCTGCCCTGCTTTAGACCAAAGCAGTTTTTTAAAAAATTAACAAATGGTAATAAAACAGTCATAGCATACAAAGGGGAGTCCCAACAACCTCTACATATATACTTATTAAAAAATAAAAAATGTAGCTGGGTGGTGGTGGTGGACACCTCTAATCCCAGCACTCGGGAGGCAGAGGCAGGCAGATCTCAGTGAGTTTGAAGCCAGCCTGGTCTACAAAGCAAGTTCTAGGACAGTCAGGACTGTTACAGAGAGAAACCCTGTCTTGAAAAACCTAACTAAATAAATAAACATAATTATGCATGTGTTATATGTGTGTGTGTGTGTGTGTGTGTGTCCGCGTGAGTTTGTGTGCATCACGATGTGTGTGAAGGTCTGAGGGGCCTCGAGAGGGTCAGTTCCCTCCTTCTACCTCGTGAGTCCTGGGGATCAAACTCAGGTCAGCAGTATTGTGAAAAGTGGTGTGCGAGAGAAAGACGCCATGAGGCAGAGCTCATGTGGAGGGGGCTTTTATTAAGGGAAAGGGAATGGAAACGTGGGGAGAGGAGGGGAAGGCCAGCCTCTGGGGGCGGGAATGGCGGAAGAGAAGGGAGAGGAAGGGAGGAGGGAGAGAGAGAAAGAGAGACCGACAGAGAGAGAGAGAGGGAAGGAGAGGGGCAGAGAGACGGTGTGTGTGTGTGTGTGTGTGTGTGTGTGTGTGTGTGTGTGTGTGTGTGTGTGTGGCAGGGCCCACCTTTAAAAGGGAATGTAGTGAATGTGCACAGGAGGAGCTCTAGTGGCTGCAGCCCAGGGTATTTCCTGTCAGAGCCCCAAGGGCAGGGCAGGTGTCTGAACACTAACAGTCAGGCTTGCTGTGAAGTAGCCACAGAGCCACCTCACTGCCGCCCTCCCGTTATCGTTTGTAGTGTTGATATAATTCCAGACTTATGAAGAAGTACAAGAAATTCCAAGAAACCTCTAGTCCACCCACATGAAGCATTTTGGTCTGCCTTATGTCTTATGCTCTCTTTTTCCCCATAGTGTTTACACAAGTGCCATACACAGCCCTATGTCTGTCTACCCTTTCTGAACTATGCGAGCTCTGTTGGAGATTCCCCCTCAGCTGGTGTGGACGGTCTTCCTAAGAATGAAGACATGACCATGTACAGTTCCAGCACAGTTATCACACTCGGGGCCTTTAGTATTTTTACAGTCCCATCTACAGGACACATCCCGTCCCATCTTTGATTTGTGCGTCTATTTTTTTCCTAGTCAGGATCTAATTTAGTTGTCATAGCTCATTAGCTTCTTTTATACTGTAATAATTACTAACTCTCTCCCTATTGCTTGACATTAACTTTTAGCAGTGGGGCTTGGAATAGAAATTAAATTTAGGGCATGCTAGGCAAGAGCCATCTCCACCCACCTACCCCTTTCTTTAGGTAACGTCTCGTGTCATTCAAACTGGTCATGAACTCATGCAGTCCTCCTGCATCCATCTCCCGAGTTGATTATAGGTTGAGTCATTATGCTGAGCTATCCACAGAGTGTGTAAAGGCTTCAGAAATCTTGGTTCAGAGCTAAAGAGATGTCTCAGTTTGTAGATTGCTTGCCTAGCCTGCAGGAAGCTCAGGGTACTATCTTTAGCACTACGTAAAGCCAGGAATGGTAGTGCATGCTTGTAATCCCAGACCTCAAGAGGTGGAGGCAGGAACATAAAAAGTTCAAGATAACCCTTGGCTATAAAGTGAGTTAGAGGTCACCCTGTCTCAAAAGAGAAAAGAAGATGAGGTTTCTTTATATAGTCCATATTTAAAACCACACTTCAGGAGAGAACTTGATCACTCAGTAGTGGCTAAAGCCCAGGTGGTATAGGTACCCAGTCAGGAGCTGAATTCCAGATCTAATATTTGCTAGCCCTCATTGAAACAATAACAACAACAACAACAAACAACCACACAAAGGCCTAGGACCTCACAGCCCGTCGACTGAGTGAGCACAACGATGCTGATGGTGACAGCACCCAGGCCATCGTTCGCTGGGTTCAAAATGTGTTACTCAGATAGGACACTCAGAGTCAGTGTTGTGGGGCATGCCTGTAATTCCAGCACGTAGGCCAGTTCGGGGGAGGGGGCAGACTTAAAACAGTTTTTGGGACAAAAAAATAAAAGCTCAGTGTTACTACTATCACCTATGATTGAAAAAAAAAAAAGTCCTAGTGAAACCCGAAGTGTATATACTACCCTGACCTGAAAAGACAATGTTTTGCATCTTATTGTTTGAGGTCCTGGTTTGCTGATAAAGAAATTGAGTAGGACTTAGGCACATCGATGTAAAAAAAAATACAGAACTGGGGAGATGAAGACCTGTGTCCCAGCTTTATCTTAGTCTAGAAGTTTCTGTGTGATCTCTGAAAATTCCCTTGATGTCTCTGAGCCTCTATTTCCTCACATGAAGAATTATGAATACTGGGTATTAAGTAGTATAAGGTTAACTAGGCTGGCTTTGTTTCATGTAAAACTGATCTTGGGACTAGAGAGAAGGCTCAGCAGGTGACAGTACTTGCTGCTTTTTCGGAGGGCCTGGGTTTGACTTTCAGTGCCCAAGTGCAAAGACTTAATATCCACCTGTAACTCCTGCTTCAGGGGATCTAGTGCCCTCTTCTGGCCTCTGTGTGCACTGGACCGGCATGACATATACTCACACATAGAAATAAAGAAAAATAACATTTAAAATAATTCAAAACTGGGTCTTGATTGTGACCTTTCCACTTAACGTGAAAGCTCCTCACCTACCTCTTCTGAAGGTACAGACTCCCAGCCAGACAGGGCGCTACACACCTGCAATCCCTGCACCCAGGGGAAGTTCTAGGCCAGTCTGGATAACTAGGGCCTTATCAGAAATCAAGAAAAAGGCACAAATCCTATCATGTTCCCACTCTCACGACCGCATCTGAATCTAATCTGCCTCCCAAAGACTCTTCAAAAAGTCATCGAATTTGTTCCATCTTTGATGTATGCCTTTTGTAGAAATGCAAACATTTATTGCAGAAGGAACCCAAAGATGTGACTACCAGGAGACCCACTGGGGGACATTTGCAAAATGGCTGTCACAGGAAGAAACTGGACTTGACCTATGGTGATTGGACAGATGAGGGGACAGCCTCAATCTGGGCTGCTGGGTCTAGAGTTAAGCACTGCCCAGCGTTATTAAATGCTACCAAATCGTATTAAAGGCTATTAGAATTGTTCGAGCTGAGCTTTTTGCTGCATCTTTATTATAAACACCCTTTTAATGTTTCTGGGAATGGCTGGACTGCGGGGAGTTGGCTGTCTGTCAGGCCCTTCCTTCATGCCGTGCTCAGGGAACTGTTACCTGAGCAGTTCCTCGGCTGGTACCTGGCTGGACTGCCCACATGGCAGCCTGGTTGTTTTGGGGACTTTATTGACACTCAGTGGCCAAGGTCCATTTCCACCACAGCTGAACACGTGCTCCAGTTGTGACTGTTCTGGACAACACCGGCTAAGAAAATAGCGCTCTATGCAGTAGAGCAACCCCGGGCGTGCCAGGCATGGTTGTGCAATCCTAGGACACAAGAGATGCACAGGAGGATCAAGAATTCAAGGTTAGCCTCTGCTGTGATTTTAAGGTCATCTTGGGCTACACCAGCTCTATCTATAAAAAAGATCAATCGATAATAAGTGTCAGTGAACTAGACACTATGCTGGTTACTCTTCAGCTGTCTCGTTCAGATCAGAGGGAAGATTTCCATCACAACCCCCACCTCCATTCCCCGACCTCCACTCTGGCCCAGCAAAAAGACACGGGTTGTTGTAGACGGTAACCCTTCATTTGCATGAAGAGCTGCACCATGACTGGTGCAGGCATCCCTGCCACACACACACCACCTGGTAATGGAGTCAAACTTTCCAGCTCGCTATTCAAATCAGCTGGGAGTCGCCCTTCTCTGCTGCTCCCTGGAGCTAGAAAAGCATTAAGGCTCAATAAATGGAGTGTGGTGGTTTGAAAGAACCCCCCCCCCCCAGGGAATGACACTCTTAGGAGCTGTGGCCTTGTTGAAGGAAGCACGTCACTGTGGGGGTGGGCTTTGAGGTCTCCTACGCTCAGTGTCACGGTTTCCTTCTTGTTGACCGCAGATGTAGAACTCTCAGCTCCTCCAGCACCACGTCTGCCTGCATGCCAGCCGACATGATGATAATGGACTAACCTCTGAACTCTAAGCCAGCCCCAATTAAATGTTTTCCTGCATAAGAGTTGCTGTGATTAGGGGCTGGAGAGATGGCTCAGCATTGAGAGCATTGCCTGTTCTTCCAAAGGTCCTGAGTTCAAATCCCAGCAACCACATGGTGGCTCACAACCATCTGTGGTGAGGTCTGGTGCCCTCTTCTGGCCTGCAGACAGGATATTGTATACATAATAAATAAATAAATATTTTTAAAAAAAAGTGATTAGCAGTGGTGGCGCATGCCTTTAATCCCAGCACTCGGGAGGCAGAGGCAGGCGGATCTCTGTGAGTTCGAGACCAGCCTGGTCTACAAGAGCTAGTTCCAGGACAGGCTCCAAAGCCACAGAGAAACCCTGTCTCGAAAAACCAAAAAAAAAAAAAAAAGAGTTGCTGTGATCATGGTGTCTCTTCACAGCAAGAGAAACCCTAAATCAAATGGTCTCTCCCAAATGGTCTTTTCTATCTATCTATCTATCTATCTATCTATCTATCTATCTATCTATCTATCTATCTACTGTCTCTATCATCTATTATCTGTCTACTATCTATTATCTATCTATCTATCATCCATCTATCTATCTATCTATCTATCTATCTATCTATCTATCTATCTATCATCTCTCTCTTATTTTTAAGTCAAGCTCTCACTATTTAGCTCTGTCTAGCCTGGAAAATATGTAGACCAGGCTGGCCTTGAACTCACAGAGGCTCCCTAGCTTCTGCCTCCTGAGTGCTGAAACTGAACGTTGCTGATTTTTGATTTCTGTCACACACAGGCTGAGCTGCTGAGATGAAGAGAGACAGCAGAGCAGCTCCGACAGCAGCAGCAGCAGCGGTGAGAGAGCATCCAGAGTTCCCCGGAGCAGAACACAGACAGCGAGCCGGAACAGGACCTGGAAATAGAGAAAACGTTCTCCAAGGCCCTGGGGACTAGAAGAGCTCCAGGAAGCTGCTAAGCCTTAGGAGTTGAGGGTCCTTGTCCCTATGGCAGGAGAGGTAGAAGATGTGGAGCATACAGCTAAGGTTTGGGAACGCCAACACTAGTTAGTTGCTGCTGCTGCTGCTGCTGTGAGCCTGAGATTACATTGGTTACGACTGAGAGATGCGACAGCCCAGAGAGAGAGAGAAGCCTCTGATCTGAGCACCTACAGCCATAGACTCCGGACCCAAGAGCCTGGCACCATAGCCCTTAAGTTCTCAGGACTTAAAGCTATAAGGTTCTGAGTCTGTCAGCACAGCCACAAGCCTTCGGCACTCAAGGGTCCCGGTCTACCAACATTAGACTAGCTACCTCTCTCTGAGGGTTTCCACGTGAGAGGAGCAAAGGCACCCAGTCAGCTGACTAGTAGCACAAGATGCCTCTTGATTAAAGAATATCATGACTGGCAAGATGGCCTAGGATGTAAGGTGCTTGTCCCAACCCTAAGGACCTGAGTTCAAGTTCTGGGATCCACAGGTAGGAGACAACCCGCTTTCTCAGGTTGTCCTTGGCCCTCCACACCTCCCGTAAGGTGCATGAGCACACACATGAAATACATATTAACAATTTTAAGTAAAATCATAGCAATATGAAGCAACATCACCCATTTTACACAGTCATCTAAGAGTGCAAAGATACTGGTAAACATGGGAGAGGCAGATAAGGGAGAGAGAGATAGGGCTACAAAAAATGCACAAGACCGGCATGGTGGTCCACACCAGTGGTCCCAGCATTGGCAGGCTGAGGGGAGAGGACTGCCCCAAATTTGAGGCTGCACTGAGCTACATAGTGACTTGGAGGCCAGAGACAGTGAGCTGACATAATTCAATCTTCCATGCCAGTCTCAAGATGGGCTGGCTCTGCCTGCCACCCTGGTTAAATAACGGTGACCTTGAGTCTTGGGAGAGTTGCGGTTTCTGGCTGGGGTTTTACCTGTGAGAAGGTGTGGGCACCTGCAGAACCAGCCTGGGAAGAGACCAGTTCTTCCCACAGGTGGACTGGAGCTTTGCTCGGCCCTCTGCCAGCCTGGGGACTGTGGAGAGGAAGGGCTGTCAGAGATCATACCTGTCAGTGCCCCGGGGCCAGCGGGTTGGTCGGGAATGGAAACTCATTTAAAACTACACCCTAGGACTCAACGCCCTGTCATTTTCTTTACAAATCTTCTTTCATCGTCATCAACTCGGAGAGGTGAGCCGAGCAGTCTGTGAGTCTCTGTTGGACATGAATGCATCTAGTAAATCCATACTGAATGCTTACTGTGTATTCTGGGAACACAGCCCTGAACACAGCACACAGCGCTCCATCCCCACGAGGGAAGGCAGTGTTGGGAATGGAAGTAATCTGACAGACTTAAACGGGGTGGACAAATAGGAAGTCACTGTGTTTGTGAGTGGTGGTCAGGGAAGACCTGGCTTGCCTTGGAGCAGGGACCTGAGGATGGGGTAGAGATGGCAAATGCAAAGGCCCAGGGGTGGAGTTGGGCTTGGGGGCTTTCAAAAATAATCCCCCCCTTTTTTTTGTTTTTTTTTTTCGAGACAGGGTTTATCTGTAGCTTTGGAGCCTGTCCTGAAACTCCCTTTGTAGACCAGGCTGGCCTCGAACTCACAGAGATCCGCCTGCCTCTGCCTCCCGAGTGCTGGGATTAAAGGAGTGCACCACCACCACCCGGCTTATTTTATTTTATTTTGTTTGAGACAGGGTTTTTCTTCAGCTTTGGAGCCTGCCTTGGAACTCGCTACATGACTTCAGATAAGTTATTTAACTCCTCTGGGTCTCAGTTTACCTACCTGTAAAGTAGGGTTCATGTTAATTTATTGATTGTGATAGGGAGCTTCTAAAATGATTCGTAATAATTGCTTGTGTTCACCCCGCCCCGGCCCGTGAATGTCGCTCATTTTCTACTGATGCTGTCACAAAGCCACAGATGTGATGGCTTAAAGTAATCCGGTTTCCTATTCTGCAGCTCCGGGAGAGACTCATTGAAGTGGGTCTTCCTGAGCTACAGCCAAGGATCACACGGTTCCTCCCTCCCTCCATGCCTTCCTTGCTTTTCCTTCCTTCCTCTTTCTTTCTCTCCTTTTCAACCCCAGGGCCTTGCGCGTTCTGGGCACACACCCTACCCTCTGTTTCTCCACATTGGCTTCTTTCCTTCTGGAAGTGTCAGGGAAGAATCTGTTTCCTTAGCTTGTCCATTCAATCTAGAGACTGCTTGCATGGCTTAGCTCATGGTCTCTTCCTCCATCTTCCAAGTGCATTGCTCCAAATTCCTTCCCATCATCCCACCCGTCACTCACTCTCACTCTCCTGGGCTTCCTCTTCCCGCTTAGAAGGATCCTCATGACAAGACTGAGCTCACCTGTGCAGTCTAGAACACTCTTTCCATCTCAAACTCCTTCAAAGGCAAAACCCCGAGCCATGGAAGCCGCTTTATGAACTGTGGCAGTTGTGTCCCGCGCGTTTTGAGGGGCAGGATTGTGAATTCAGTCTGCTGCAGACAGCCACATCACATTTGTGACTGGGCGAGGAAAAGACAGCGGCTTTTCTCTCGGGGGTTCTGTCTCTAACTCATCATTTTGGGGAAAGCCAGATGCAGCAAGAGGCAGCTGCATGCAGGGATCCATTTAGCTAAGAACTGACGCTTCCCATAAAGGCCCATCACACACGGGGCTGCCAACAATCGTGAGTATACTCTAAAATGGCTTCTGCACCCAGCCCTGGCCAACAGCCGGATCTCGGTCTCAGGGGCGAACCTGAGTGACCGGGCAGCAACGCAGCCTCCCAGATTCCACATCCTCAGAAGTGGTGTGAGAGGAATTACCTGGAAGACGTTGCTAAGCTTGGGGTCGTTGGTAATGTAACAAGGGACAGTTACATCCATTTAGCTTATATCTGTTGAGTGCCTGTGGTGGTCTGAAAGAAAATGGCCCCCAAAGGGAGTGGCACTGTGAGGAGCTGTGGCCTTGTTGGAGGAAGTGTGTCACTGTGGGGTGGCTCTGGGGTCTCTTTTGCTCAAGCTTCCCTCAGTGTGACTTTCAGTTTCTTCCCGTTCCCTGCAAGACGCAGCACTCTCAGCTCCAGCACCACGGCTGCCTGCACGCGGGCATGCTCTCTGCCAAGATGGACTGCACCTCTGAAACTGTAAGCAAGCCACCCTTATTAAAGGTTTTCTTTATAAGAATTGCCGTGGTCATGGTGTCCCTTCATGACGATAGTAACCTGGACTAAGACAGGGACTGTGCCGTGAGTCAAGCTTTACTTGATGTGTTGGAGAGCAGCCGTGAATGACGCTGAGAAACCCCGTTCTCACAAACGTTAGGCCACCAGAGGAGACGCGTGGACATGTCACAAGCTGACAATATTTTGTAGTGTCTTTTTTTTCTATTTTTGAGTCAGGGACTGTGTTGCTTTGGCTGGCCTTGAACTCTATGCCTCCTAAGTGCCGGGATTAAAGGTGACCGCCACCACGCTTGGTAAAGGTGACAGTTTTTAGGGGGAGAAAACACAGTAAAGGGTGGGTTTGCTGGAAAGCTGGTGTTTGAACAGAGGCTTGAACATAAGGGAGGGAACCACTCATTTTGGGGGAAGAATATTCTAGGTATAGAGGGCACAAGTGCTAAGGACCTGTGGTGTGTTCCTAGGGGAAGATTTGTATCACTCTTTACTCTGGGTCTGAGTCATTTCCTCTCAGGCTTAGATTGTAGGATGGAAGCTGCAGAGGGTGGCTCATCTCACGAAGGGAGGGAAATTCCAGGATCATTTATAGGAGGGAAGGGACATAAGAAAACAAAACAAAACAAAATCCCTTAGGATGCAGGACAAGCTCT
>NW_026067977.1:4989339-5037567 GCF_014885135.2 Alexandromys fortis
TGTCCTGGAACTAGCTCTTGTAGACCAGGCTGGTCTCGAACTCACAGAGATCCTCCTGCCTCTGCCTCCCAAGTGCTGGGATTAAAGCTCTGTTCTTCCAGCTCTGCTCTTCAGGAGGAGCCCTCAGCAGTGCGCCAGCGCCCCCTGGTGGTCAACAGGAAGTCACATTTAGCGGCAGTCTGGCAGTGGGTGGAGGGCTCTGCCGGCCAGGACCTCCAAAGTTGTAACCTGTTCACTTGAGGTCCATCAGCTTAATTACTCGTTTATTTAGGGGTTTTTGTTTGTTTTGTTTGAACAATGCTGTCATGTAGCCAAGGCTGGCCTCAAGCTCACCATGCAGTAGGAGAATGACTGATCCTACCTCATCCTTGGCATCCCTGGAATTACAGGTGTGTCCCACCATGCTTGTCCAAAGCCCTGGGCACTTTAAAAAGTACTTTTCTGTTTGAGGCCCTGTGCTAAGTACTTTGCAGGTGCCCTCACTTAATCCTCTTAGTCAGCCCTGTTGGGTGGGGCTGTGGCAACTCCCAGTTTACAGGATGAGGGTGGGAGGAGACAGCTAGCTAGTGTCCACTGACTCCAGGCCCTCCTGTTTCTGAAAGGACAAGACTATGGGAAGAAGTATCTAAAAGTGCTGGCCATAGCCACATATCGTGCAAGTGTTAGCCCACATATCATGCATGTGGGCTATTAATGTTTCCATTTACCAGCATGGGAAATTAATGTACAGGGCTTAGGTATTTGCCTCAGGTCATAGAGAGAGCAAAGAGGATCAAGCAAGAACTGGGAACATGGGGGGCTGAAGAGAAACAGGAAAGCACTGAGCAGTGTTGGCTTGTCCCTTTGTTCTGTTCCTAAATACTAAGTGTGCATCTAGGAAGTGCTGGTCCCTGTATGCAGCTCAGTGTGAGGCATGCAGGAGAGAGAGCGAGAGTGAGCGAGCGAGCGAGCGAGCGAGAGAGAGAGAGAGAGAGAGAGAGACAGAGAGAACCTCATCTATTCACAAAATGATTTCCTGAACACAGGGGCTTAAAGGAGCACAGAATGGTTCAAACCTTGTCCCAAACAGAAGTAAATGTGAACAGGTGACCCTGCCAGGGAAAGGAAGGAGACACCTTAAGTGAACACAAACATTTTGCAGTGAGACTCAGCAGTTGTGGCAAAGATAAGCCCCAATTTAGGGCCTAGCTGGACAAACCACTTTCAAAGAAAGCAAGGCAGCTGCCATTCTCCTGAGACATTTGGGAAGGAGTAACTCGGGGGAAGGGTATTGAAACCCTGCCTGTGAAGAGGAGTCTGGCAACTCAGTGTAATTTTGAGGGGGTGCCCAGCAACTGGCATCTACTACCAGCTCTTCTTGCTCCACACCTCTGGCCTGGCTGTGCATCAGACTCCCAGGAGTGGCCCTGCAGGGTGATTGATTCCAGGCACCACACTGGCTAGGCTGTTTCCTCCCTCTGACACAGGCCCTGCAGACCACTGTCAGAGGCTTGCTCTGCCTGTATGTGGGAGAAGCTGCTACCCAGGAGTCCTTGCATGGTGGGGTCTTCAAGGATGACCCTGCTGTGCCCTGCCTGAGGCTATCAGCACTGGAGGAGCTCCATCACACACTTCCTCCCCAGGACAGACTGTTTTTTTTCAGCATCTATAAGTAAGTCAGCTTTTGATTACTAATGCCTAAGATACTCATCTTTAAGGGAGAAAAGCTTATTTCTTTCTTTTTATTAAGAATTTTTTATAATATAATATTTTCCAATTTTTCATACCTATCCCCGTTCTCGCTCCCTCCCCTCCTCCTTCTTCCTCCACCTTTCCCCCACCCCACCTTCCTATCTACTCCTCAGAAAGAGTAATGCTTCCCTTGGGGGAGTCAACAAAGTCTGACACTCTCAGGCTGGCAAGACCAAGACCTCCCTCCTATATCTAGGCTGAGTAAGATATACTTGTAACAGTATGAAAAAAAAAAAGGTGTTTTTTGTTTTTTTTTTTAAAGTTCCCAGTTGGGCTGGAGAGATGGCTCAGTGGTTAAGAGCATTGCCTGCTCTTCCAAAGGTCCTGATTCAATTCCCAGCAACCACATGGTGGCTCACAACCATCTGTAATGAGGTCTGGTGCCCTCTTCTGGCCTGCAGACAGGATATTGTATACATAATAAATAAATAAATATTTAAAAAAAATAAAGTTCCCAGTTTTTAGTTTTTAGGATATGTGTTACATTGGGGAAGAGGTTTTGCTTTGGTTTCCACAGGAGAAGAAAGTCTAGGGATACCATCAAAATTGAAAAAGATTACATTCAAACAGGAGAAAATTCATGATTAGAAGAGGTGATAGTCCATGAAACTGTGTGACCATTCAAGCTAAACTAACATATAAGACTAACAAAAGCCTTTCATAGAACAATACTCAAATTCATATGGAAAAACAAAACAAAACAAAACAAAACAGAAGAGCCAAATCAATTATGTAAACAAAAGAACTTCTGGAGGTATCAAAATCCTGGACCTCAAACTCTACTATATAGCTAAAGTGATGAAAACAGCCTGGTATTGGTATAAAAACAGACAGGAGAATCAATGGAATCGAATCAAAGACCCAGATATCAATCTACACACCTATGAACTCCTGATTTTTTTTTTTTTTGAGACAGGGTTTCTCTGTAGCTTTTGGTTCCTGTCCTGGAACTAGCTCTGTAGACCAGGCTGGCCTCGAACTCACAGAGATCCACCTGCCTCTGCCTCCCGTGTGCTGGGATTAAAGGCATGCGCCACCACCGCCCGGCTCGAACTCCTGATTTTTGAAGAAGAGGAAAAAGTATAAAATGGAAAAAAAAATGCATGTTCATCAAGTGGTGCTGGCATAAGTGGATATCAATATGTAAGAGAACCCAAATAGATCAATACCTATCCCCATGCACAAAACTTAAGTCCAAATGGATCAAGGACCTCAATAAATCCAGCCACACTGAGCCTGTCCCAGAACCAGTGCCATCAGCTTGGGGAAACTGTTAGGCTGTGTACAAGCAAGCTGTGTGAACACCATGACCACAGTTTACATTATGAAAAACAAACAAGAACCATTTATTAAAAACAATATTTAAACTAACAATACATGAAAATATCCAGAAGAATAAAAAAAAAAACTATGACTCAGGGGAGGGGAAGCTGGCTGGGGGTCTGGGAATTGAAATCAGGGGAGATTCCGTGGGGAACAACAGGGCTGGTGCTGTCTGCAGAGCAGAGAGATGGGGACGCCGAGAGGAGCAAGGGGGCTGGGCTGTTCCAGGGGAAGTTAACCCCAAGTTCCTCTGTGTCTGCTGACAGGGGGAGAGGCAGAGCGGCCACAGCATCCACAGCTGATGGCAGGAGTGGGGACCCGACTGCTGCTCCATCTACACATGGGTCACGGATCTTTCTCATGGGTTTTCTGCTCTCCTGCTTACAAGATGGGTCAGGCTGGAGAGTAACTGTCTTCATTGCTGGTTAGATCGTCCATGTGCTGCATGCAGCTCTGCGGATCTAAGGATGGAGACGGATGTGCTGCTGATGCCAGCATCTCTAGAAGGGGAAGTGGCAGTGGAGGGACAGGAGGGGACCACATGCCCAGGATGAGACCTCTTTCTCAGCCTCTGCAAACGCAGGGGAGACCGTGTCTGCCTGGATTCCCAGATGCTATCCCACAAAGGGCCATGGTCTCAGGCTAGTGTCCATTGACTGCTCCTTAAAAGAGGAGCCTCTCAGTGATGCCCCAATCATGCCAGGTCCTCCTAGGGTGTCAAGCACCTACCTATGCTTACCTCAATCGCCCTCCCCGAATCACTGGACACTTGTCTTTGACTTGGGGTGGCGCTCATAGACACTAACAAGCACATCTGTGTAGAGCATGTTCAACATCAGGTAGGTCTTCACCTTCTTCATAAGTGACAGCTCTGAGGTCTTGGAAAAATCCTCCAGGACCTCGTCAACCCATGTGTCCAGGAGGGTGCGGATGATGCTGGAGGAAAGGGACAGACAGCATCGTCAGGGGTCTGGAATTTCCTCTTCCACCCCTCACTAGACTCCATGCGTGTGAGACTGCAAGGGAGAAGATCTCCAGCCCTTATGCATATGAGGACAACGAGCAGGGCTGAGAGCGCCATGTGAGCAGGGAGCCCCACCCAGCCCATGCTCAGGCTCTAATGGAGCACAGCTGAGCAGGTCCTTCATGACATGGACTGTGATGATGGCAGAGTCTCACAGGGGCACCAGAGGGCACCTGCTTTTCCTATATCCCCACTTGCAAGGACCCTGCCCATGACTTACTTCTCGCCCTTCAGGTAATGCTTAGACATCAGTGTGGTAGTAGAAATCAGGAGCATGAGACCCAAGCATTGGCCATCCCTCACCCTTGGTACCCAAGAGAGCCCACCCTGCAGAGCCAAGGCCTTCCTCATGTTGTAACGCCCACTTACTTCTTTATTTCTTCATCCTTTTCACAGTCATACCTGTGGGAAGACAGGAAGGATGTCACCTGTGGAGTCCCAAGTCTCCACCTAAAAGACATCTATGGGACCTATTGATTTCTGGAGCAGAATCAAACTCCAGAGCCTAAAAGTTCTGTCTGCTCTCTGGTTATTAGTTCACTTCCGTTAAGTGGTGCTTCAAATAATTTTGTGCGGTGAGTAAGCACATGTATGTCTACCCAGGCGTCTGTGGACACGGGTTCCCTCATGTTACCCTCCATGATAAACTCAAGACACATCTCTATTCAGTGCTCCAATATGAATTCTGGAATCTCCTTTTCAGTCAAAGAAGTGATTTGATCAAAGCTTCAGAAAAACTGGCCAAGGATAGGGAGCTTCCTGAAGGTGCAGAGGACCCCCACACTCATTAGGGTCTCTTGTGTGGACGCGGCAGTCCCTAGGGCACAACCCGGAGGAAGCTATGTCTGACTTCATGCTGCTGGCTTCTACAAGACTAACAGCTAAGTGGCTCAGAGAAAGGCAGAGGTTTCCCATTAAGAACAAGAGGATCTGAGGTCTCTGAACTTGGAGGTTGGCACTCACCCCCTGAAGAGCAGGTCGAGCACCTGCTGGATGATGGTATTCATTGAGGAAGTGCAGAGGAAGGCTATGAGAGAATTGTGGTCCTCCTCCTCCATGGAAGACAACATGTTATCCACCAGCCCATCCAGCATGTTGAAGGGGGACTTCTTTGGGTCCCTTGGGGCTGACTCCAGGTCCTCTGGAGCAGACTCCTTCGGGTCATTTAAAGCATACTCCTCTGGGTCCTTTGGACCAGACACCTTCAGGTTGTTTGGGACAAACTCATTCATGTCCTCTGGGGCAGCTTCCTTCGGGACCTTTGAGGCAGACTCCTTCTCCACCTGAGGAGACATCAGGGTGGATGGTTCAAACAGGCACAGGACTGCAATGTTATGGTTATTATCATTCCACGTTTTCCTGATCCTTTACACTGCCAAACTCCAAGAGTGAAATTTGGGAAAACGGAGATTTCAGAGTGGTTACCTGGTCTGAGTTGTCCTGGTCCTGGCTGCCCTGACTCAGGGTTTTTTCTTTCTGGCCAAATGGCCAGAGGCAGTGGAGCCAGGAGCGAACCTGGCTTCTCCAGGCACCACCATGGTCTCCATCGTGACCTCTAATTTTCTTGTTCTTGACGTCTGAGGCTCCACAAACTCCAAAACAACAGGAGAACATCCTGCTTTCTCTCCTGTCTGACGACAAGTGAGGCTACTGGGCTGTCTCTAGGCAGTTGGCTGCCTGGTTGCAGGGTTCTGCATTGTGATGTCATCGTTAAGGAAGTGAGGTCACTCCTGGAGTCCCCTTGCTTGAGTCTTCTCCTCACACAGAGCTTTCCCAAAAGTCTCCTAGGTCCCCCCTCCTCCCAGGTGCACTACTTGACACAGATACAAAGGTGCTTCCTATTCTACTGCTCCTTGGGTACAGGCAGCTCCTCGGTTTTGCAATCTGAGCCCCTCTTGTTGACCTGCTTCTGTTACTCTAATTCTAAATTCAACCCCAACTGCCCCAGCACACCGTAAAGCCTTGTCATGTTGCCTTGCTTCTAGGCTACTATGTGTGTGTTCTGTGTGAAGTATGAGCACATATCACTGTGTGTGTTGTGTCTTCACGAGGCCTAGAGTGGGGCTTTTTTTTTTTTTTTTAAGTACTCTCTGTTTCATTTATTATGTATACAATACTCTGTCTGTGTGTATGTCTGCAGGCCGGAAGAGGGCACCAGACCTCACCACAGATGGTTGTGAGTCACCATGTGGTTGCTGGGAATTGAACTCAGGACCTTTGGAAGAGCAGGCAACGCTCTTAACCACTGAGCCATCTCTCCAGCCCCTGGGACTTTTTTTAAAAAACAATTTTTCAAAAATTTTTCCGTTTTGTATTATTTTGTTTTGAGACAGGATTTCTTTGTACAGCCTTGGTCATTCTGGAACACACCCTATAGATCAGGCTGGCCTTGAACTCCCAGAGATCCACCTGCTTCTGCTTCCTGAGTACTGGGAATGAAGGTGTGCACCAAAACCAGGGCCCAAAGTGGGGCGTTTGTATAGTTAAATAAAATCACGTGCTCTGTTGAACTAATGTTCAATTGTGTTCAACCATCCTTTACTCTTTGCTATTTTTTTTTTTAAGTTTTGTTACAAAACCCCTCAGTTCTCTACACCTAAGCATCGCTGATGTCACCTCCTTTATTCTGAATGTTTGCCAGCATGGGAAGCTGAGCAGGGAAGACACTGGGGTCCACTTCCCATCTTCCCCTAAGGCGGCTGCTCTTCAGTACTGTGCCCGTGTGGACAGAGAGGACGCAGCAGGTGAGATCACCAGCAGGAAAGTCACCTTCAGTGCAGTAGAATCATTTTAGGAATAAGAAGGCCCAAGGGGAGGTAGGAGAGATGACTCAGCTTTGAAGCACACTGGCTGCTATTCCCGAGGCCCCGAGTTCAAATCCCAGCAAGCACATAGTGGTTCACAGCCATCTGTAATGCAATCTGGTGTCCTCTTCTGGTCCGGCATGCAGACACACATGTAGACAGAGCACTGTATGCATAAAAAATAAATAAATCTTTAAAAATCTTTTAAACTAAAAAAATCTAAAACTTACAAAAACAAAAAGAACGTCTGAGGGTAGATTTCACTGGGCAAATTGAAATGACACAGCATATCCCACAAACATGTACAAGTACTATAGATATCTCAGTTGAACATAAAGATGACCTCAAATGGACATTAAAAATCCTCAAAGTATGTAAAATATCTGAAAAAATATCTTTAAGCTATAAAATATTTTTGAGAACTTGGAAATCTGCAAACACAGAGCCCTGTTTCAGAGTTGAGAAATTACTTATTAAGAGGTCAGTTTCCTCAGAGTCATTCCTTACAGGACACTGGTCCTGTTTTCCATAAATGTTCCATAATTCGCAGGACAACTGCCATTTGAGCAGAGCCCTTGAGTGACGTGGTTCAAGGCTACATTATTATCCTTGAAACAGAAACAAAAACAAAAAAATACTTTTTTTTTTTCACAGTGACAAACATGTTCTCATAAGGGAGCTAAAAGGAAGCGGGAACCTTTCTTTTCTAATGTTCTGCTTCTGTGTTGCTTCTCACCAAGTATTTGGATGGCTGCCTGCCCACCTCTGGACGTCCTGCATGCCCAAGGACTGTGGTCCTCGAGGAAGGTAGAACCAGCAGGCCCTGGCCACTGAGGAAGGCAGCCATTCTCACTCAGACTGCAGAACGCTCCTCTTTCCAGGTCCCTTCATCTGCTCTCCCAGCTGTCAATCACAGAGCCTGGGGGTGCTCCGGACAAGGACACGTCCTCCTTGTCTCCCTGTCATCCTCCTCCCCTCCTATCACAGATGACATCTCTGACGCAGTCTTTAGCCCAAATTCCACATCACCCGGTCTCTGGACTTAGATTCGTATATTTTACGTGTGTGGGTATTTTGCCTGAATGTATGAACGTCCACCAGGTTTGTGCTTGGTGTCCAGCAAAGCCAGAAGGAGATGTCAGGTCTGCTGGGACTATAGTTTCAGACAGCAGGAAGCTGCTGTGTGGGTGCTGGGAATCAAACCCAGGTTGTCGGCAAGAGCAACAAGTGCTCGTACCTGCTGAGCCAGCTCTCCAGCCTGCTGCTGCCAGCTTTCTTGTTGACAGCCATTCTGACTGGGAAAAGGCAGTATCTCCAAGTAGTTTGTGTTGCTATTTCTCTGGTGGTTAGGATATGCAACACTTTCTAATAATTGTTGGCACATTGATTGGTTGACAGTTTTATATCCTTGATATTCTTTTTTTTGGTTGTCAATTTTTTTATTCTTTTTATTGAATTATATATTTTTTCTGCTCCCTTCCCTTCCTTACCCCTTCCCTTCTCCCCTTTCCTATGGTCCCCATGCTTCCCATTTGCTGAGGAGATCTTATCTTTTTCCAATTTCCATGTTGATTAAATCCATGTATGTCTGTCTCTTTTAGTGTCTTCTTTTGTCTAGGTTTTCTGAGATAATGTATTGTAGGTTGGTTTTTCTTTATTTATGTCTAAAAGCCACTTAGGAATACATCTGATATTTGTCCTTCTGGATCTGGGTCACCTCACTCAGTATGAAATTTTCTAGATACATTCCATTGCCTGCAAATGCCAAGATGTCATTATATTTTTTCAGCTGTGTGGTACTCCGTTGTGTAAATGTACCACATTTTCCTTATCCACTCTACAGTCAAGGGGCATTTAGGTGGTTTCTAGCTCTAACTGTAACAAATAATCCCGCTGTGGACACAACTGAGCACATGTCATTGTGGGATGATTGGGCATCCTTTGGGTATATGACCAAGAGTGGTGTTGCTGGGTACTGAAGTAGGTTGTTTCCTAATTTTCTGAGCAGTCGTACCAGTTTGCACTCCCACCAGCAACGCAGGAGTGCTCCCTTTACCCCACATCCTCTCCCGCATAAGTCTTGAGAGGACTCCACAGGTGCTGAAGGATCTCCCAGCTGCTGCCTGCTCCGTGGTCACCACCATTCGCGCCAGCGAGGGCTGGCGGCGGCTGGGCCGGACCCGTAGGAAGGAGGTCAGGAATTCTAAGGCTTGGACGTTGGTGTCGAAGGGCTTGGCGTTGAAGGTGAGTTGCAGGCTGAAGGCCGCGCTGTGGTTCTCAAGCTGGGTCTAGGCCACCGCCGCCAATGGAGCCGACACCTCAAGGCCCCGGCTTGGGGTCCTCCATATCCCTCTGGTCCCAGCAGTCGGGCGCAGAGTTGATGCTGCTGCTGCTGCTCCAGCCACTGCCTCCTCAGCCGCCTCTGCCGCCCCTGCCGCTGCCAGGATCCATGATCCGGGCCCATGTGTGGTGAAGAGACGGCGGGAAATGGAGGCACGGGCGGCCGGACTGGTAGGAGCAGGCCGCGCTGACCCAGCCAGGACCCTGAGACAGAGGGGCCAGAGGCCAAGGACTCACTCCTTTTGGGCGGCTACAGTCCAGACTGGGCACTTGAGAAGGCGGCTACAGCAACTCCACCCTCCTCCTGTGTGAGAAAGGATCTCCTCCCACTGAACCTCAACTATCGCCGCCGGCCTCACCGAGTTTCTTGTATTTTCATAGGTATGTCCTTCTCCAGTTTGGGAATATTGATATTAGTTCTTCTATGAAAATCTTGTAGAATTCTCTGCTGAAACCTGGCTTTGGGCTTTTTTTGGTTGGGAGACTTTTTTTTTTGTTTTTTGTTTTTGTTTTTCGAGACAGAGTTTCTCTGTAGCTTTTGGTGCCTGTCCCTGAACTAGCTCTTGTAGACCAGGGCTGGCCTCGAACTCCCAGAGATCCGCCTGCCTCTGCCTCCCGAGTGCTGGGATTAAAGGCGTGCGCCACCACCGCCCGGCAGGTTGGGAGACTTTTGATGACTGACTGTTTCTTTATCTTTAGGTGTTATATGTCTGTCTATTTAACTCGTTTATCTGGTCTTAATTTAATTTTGGTATGTGGTACTTATCCAGAAAATTGTCCATTTCCTTTAAAATTTCCTTTAAAATGTGGAGTACAGATTTTAAAAGTCTGACCTGATGATTCTTGGATTTTCATTGTGTCTGTTGTTATAGTCCCCCTTTCCTTCCTGATTTTGTGAATTTAGATATTCCTTCTCTGTCTTTTGGCTAGGTTTGTCTATCCTGTTGATTTCCTTGAAGAACCAGGTCTTTGTCTCATTGTTTCTCTGTATTGTTTTCTTTGTATCTATTTTATATATTTTAGCCCTCAATCTGATCATTTCCAGTGGTCTAGTCCACCTGGGTAAGTTTGCTGCTTTTCGTTCCAGAGCTTTCAATGTTCTGTAAATTGTCTATCATGGGGTTTCTCTGGTTTCTTCATTAGGCATTTAGTGCTATGAACTTTCCTATTAACCCTGCTTTCACTGTGCTCCCTAAGTTTGGGTATGTTGTGCCATCATTTTAATTGAATTCTAGGATGTCTTTAATTTCTTTCTTTTCTCCTTCCTTGACCCCAGGGGTGAGTCTGTTGAGCATTGTTCAGTTTCTATGAGTTTGTGGGATTTCTGCAGTTAGTGTTGTTGTTGAATTCTAACTTTAAACGATGGTGACCTGATAAGACACAGGGGATTATTTCAATTTGTTTGTATCTGTTGAGGTCTGCTTTGTTACCTAGTTTGTGGTCAGTGTTAAAGAGGGTTCCATGAGGTGCTGAGAAGAATGTACATTCTTCTGCATTTGGGTGGAATGGTCTATAGACATCTCTTAGGGCATTTGCATAGTAAAACTGTTAGTTCTTCTCTATCTCTGTAGAGAGTCTGTCTGGCAGACCTGTCTATTGGTGAGAGTGGGGTGTTGAAGTCTCCCCCTGTTAGTGTCTGGGGTTTGATGTGTGATTTAAACTTTATCAATGTTTCTTTACAAATGAGGGTGTCCTTGTCTTTGGGGTATAGATGTTCAGAATTGAGACTCATCTTGATTGATTTTTCCTGTGGCTAATATGAAATGACCTTCTTCATCTCTTGACTAATTTTAATTTGAAATGTATTTTTTAAGATATTAAGATACCCACATCAGCTTGTTTCTCAGGATGATTTGATTGGAAAATCTTTTCCCAACACTTCACTCTGAATATTGTCTGTCTTTATATTTGATGTGCGTTTCTTGTATGTAGCAGAAAGATGGATTCTGTTTTCATATCCAGTTGTTTAGCCTGTGTCTTTTTATAGGTGGGTTGAGTCCATTGATTTGAAGGGATAATAATCCAGTGATTACTGGTTCTTGTTATTTTTTGTTTGTTTTTGTTTTTGTTTTTTTTTTTTTGAGACAGAGTTTCTCTGTAGCTTGGAGTCTGTCCTGGAAACTAGCTCTTGAAGACCAAGCTGGCCTCGAGGGTCTAGAGATTGGCCTTCCCTTGCCTCCCGAGTATTGGGGTTAAAGGAATGCACCACCACCACCCGGGTTAGTTCTTGTTATTTTTGTTTTTGTTGGTGGTGTTGGTATTGTGTGTGTATGTGTTTCTCAGGGATTTGCTGATATTGCATTATCTATTGCCTGCGTTTTGTGGAAATAGCTAACTCCTTGGGTTGGAGTTTTCCGTCTAGTATCCTCTGTAGGGCTGGTTTTGTGGATACATATTGATTAAATCTGGTTCTCTCATGGAACATCTTGTTTTCTTCATCTATGATGAATTAAGACTTTGCTGGATATAGTAGTCTGGATTGACATCTGTTGTCTCTTAGTGTCTGCGATGACACTGGACCAGAACCTTCTGACTTTCATCGTTTTCATTGAGAATTTGGAGGTAATTCTGATAGGTCTGCTTTCTATGTTATTTGATCTTTATCTTTTGCAGCTCTTAATATTCTTTCCTTTTTGTATGTTTAGTGTTTTGATTATTATGTGGCAAGGGGTGTTTATATATTTATTTATTTTTTGGTCCAGTCTATTTGGTCTTCTGTAAGTTTCTTGTATTTTCATAGGTATGTTCTTCTTCAGTTTTGGAAAGTTTACTTCTATGATTTTGTTGAATTATTTTCTGTGTTTTTTTTATTTGTAATTCTTTTCCATCTTCTATCCCTAATATTCTTCAGTTCAGCCTTTTCATGGTGTCCTTGATTCGTGAAATATTTTGTCTTAAGCATTTTTTGGATTTCATATAATTCTGTGTCCTCTATCGTAGCATCAATGCCCGTGATTCTCTCTTCTATCTCTTGTATTCCGTTGTTTATGCTTGCATCTTTAGTTCCTGATCATTTACCCAGCTTTTCCATTTCCAGGATTCCCTTTGTTTGTGTTTCCTTTATTCCTTTTCTTTTTTTCTTTTAGTTTTTAAGTTTTAGTCTTGAGTGTTTCCTTCACCTGTTTGGTTTCAGTATCTTGGATTTCTTCAAGGGATTTTGTTGATCTCTTCCAATTTTTTTGATTGTCTTCTCTTCTTGAATGCTCTTTCTGGTGCAGGCAGGGTTGAGACCTTGGTGAGGGCTCCTCCAGGTGTTTATGGCCCAAAGCTCAGATGATCAATTCTTTAGGTGTAGGCGGGGCCATGCCTTCAGAGTTCTCTCTTCCAGGTGTGGGCGGTGTCCTGTCTCTGGTGATCACTAGTGTAGGTGCAGGCAAGGCCATGACTCCAGTGGTCACTCCTTCAGGTGTAGGCGGTGTCCTGTCTCTGGTATTACTAGTCTGGATGCAGGTGGGGCTGAGGCTGAGGCTTCCATGATCTGATAGTCTCTGGTGGCCTCTGCTACCACCAAGGCCATGCTGTGTTGCCTTCAGGCAGCTCAGACCTGCCCTGTCTGGCCCCACAGTGGAGCTTGCTGTTAGGCCCGGTCCCAGCCGATACTTGGCAGGGCATGTGTGTTGTTTCTGCAGCTGTGAGAAGTAAACCCTGGAGCTCAACAAACCCATGTAGGAGCTAATTTTTTATGTTTATTTATTTAATTTTTTAATTTAATTTTTGCTTGTTTGTTTGTTATTGTTTTTCAAGACAGGGTTTCTCTGTAGCATTGGAGCCTGTCCTGGAACTAGCTCTTGTAGACCAGGCTGGCCTCGAACTCAGAGATCTGCCTGCCTCTACCTCCCGAGTGCAGGGATTAAAGGCCTGTGCCACCACACACAGGATTAGGAGTTTATTGGGGGAAGGGCAGGCAGTCTTGGTCTGTGCAGGCGGATTCAGAGGGGGGTCACAGTCCACAGCTGGTCTGCTCTAGAGAGGGGCGGTGAGAGTTCACCACCAGAGAGGGCAGGCAGTCCTCCATGTGGTGCCCAGATCTGCAGATCTGGAGGTCCGTGACAGTTCACTGCACGATCTGCTCCAGGGACTGTGACGGAGTCTAAGGAGTGGGGTGGGGGGAGCAGCCACGGAACTGCATTTCTGGTGTGGGTCTTGCTGCTGTGATGCCAGGGGTCATTGGAAAACACCAGCGACTCTGAGCCCGTGGTGGCCCAGTGTGCAGACTCAACAGTGAGAGAGGTGACTGGTGGAGGAGACAGAGGAGGGGCCTGGTGGCGGGAAATCTGTGGCAGAGGCTGCAACTCTGGCTGGAAGCTCACAGGCAGAGTGTCATAGTGGAGGCCGACTTGGCCTCTGGCTCAAGCTACAGAAAATGTGGAGGAGAGCTCTGAGCAGGGGCGATGTGGCCACTGCTGTGAGCGCGAGGGGGGCGGGGCCAGTATAATGAGGGAATCCTAACAGCTTGGTGAAGCCATGGCCAGGCACAGGTCCTGGCAATAGCCTCAGAATTGTTTTAAATATTATTATAAATGATCATCTTCTGGCTGCCTTGAGCTGTCTCAGATTTTCTTTTTCTTTTCCTTTTCCTGAATTGGAGGGTGTAAACCTCACCTAGCCTGCTTAGAAAGTTTTCTTGCTTTGAAGCCTAGTTAATTTTCCAAGATATGAAGAAAATGACACAGATTAAATAATTTATTAGACTTGCAGCACAGACTCTTCTTCTGTTTCTTTAAATTTTATTATTTATTTATTTATTTATTATGTATACAATATTCTGTCTGTGTGTATGCCTGCAGGCCAGAAGAGGGCACCAGACCCCATTACAGATGGTTGTGAGCCACCATCTGGTTGCTGGGAATTGAACTCAGGACCTTTGGAAGAGCAGACAATGCTCTTAACCACTGAGCCATCTCTCCAGCCCCCAGATTCTTCTTCTGGATCTAGAACCATCTGATTGATGCCAAAACCCTGCTCTCCCCAGGACAGTGTGCTGAAGATGTGTGCTCCATCTATCTACCTGAACTCAGGATGGGTCAGGATGGATAGGGACAAAGCATCCTGGTAGTTCTTTCGTAAAAGATCCTGGGGGTGGCCAACTCAAAAGGCTGTCTGAGCTATCTGAGAACTTTGACAAGTTGGGAGTTTGGGAAGCAGTTCTAAGGAAGGGTCTGGGGTGTACTACATCCTGTCAAGCTTTGAGGTGATGCTGACATTGGAGTCTTGAGCAGACTCTAGACCATTTTGTGATAGCCGAAACACAGTAAGAGTGCGTTCAGACCCAGGAGAAGGCTTTTCATGTACACCTCTGTTAAGCTCCAGGAAAAGCCTTGCAGAGGAAAGTCAATAAGTTCAGTGGACTTGAGAAAGCTCTTGTCTCCTGAGAGTGGCTTTTTTTCCTGGGGTCCAGGGAACTGAAACCTACTCTTACAAGCACTCTACCCCTGAGCTCCCAGAACATCCTTCCCCAGGGATATCTGGACACTAGAATTTTCACAGTAAATGCAGAGAAGGGGATCGACAAATGCTTTCCTTAAAGGGTCTGCAGGGTTTTAGGCTCTGCAAGTTTCACAGTCTCTGTGGCAGCTACTCAACTCTGTTGTCGTCACAAGAAGCACCCGAGAGACAGAGATCAGCCCGCATGAGAACAACCCAACATCTCACATCCAGACAGGCCCAGATCAGATGGCCTGTGTTGTACTCAAACTTCCTGGGTGCCATGATGAACTGCATACACTAGTTCTGCTCCATGATTATAAGGGGTTTTCGTGTGTTTGTGTGGCGCTGACAGAGACGCTCAGTCTCAGCAAATTCAGCTGTCCATGGAGAGATCAGCCAGTGAGCACACACTGACAATTGCTTGCGCCTTTGAGAAAAATGTCAGGACCTGGGCACCCTCTTCTGTTAGCCAAATACATCATGGTTGCTCACAAAACCCATGTGTAAACACACTGTGAGAATACAGACAGGGCAGCTTTCTTCTTCTAGTACGTGAGCTGGGAGAGTATGCTTAGAAACACGAACCTAGGAAGCCACAAAGGGAAAGATCATAAGAACCTAGATGAGAAAATCGACTTAATGGTCAGAGGGAATCGTGGAATTAGCTTTAAAATGCACAACTTCCAATTAGGAAATTACTCAGTTAAAAAAAAATTTAACAGAGAACCATAAACGACCTAGATGCAAAGAGATACAATCCTTAGGGTACAAATTGCCCATTAGTTCCTGTTATGTGAGTGGGTGCTAAGAAAAGAAAGGCTCTATCCAGACNCTGCAGGCCAGAAGAGGGCACCAGACCCCATTACAGATGGTTGTGAGCCACCATCTGGTTGCTGGGAATTGAACTCAGGACCTTTGGAAGAGCAGACAATGCTCTTAACCACTGAGCCATCTCTCCAGCCCCCAGATTCTTCTTCTGGATCTAGAACCATCTGATTGATGCCAAAACCCTGCTCTCCCCAGGACAGTGTGCTGAAGATGTGTGCTCCATCTATCTACCTGAACTCAGGATGGGTCAGGATGGATAGGGACAAAGCATCCTGGTAGTTCTTTCGTAAAAGATCCTGGGGGTGGCCAACTCAAAAGGCTGTCTGAGCTATCTGAGAACTTTGACAAGTTGGGAGTTTGGGAAGCAGTTCTAAGGAAGGGTCTGGGGTGTACTACATCCTGTCAAGCTTTGAGGTGATGCTGACATTGGAGTCTTGAGCAGACTCTAGACCATTTTGTGATAGCCGAAACACAGTAAGAGTGCGTTCAGACCCAGGAGAAGGCTTTTCATGTACACCTCTGTTAAGCTCCAGGAAAAGCCTTGCAGAGGAAAGTCAATAAGTTCAGTGGACTTGAGAAAGCTCTTGTCTCCTGAGAGTGGCTTTTTTTCCTGGGGTCCAGGGAACTGAAACCTACTCTTACAAGCACTCTACCCCTGAGCTCCCAGAACATCCTTCCCCAGGGATATCTGGACACTAGAATTTTCACAGTAAATGCAGAGAAGGGGATCGACAAATGCTTTCCTTAAAGGGTCTGCAGGGTTTTAGGCTCTGCAAGTTTCACAGTCTCTGTGGCAGCTACTCAACTCTGTTGTCGTCACAAGAAGCACCCGAGAGACAGAGATCAGCCCGCATGAGAACAACCCAACATCTCACATCCAGACAGGCCCAGATCAGATGGCCTGTGTTGTACTCAAACTTCCTGGGTGCCATGATGAACTGCATACACTAGTTCTGCTCCATGATTATAAGGGGTTTTCGTGTGTTTGTGTGGCGCTGACAGAGACGCTCAGTCTCAGCAAATTCAGCTGTCCATGGAGAGATCAGCCAGTGAGCACACACTGACAATTGCTTGCGCCTTTGAGAAAAATGTCAGGACCTGGGCACCCTCTTCTGTTAGCCAAATACATCATGGTTGCTCACAAAACCCATGTGTAAACACACTGTGAGAATACAGACAGGGCAGCTTTCATCTTCTAGTACGTGAGCTGGGAGAGTATGCTTAGAAACACGAACCTCGGAAGCCACAAAGGGAAAGATCATAAGAACCTAGATGAGAAAATCGACTTAATGGTCAGAGGGAATCGTGGAATTAGCTTTAAAATGCACAAATTCCAATTAGGAAATTACTCAGTTAAAAAAAAATTTAACAGAGAACCATAAACAACCTAGATGCAAAGAGATACAATCCTTAGGGTACAAATTGCCCATTAGTTCCTGTTATGTGAGTGGGTGCTAAGAAAAGAAAGGCTCTATCCAGACTGGAAATGGTCTGAGTCTGTCTCCTATAGACAGGTCAGCTCCTCTTGCCTTGGCTTCTGGGATCGCCTATCCTCCTGCTATTGCTTTAAAGGATGCTTCCATGTGGAATTCAGCCACCATGCTGAGAAGAGGCCCCTTGGAGTCCCTCCAGCTCTCAAGTCCTGTGGGCCCAGGCCTGAGTCTGAAATGGCCTCCGGATGGCTCCTGCTGTCCATCTCAGACCTTCTGATAGGTTCTGTTTTCATTTTTATTTGTCTTTGCAAATATGAAAATTTCCTGTCTTATTTCTTGGATGACCCACGACTGTTCTTTCAATAATCCATTCTTTAGTCTCCATGTATTTTGGGGGTTTAGGTCTTTTCTAGAATGTTGATTTCAATTTTACTTCACTATGGTCTGATAAGATTTAGTTTTCTTTGTTTTTGTTGAGTTGGGGTTGATTCATTTGGGAGAAGGTTCCATGTGCTGCTTAGAAAATGTGTATTTCTTATCTCTTGGGGGAATATTCTATACATCTCTTCAGTTCACTGTCTCAGTAGAATATTTTAGCTCTGAAGATTGTTTCTAGTTTGTACGACCTATGCAAATATGGGAGTGGAGTATTAAAGTCCTCCTATGTGGTTATTTATTTATTTATTCATTTATATTTTCGAGACAGGGTTTCTCCGTAGCTTTTGGTTCCTGTCCTGGAACTAGCTCTTGTAGACCAGGCTGGCCTCGAACTCACAGAGATCCACCTGCCTCTGCCTCCCAAGTGCTGGGATTAAAGACATGCGCCACCACTGCCCGGCTACTTATTTATTTTTTAAAAGAGACTCAAGTTTCTGGAATTTTGGTCCATTAAAGTTTACACTAGTTTTTCTTTTTAATGTATCATTCCTTTTAGTGATATGTAGTGTCTCTTTATTTCTTCTAATTAAATTTGCTATGAAGTTTAATTTCCCTTATAGAAAATAGCAATATCTTCTTGTTTATATTTTCCATTTGATTGGTATATTATTCAGGGTTCTGTAGAGGAACAGATTGATAGATTGAATGTGTGTGTATGTGTGTGTGTGTGCTGTTTGTGTATGTGTGTATGTGCGTTTGTGTTGTATATAAATTATTAGAGTGACTTCTCTGCCGTGGTCCAAGTAGTTCAAAAAACATCATCCCGTAGACTGGATGTCTCAGCAGTCCCACTTGCGGATGGGTCTCTGGGAGTCCTAGAGAGCTGCTAGTGTTCAGTGTATGTTGGATTCTGAAGATCTGGTACCAGCAAAGGAATGATTCAACCACAGGGTAGGTGAGCTTCACAGTGAGAATGAGGGCGAGCAGGTAAATAGCAAAAGCTTCCATCTTCCATGTCCTTTCCTATGGGCTGTCCCCAGAAGGTATGGCCCAGATTTAGGGTAGTTCTCCTAACCTCAAAAGATCCAGATTTGGATCATGTGATTTACTCATGAAAACCCCTCACCTGTGTGCCCAGCTACTGAGGTTTCAGTTGATTATAGATGTAGTTAAGGTGAAAACGGAGATCAGCAATCACACTTGATAGTTTGTTTTCCGTCCTTTGATTTTTGGATTTCTTTTCTTTGCTGGCTAAGTGTATTTTTTGGAGACAATATATCGTTGGTTCTTATTTTTTATTAAAGTCCATTAGGCTGTACTTTTTAGTGATGAATTGAGACCATTTGCATTTAAGGTAATTATAGGATGGGGGCTTGCTCTTTCGTCAAAATTTGTTAGGTGATGGTCTTCTATTTTACTGGCTTATTGGTATTTGGTTTTTTTCTTCCATATTGGTTTGAGAGATTTCTGAGTTGCTGTGTTGGAGGTGGTTTTTTTATTCTCAAGTCTACCTTATGTGTTGTTTCATAAAGTGTATGTTCATGCATTCTTGTGAAGAAACATGACTTTGTTCTCCCTGTAATGCATTCCATTATAAACCTTCCACAGTATCTCACGGGTTGTCATCAACTGCCTTAATGTGTTTATCTTGGAATATCTTTATTTCACCACCAATATTGAAAGGCAGCTTTGAAGAATATAGCATTCTTGGACCACAGTTTGCTTTTAGAGGTTGAAATAACTTATCCCTCTATTGCTTAGGGTCTTCATGTTCTGGCTTGGTGGGAGCCTAGCCAGTTTGGATATTCACCTTCCTAGACATGGACGGAGGGGGGAGGACCTTGGACTTTCCACAGGGCAGGGAACCCTGACTGCTCTTTGGATTGGAGAGGGAGGGGGAGAGGAGTNNNAGGGAAATGGGAGGCTGGGAGGAGGCGGAAGCTTTTTTTTTCCTATTCTCAATAAAAAAAAGAATAAAAAGCAATGACTCAGGGGAGGGGAAGCTGGCTGGGGTGTCTGAGAGTGCTGCTGGGCTGAAATCAGGGGAGATTCTGTGGGGAACAACAGGGCTGGTGCTGTCTGCAGAGCAGCGAGATGAGGGATGCCGAGAGGAGCAAGGGGGCCAGGCCGTTCTGGGGGAGTTAACCCCCTCAGAAGAACTTGTACTGTGTCTGCTGACAGGGGGAGAGGCTGAGCGGCTGCAGCATCCACGGTTGATGGCAGGAGTGGGGACCCGACTGCTGCTCCAGCTTCACACGTGGCACAGATGTTTCTCATGGGTTTTCCGCTCTCCGGCTTAGTGCACAAGGTGGTTTAGGCTTGAAAGTAGCTGGTTAACAGGCTTCGATGTTGGTTAACAGCCTGGAGGTCTAGATCTGTCCATGTGCGGCTCTCCCTGCAGCTCTGCGGATCTAAGGATGGAGACGGATGTGCTGCTGATGCAAGCATCTCTAGAAGGGGAAGGACAGTGGAGGGACAGGAGGGGACCACATGCCCAGGATGAGACCACTTTCTCAGCCTTTGTAAACACAGGGGAGACCATGTCTGCCTGGATTCCCAGATGCTATCCTACAAAAGGGTATGTGCCCAGGCTAGGGTCCAGTGACTGCTCCTGGAGGAGCCTCTTAAAGATCCCGCGAGCGAGCATTTCAGGTCTTGAAACCACCTCAAAGGGTGTCAAGTAGCTACCTGGGCTTACTCATTCGCTCTCCTCTGAATCACTGTCCACTTCTGCCTCCAAATTCATATGGATCTCATGGAAACGCACAAGAAGGTCTGAGTAAGGCATGTTCAACATCAGGTAGGTCTTCACCTTCTTAAGAAGGGACAGGTCTGTGGTATTTGAAAAATCCCCAGGGAACTCGTCCATCCATATGTGCAGGAGGGTACAGATGACGCTGGCAGAAAGGGACAGACAGGACAGTCAGGGACCTGGACTTTTCTTTGTAACCCCTCCCAAGATTCCGTGCATCTGAGTCTATAAGGGTTCAGCCCTTATGCATATGAGGACAATGAGCAGGGCTGAGAGCTCATGTGAGCAGGGAGCCCCACCCAGCCCATGCTCAGGCTCTAATGGAGCACAGCTGAGCAGGTCCTTCATGACACGACTGAGATGAGGATAGAGTCTCACGGTGGCACAGGAGGTGTCAGGCTTTCTGCATATCCGAACTTGTAAGGACCCTGCCCATGCAATTCTTCTGACCCTCCAGGCAATGCTTAGACATCTGTCTGGTAGCAGAAACCAGGAGCATGAGACCTAAGCATCGGCCATCCCTCACCCTTGGTACCCAAGAGAGCCCACCCTGCAGAGCCAAGGCCTTTCTCATGTTGTAAAGCCCACTTACTTCTTTACTTTTTCATCCTCTTCACATTCAGGGCGGAAGTATGCATACCTGGGGGAGACCAGGAAGGAAGTCACCTGTGGAGTCAGTCTTAGGTCTCCACCTAAAAGACATCTATGGGACCTATTGATTTCTGGAGCAGAATCAAAGTCCAGAGCCTAAAAGTTCTGTCTGCTCTCGAGTTATCAGTTCACCTGTATTCAGTAGGTGCTTCAAATATGTTCGTGCAGTGGGTGATCACAAGTATGTCTACCAAACATCTCAGTGGGCACAGGTGCCCTTGGGTTCTCCTCCATGGGTCTCCACTCAAGACCCATCTCTATTTTGTGCTCCAATAGGAGTTCTAGAATCTCCTTTACAGTTGGAGAAGTGATTTGACCAAGATTCCAGAAAAACTGGCCAAGGATAGGGAGCTTCTTGAAGGTGCAGAGGACCCCCACACTCATTAGGGTCTCAGCTGTTCACATGCCAGTTCCTAGGGCACAACCTGGAGGAAGCAACATCTCATATGCTGCTGGCTTCTACAAAACTCTAACAACTAAATGGGCTCAGAGAAAGGCAGAGGCTTCCCATAAACAACAAGAGGGCCTGAGGCCTCTGAGCTTGGAGGTGGGCACTCACCGCCTGAAGACTACGTCGAGTATCTGCTGGATGGTGGCACACATCGGGTATACACACAGGAAGGCTATCAGGGAATTACGGTCCCCGTCCCGCACAGCAGTCAACATGTTATCCACCAGCACATCCAGCGTGTTGAAGCAGAACTCCTTTGGCTCATTTGGGGCAAACACCTCTGGCTCCTTTGGACCATGCTCCTTCACATCCCTTAGACCAGACTCTTCAAGGTCATTTGGGACAGACTCCTTCCTCTCCTCTGGGGCAGTCTTCTTCAGGACAATTGGGGCAGACTCCTTTGGTGCAGACTCCTTCTCCACCTGAGGAGAGACCAAAGAGGATGATTCAAATAGGCACAGGACTGCAATGTTATGGTTATTATCATTCCACGTTTTCCTGATCCTTTACACTGCCAAACTCCAAGAGTGAAATTTGGGAAAAAGGAGATTTCAGAGTGGTTACCTGGTCTGAGTTGTCCTGGTCCTGGCTGCCCTGACTCAAGGTTTTTTCTTTCTGGCCAAATGGCCAGAGGCAGTGGAGCCAGGAGCAAACCCGGCTTCTCCAGGCACCACCATGGTCTCCATCGTGACCTCTAATTTTCTCGTTCTTGACGTCTGAGGCTCCACGAACTCCAAAACAACAGGAGAATATCCTGCTTTCTCTCCTGTCTGACGACAAGTGAGACTACTGGGCTGTCTCTAGGCAGTTGGCTGCCTGGTTGCAGGGTTCTGCATTGTGATGTCATAGTTAAGGAAGTGAGGTCACTCCTGGAGTCACCTTGCTTGAGTCTTCTCCTCACACAGAGCTTTCCCAAAAGTCTCCTAGGTCCCCCCTCCTCCCAGGTGCACTACTTGACACAGATACAAAGGTGCTTCCTATTCTACTGCTCCTTGGGTACAGGCAGCTCCTCGGTTTTGCAATCTGAGCCCCTCCTGTTGACCTGCTTCTGTTACTCTAATTCGAAACTCAACCCCAACTGCCCCAGCACACTGTAAAGCCTTGTCATGTTGCCTTGCCTCTAGGCTACTATGTGTGTGTTCTGTGTGAAGTATGAGCACACATCACCTGTGTGTGTTGGGTTTTCATGAGGACTAGCATCGACCCCATCTAGGTCCTGCTGAAACTCATGAAGGATCTGGTTCTGTAGAATGATACCCACAAGATCTCCAAGCTACAGGATACCCCAGAAGAGCTCTGGTGAAGATCCAGTGAGGATGGTGTATCAAAAACCTGAGGCCTTGAGAGACCAGTGACTCATTGCAATGAACAGTTGCCAATCGAGACCAGTCTCAGCCTCTTCCTATAACCTCCATCAAAGGCTACTCACGCTAGTTTGTTCCTAGTGTGAGATCTAAAGGCCATATCTATAGGAGGTAGCGACTATTCTCAGAGCATCAAAATGTGGCTAAAGTTATACCTTATACTATATGTATGACACACCGGAGCCTCCAGTGACATCGGGATGGATGAAGAGATGATGGGGAGGCAGGAGAGAAGGAGAAGCAGAGAGTTTTCTGTTTTGCGTATAAATTTGGTTCTCTTATGGTTTAGCGGTTTTTGTTGTTTTTTTGTTCTTGCTTGTGTTTGTTTGCTCGCTTACTTTGTTTTGTTTTCTTTTGTGAGGGGGATGCAGCAAGGATGAGGGGGAACATCCTTTTGAGAGGGGGACTGGGAGGTGGATAGAATAGGGGTGCATGATGTGAAACCCCTAAAGATTCAGTAAAGAAGTTTAATTTTTTTTTCTTAGTTGGAAACACATTAAGCCCATGGTGCACTTGTACCTTCCATTTCCCACCCAAAGCCCACAGATCAACACCAGCTCAGAAACATGATGACCTTAAGCGGGTCCTGAAAACTGTGTGTGCCTGTCTGATGTTGAAGTTATGAGAACAACTTACTAGTGACTTTCATGGTTAGTTTTTGTCAGCTTGCCACAAACTAGAGTCATCTCGGAAGAGGAAGCTTCAAGAGAGGAATTGTCTCTGTGAGGTGGACCTGTGAGCATGTCTGTGAGATGATCTCATGATCAGTGTTTGATGTGGGAGGGTCCAGTCAGAGTGGAGCATTTGTTAGAATTACTGAACTTGCCTCATCTGTTTTGTAGAAATTCGAGGCATTTCAATCCTATCCTTCTTTTCGTGGCTAATTAGCTTATCATCTTAGTGCTGAGTAATCTTTCATTGTCTCAATGCATTGACCTTCCCTTCCCATAACTTCCCTTGGAATGTTTTGTTATTACTCTGGTCCCTCAGCTGCCTAAGCAGGTATTTCCCCTCCACTTTCCTAGGCTTCATCCCTGACATCCTTCCATCAGTCTCATTCCTCATTTAGTTCATTCTGTTTTTGCCCAGGGAATCCCTTTGGAACCAGCCCCCAACGTTACTACTCTAAGGAACTCTTCCCAGGCCCCAAATTTGCTTCCCTTTTATGCTCTCCTCGTCCGCTGTATCTCAAGAGCACAAGAAGCCACGTGACTGTGAAGAGCTGTCATTTCTGCTGGTGTAGCCTCGCAACCATGCCCCTGCCATGTTCCTGTGTGTCTCTAGTGCCAAGTATAGTATCTAAACATAGTGCTCAGTAAATTTTCGTTGTCGAATTATGCTGAAGGAATGCTCCAATCAGAAGCTGAATGCTGGTCTTTCAGAGCTTCAAAAACCTCTCTTTAAATTGTACCGGATACCGAACCAAACAGGGAGTTTTTCCTCCCCCCACCCTTTCTTTTCTTTTAAGAAAAAAGCATTCTGGGGGCTAGAGAGATGTCTAGATGTTTAAGACCACTGGCTGCTCTTTCCAAAGGTCCTGAGTTCAATTCCCACGTGGTGGTTCACAACCAGTTATGATGAGATCTGCTGCCCTCTTCTGGCATGTATGTGTACATCAGGCAGAACATTATACATAGTAAATTAAGTCTTTAAAAAGCGGGGGCACTCTTAATTTTTTTTATTTGACAAGCACCAATATCATGTTTATCATTTTAATGTAGATACAATTGTTAGGTTATTGTCATTTTACAATAATTAAGTTTTTATTCTATGTCCTTTAGGGTGCATTAAAAAGCAACAACCAATCACATCAACTGCAGCCGCGAAGGGGACACAGAAGGGCCCCAGCCGCTCCCTCATCACAGCAGACCTTCACTCATTCTGCTGTTGAAGGCTAAGAAATGTCTGCTGACGTGAGCGGAGCGTGAGATGGCTCCAGGAATTCACTCCCTGAGGCTCATGACGTGGCACTGGTGACGTTGGAAAGAACAGAAAAGCAGGGACGGCCAAATGACCCGAGTATGGAGGCACAGGCCTGCTTTCCCCACAGGAGCACCCCAAAGTGTGTTGACAATGATCTCACACCCCCAGGACAGGGCGTGTCACACGGCGGAACTGTTCTTTTGCAGACGCTCAGCCGTGCTCAGTGTACTGCTCGTCTGTCGGGATTTCTGTGGACCTCTCAGTCACGCTGCTGTGGATTGAACCTGGCTCTTGCTATCTCTGGAATGAGGGCACCGTGCATTTCTAGTCTGTTCCAGTACTTGTGGTGCATCCTTCGTCATTGATGTAGAACTTAAAATGTGGTTCTCTTACTTCTGAAGCTCATACTTAATGAAAATGAAGATTCTGCATCGATATTTTCTGCATCACGATTACTCATTTTCACATCACAGCATGATTTGATCATTTTGGTCAGCTCCTTTTTGTTCATCTGGGCGCTGTCTTGAAGTTTTTTGGAGCCAACAGTTTCACTGTTTTTAAAGGCAAGAAGAACTGCCATTTGGGAGGCCGTAACCATAGCTACATGCAGTTTTGCCAAATAGTCTTTTAACTTCACCTTACAGAGGCTATCTAACCACGTCAGCTCCCTTCCACTGAAATATTGGCTATAAAATAATTTAAACATCTATTCACTTTTTTCTAACTCTTGGGGAATTGCAAATGCAGATGAAGAAGCCTCAGTGAGAGGCAGTGCACCTGCCTGAAGGACTTATATGTGGAAACCAACCCCCTCATCTCTCCCCGGGTCTTGGTTTCTGATGAAGGATTGAGCTTATTGCTGCCATCAGCACTGACACTCACATCTGTGGCCATGTGATCCAGCTTCCTGGTAAACTCATAACCACAGGCTTGCTTTAATTTATTGATCACGGCTTCTTCAGAATCCATAGACACAGACAAGTCCTAAATTAGACATTTTGCTAGCATTCTTGTGTAGAAAAATGGTTTTATCATCGATATATTTACAAACAGTGATGAAATTGTTGAGTTTGTCCTACACTTCATTCTGTGTCATACCTTCGCTGGCTCCAGAATACTCCTGTGCAAATGCCAAACCCAATTTTTAACAAACAAACAAAACAAAACAAAACAAAATCCTTTGTTTCTCCATAAAGTCTATCTCCAAGTGGTTCAGGACAGGCCACACACAAAGCATCATTACCTGAGAAATGGTCATTCCGTGTTGCTCTCTCAACTTTATCCAACATAACAATAGCTTTGCCTGTAGTTAGCAAGTTGTTTTATGTTTCAGAGACATTGTGCAAGCTCAGTGTTGAAACGTCTGCAGAAGCAGAGCAAGAACAAGGGCCGGGGAGGCAGGCAACCCGCAGGCGTGAAGAATGAAGCCTTCTGGCTCAGACGGTGGCCATTGGTGGCTGTCAGCTCCAGGAAGTGTTCTTAAGGAGCTTACTCAAGAGAATCTTCCTCGGTTCTATTTTAGTTATAGATTGTTTACCTATAAAAGCTATTCATTAATCTTATGTACTGACAAGGGTGTGGTTCAGAGATACGAAACTGAAAATTCTTTGTCTTGGGAGAATTTGTACCTTTCTGAGCAATTACTCTTGAGAAAAGTTAGTGGGAAGGAAACCAAGACACATCCAATTAGGATCCAGTAAGAGGTGGGCAGGCGCAACTGGTTTGCCGGGTTCTCCAACCTTCTGCTGAGCTGCAAACCGCTTGTTGTGTGGAAAATGTCTAAGATAAAGAACCCCCGGACTTTTGAGGAGCAAACAGAATGTGTTATGAATGGCCTGCTCGAAGACCTTTTGACCCCAACCTGCCAGGTGGCTAACCGGAACCTACTGGATGATGAGGAACCATATTCAGGTAAGGCTCCTGGTCTGGGGTGGCTACAGGTAGGTAATACAGTCGGAGTTTGTGCTTTCTGTTTCCTCTTAAGGTTTAGAAGGCCAGCCCTAAATTTTTGGTTACATTTGAAAGAAAAGAACTTCTCAATAAAGGAGATGGCCTCACTATAACTACTGAGAACAAGCAATGCTAAAACTGTTTTTAAAAACTTGAGGATGAAGTTGAGGCCAGCCTACTCTACAGAGAGTTCCAGAACAGCTAGGGCTACTCGAAGAAACTCTGTATCAGAAAAGCAAGAATAAGACTTGAGAATGTTTTTCTTCTACCCAGATTCAGGAGACTTCCCATTTCTTCAAGCATAGTGAAAGTATTTTCTCTGTCTTAGGAGAGACTAGTCCCTCTGAATGTGGTTGACAGTTGGGACAGACTGAGGGGCCAATGACAAAGGCCCTGGGATTTGTCTCTACTGCATGTACTGGCTTTTTGGGATCCAATTCTCTTTGGATGTATACCTTGCTCAACCTGGATGTAGTGGGAAGGGCCTTGGACTTCCCACAGGGCAGGGTGCTTTGCCCTCTCTTAGGATTGGAGGAGGGTGGGGGAAGGGTGTGTGGAGAGAGTGGGAGGGAAGTGGAAGGAGGGAGGAAGTGGGAATTTGGATTTGGTATTTTTTAAGTAATAAAATATAATAATAATAATGATAATAATAAAAATAAACTTGATGATGTAGTTGAGGCTTGTCTACTCTATGGAGTGAGTTCCAGAACAAGTAAGGCTACACAGAAAAACTCTGTCTCAAAAAAACAAGAATAAGACTTGAGAACATTTTTCTTCTACCCAGATTAAAGAGACTTCCCATTCCTTCAAGCACGGTAAACGTATTTTCTCTGTCTTAGGAGAGGATTTCTCTTTTGATGTGGCTATTATTGTTGACCGCCTTCGAATGCTGGGTGACCAGTTCAATGGAGAACTGGAAGCTTCTGCCAATAACGTCATTGCAGAAACCACTCGAGAACAGGTCAGGGTTTGATTTTTAATATTGTCTGCTGCTTGTTCTATCTCAAATGTAACATTTCACCTTCCTTCCTCCCTTTTTTATTCCTATATATCAGGAATAGAAATGTTCTGTGAAGATTTTGAGGTTTATAAAGAAGCTATAGAGGAAAATGTGATTGCTAATTCTTTAGACATCAGTAAGAACCCAGTACTATAGAAGGAACTCGTAGGCGTCATTGGAGCCGCCCTTGGTGTGCATACATCATGTTCATAGTTCATTATTCTTGGAAAATAATTCTTTATGTATATTATTATTATCATTATTTTATGTATGTGTTCATGCTGTGGGGAGAGGGACATGTGTGCCACTGCATATCTGTGGAGGTCAAAGGACAATTTTGTGGTGTTTCCCCTTCCACCTCTATGTACGTTTCAGGGATTGAATTCAGGTTACCAGGTTAGTATGACAACTATCTTTAATTCTTGAGCTATCTTGGCAGCCCTCTTCTTCATATTTTTAATGCTTAACTTTGCTGGGAGTGAGCTTCTTTCTTTATCCGGGGTCCAATAGTGAGATAGAAATATTGGCTAGTTTAAAAGTTCGAGATAAACATTCGAGATAAACCCTTAAAGAAGTCTACTGGCTTTTCATCAGAACTCTGATTACTGGTGGTAAGTAGCACCTGGACTTTATATGGCTATCAAGACCATCAGACCATGTTCCAGTACACGCTGCTGATCAAATCAACAACAGCCAGTACTTACCACTTTGCAAGGCCACATTTCATGGCTTGATCATTGCGCTCATGAGCTGTTTTTCTTAGAGCGGCCTCTCTGACTCAGCATATAACTCCATGACAGCAAACATCACCCTGTTTTCCTCCTTTTCGTATTCTATCATTGCAAAATGTGTCTTATATGCTATCGGCCTGCAATGTGTGCGCCCTGACTTGACACCGTTAAAGCACACAGCGAATGGAAGCGTAAAGGAACAAGTAAGAAATGTATTCTGCAAATGCTGAAGCTGGGATTTGAACCCAGACTGGTTCCAGAAGCACGCTTCATTCTTCCTAAAGGACAGTATAGGGGATATGCCTGTGTCATGTTCAGACAGAACCTTACCGCCGACTGCTGACACGAGGCTGTCAAATGTGGGTGGTCACGAGGTTAACTTTTCTTCTTCTGTATTTAGAGCAATAACAATACAAAACAATAACAACAACAAGAAAAGAAAAGACATTTGAAACAATTTCCGGGTCAAGTTGGAAGCATGGTATAGAGCAGTGGTTTCAGTCTTCCTAATGCTGCGCCCCTTTAATACAGTTCCTAATGTGGTGACCCCCAACCGTAAAGTTATTTTCAATATTACTTCCTAAGTGTAATGTTGCTACTGTAAGGAACTGTAATGTAAACATCTGTGCTTTCTGATGGTCTCATGCAACCCCTGTGAAAGTTGTGAAACACAACTGCACAAAAGGGCGCAACCCATAGGTTGAGAGCTGTGGTATAGAGTTCTCCAGCCATTTGGGAGTAGCTAGTAGGGCAGTTCCTCTCTCTTTAATACTTTGATACTTCCTTCAAGTAAGAACATTTTTTCATAGAACCTCAATACAACCACCAAACCCAGGAAACACATATGCACTATGGCATGTGCACACACACATTAAATAAGTAAATACATACAAGCAAAAACAGCAAACAAATAAAAAAAAAAAACCTCAGCTATAGGTACCAAAGCTATTTCTTTTCCTAGCTTTCTTAGGATTTAACATTCTGCTCTGAGCAGTACTGAACCCCTTTATACCCCAGTGATCTACCTTGGCCCCACCTAATAGCTTTTGAACCAATTTGTTTGGGAGGGGAAAAAGAAGAGATTTTTGTTTGTTTTGACTTTAGGCTTGGCTGTACATTTCTAACCATAGAAATAATGCCTTTACAGTTGAACTGCTCACTCTCGTGTGCTTAATAGCTTTCTTTTAAAGTGTTTTGTTCATCCTACCCAATGGTATCTGAAGGTATGAGCTTGATGAGTTAATGTTTTTCTAATAGTAAAGTAACAAAATGCTAAAGCTAAGGAATTTGTTCTCCATCTGCTCTCCAATACTCCCTCATGCTACGGTGGTCCACTGGTCCCTTCCTGAAGAGTTACTTCTTCCAGACCCCAGGACCCTTGAGTCACACTGACAGAGCCTGTCTCCCTCCTCAGGCAGGAACGATATTTGAGGACACAGTGCGGTCTCTCAGCACGGCCTGGTGTGCTCAGAACTCCACCCTCGCTTTTGAAAGAGCTTTTCTGGCAGTGTCTGTGAAACTTCTTGAATATGTGGTCCAGAAGGCTCCTGAAATGGCAAGAAGGATGGCTAACTGCATGACGGGCATGATCAACGGGAACACAGCCATCCGAGAGTTCATCCTGGGGCAGGGAGGATGGGTGAGTTTTTGCTAAGGCCCCCACTTTGCTAGGCATGTGTGCTGTTTTGGTTTTTGACAAGCGAGACTCTTAATTATTAACCTTTTTATAAGTGGTCATGGAAAAGGGAAACCAAAAGTTCAGCCTGTGAGGGTTGGACCATGCTGCCTGAAATGTTGACCACTGGCTGTAAAGCTAATCTCTACCATAGATAATCAGCTATAAAGTATATTGACAGTGAGTGCACATTTCAGCCTGGCCTTACTCTGCTTCCTGGTAAACTGCTGAGTCTTTGTTCCTTAACATCTTTAATATGTGTTGAGGAAATTTAGAATAATCTTATGTGTGTGTGTATTTCTTGTTTATTGTTTGTTTTAGAGAGAGAGAGAGAGAGAGAGAGAGAGAGAGAGAGAGAGAGAGAGAGAACATAAAGTTGAGTGGGTAGGGATGAGGGACCTGGGCTGAATTGGGGAAGTAGAAAACATGATAAAATATGTTGTGTCAAAAAAGTTGTTTTTCAATAGAAAAAAATCCAACAGTTTGTTTCATCTATTGTAGACTTGCCCTATAGTGGACAGAAATCTTTTGGTTTGTTTTTTGTTTTTGTTTTTTTCACATAGGATTTTTCTTGTAGCCATGACTGTCCTGGAGCTTGATCTGTAGATCAGGCTGTCCTCAGACTTAGACCTGCATCTGCCTCCAAAGTGCTGGGATTAAAGGCATGTGCCACCACTATTTTTAAAAGACATATGCCACCTTATTTTTTTAAAAAATAGTGATAGATAGATAGATAGATAGATAGATAGATAGATAGATTGATCGATCGATCGATCCTGGTTTCTCCTCTCCCAACTCCTCCAAGATTTCTGCCCCTTCTCATCCACCCTCTCAGATTCTATCCTTTCTTGTTTCTGCTCATTAGACAACAAACACTAAGCCTACATCCTAATCACCTGTAGGGTTTCTGCTGTCGTAGAGCATCATAGAGCACTTCTTCCCATTGCTGGGGTCAATAGAGGCGTGGGAAAAGATGTGGTCGTCCTTGGCAACATCTGCAGATCCTTCCCCAGAGTCTTAGACAGTTCCGAAGGGCCATCTTTTGTACTAAGATTCTCACTGTTCTTCCTAGGAAAACCTGGAGAGCTGAATAAGTGGGGTTGTTCTGACTCAACATCACATCCTCCGATGTTTGCCAATTAAAACATGCTTTCTTCAACTTACCCAGTGCTGCGTTTTTACTGATTGCTGACTGTGGGAGCAGGCCAGTCCATCTACAGTGATGTTATACTTTCTGTTTTTACCTGAGTTGTAAGAAGAGTTTGTTGAAACAGAGACCTCCTGGCAGTAATTTCTTACTAGTGAAATCTCAAGCCCCAAGGCAGAGCTTTGCTGGAGATAGTTTGAAGGAGGCAGCACATTATAAACTTTCCCTTCAGGTTTAGCCCTGCCTCTTGTTGAGAATTTTGTCTTCTAGTGATTTTGGAATCTAAAGGTCAGCTTTTAGTTTAAAATCTTATTTCTTCAAGTAAAAGGTTTTCATTCAGATCCATCTTAACTTTCGTGTTTATTTCGCCTGAGCAGAATTTATTCGACCATTCTAGAGCCTTGAAGGCAACATTAGCAGCTTATCATCTACAGTTCTGCTGGAAATATCAAAGAAAGTTACTGTGTTTTCATTGTCAGGATGTGGGAAGTGTTGGCCCACATGGAGGACCACTGGTCTGCCCCAGCATGGCTGATGCTAACTGCATACTGTAACAGGGCCCCCAGACCTAATTAGGCCCCCAAACTTTAGCACATCTGACTCAATGATGGAAGTACCATCCAGGCTATAAAATTCAGCATACAGACAGTATCATTGGCCAAAATAAAAACAAAGGTCTAATCCACCAAAGTTCATGGTTCTGGGAAAGTCTCTAAATGTACTAACCTTGCTTTTTGTCTTCTGTAGTTCCATTTCTGACAAACTGCTCTTGTTAACTGGAGTGTATCAACCCAGAACATGGTTTTTGTGCTTAAGATCTCACCCTGAGAAAGGCTTAGTGTTAAACTGGGATCCCAAACAGCCAGTGTACTCCCTGGCCCACTAATAAAGACTTTCTATTGGTTTAAACCCACGTTCAAGCAGTCTTCTCTGGTGGACATCCTACAGCATTTCTAGAGGTGCCACCAAGATCCTCAGACACCAGATTTTGAGATACCAGGGGTCTCAGATCCCCTGGGAGCAGGGAAGAGTGCAGTGGCCAAGGAGCTCCTAGGGAGTGCACAACCTGAGTTCTAGGCCCTCAGGAGTCTCTTTGATTAATATCTGCCTAACACTTTAGAGGAGTCTGACACTTTCACCCCAAAAGGAAAGTCATCTGGTCTGTCACCTCTAGAGGTGAGTCTGGTTAAAGTGTCCTCTGGTGAGACACATAAGGTCGGACATGGCTGCTGATCCAGTGTCTGTGATCTGGGTGATATGTCACATGATTGTGCAGTGGCCACCCCTGTTTGTTTTTATTCTGCATCTTTCTGCATTTCTTTCTACGTGTTTCTGTCATTTTGTTTCTGATTATTGACCAATGGCTTCCTCTGATGTGAGATACCCCTCTGGCTTAAGGCTTGTTCCTCTTCTTGTTGGGGACCTGATTCATTTTGGCTCTGCCAGGTCACCCCTCCTCCACATACACACAAAAGCAACCCTGCCTGTCCCACTTGTTTTGTCACTTGACTTCCAGCCTGTGTGGAGTCAGGAGCAGCTCCTGCCTTCTAAGCTAAAGGCTCCCTTAGGTATGCATTCCCCCCCCCTCCCCTGACTGCCCTAAGCAGTCCCAGAGAAGGGGGAAAGGGGAATTCCCACTCCTTCCTCTTTTGTGGGTTTTGTCTTTTGTTTTTTCAACCAGTGATCCGTAGAATTAGAAAACTCAAAATCTTCCATTCAATGAAAAAAAGTAGACAAATTGCCTCCAAGCTGCTGGGGGTGGGGAAATCACTGCTGGGTAATGCATCCTGGATAGAACAGATTTTTCCTTCTGTCCAACACTGACCAAGAAGACGTTGAACAATTTTCCCTAGTCTTCTTTAGAAAATTAAATACAGCCACGAAAAAGAACTTCTTCGTCACCCAGCAGGCCTCAGATATTAGAAAAAAGTTCTAAAAGTAAACAAAAGTTAAAGGTTCCAGTTGCTGGAGGTAGCGCAAAAGGTGTTTAGTAGCAGAGAACTGGTCAGGACAAGACCTTTTGCACAACCCCATCACCTTCTCTGACGATGGGGTGCAGTTAGACTTATAGATACCCAACAACAGTTTGGTGTCTTGCCCTCTGTTGATAGAATATCACCTTGGTACTGACGAGATGGCTCAGTAGTTAGGAGCACTGGTGTTCTACAGAAGACCCAGGCTCAATTCCCAGTACCCACATGGCAGCTCACAACTGTCTGTAACTCCAGTTCCAGGGGATCCAATACCCTCATATGTGCATGCAGGCAGAACACCAATGTACATAAATAAAATTTTTAAAAAATAATAATAATAAAGGTTAAAGAAAAGAAAGAATATCTCCTGCTGAAAGTCCTACCCACAATCAAAGTATACAGTTGGACTAACAGATTGACAACAAAGATTTCCAGGACTATGGACAGAGACTGACCCCCTAGGACTAGCCAAACACGGAGTGCCTATAACTGTTCAACTAATAGTTCAGCTGCCCCCATACAGATTAAACAAAAAGGGAAATTGTAGTCAATATTGCCTGACATAGAGAGACAGGCATCTTGGTGCCCTTCCAGCTACCCTGGAACACACCTCTTCTGCCTGTGAAGAAACCCAGGGACCTCTGGTTCTCACGAGTCTGATTCTTTCAGAGGAACAGCTGTACACTGTCTTGGATCTGAAAGATGCATTCTTCAGCCTCCCATTGGTAGAGGTGAGTCAACCTATTTTTTGCTTATAAAAGTACAGACCCAGAGAGAGGTGACAGTGGACAATTTACATGCACCAGGTTGCCCCAAAGGTTTTAAAATTCTCCAACCCTGTTAGATAAGGCGCTAGATGCTGAGTTCTGTCAGAGGTGTCCCAGGAAAATAGATCATAAAAAAGGCCTCTGGGGGACTGCTGCAAGAGTTACAAAATTCCTGCTAAGAAGGCCCAGCCTTGTTCTCCAGAGGCTACCTATCTTGGCTACAGGCTGAGAGTAGGATTGCCTCCATCCTTCAGACCCCCAACTGCAAAGACATATGAAGCAGATCTGAGAGGTCCTAGGTGTAGCTAGGTATTGATGCATCTGGATACCAGAGTTTGCGGAACAGTGAAGCCACTATAGACCAGTGCAAAGCAGGGCACTGAACCCCTCCTCTGGACTGAGACTAAACAAAAGGCATTTGAGGCTTTAAAAACATCCCTGACTTCAGCTTCAGCCCTAGCATCTCCAGATGCCTCAAAACCTTTTTATCAGTTTGTCCAGGAAAGAAAAGACGTTACAAAAGTGGTTTTGACTCAAACTTTGGGGTTCTGGAAACATCCTGTGGCATAGCTGTCCAAATAATTGGATCCTGTAGCCGCAGGATGTCACACCTATCTAAGAGCTGTGGGGATGACTGCTAGTCTAGTGAAGAAAAAAAAAAAAACATGTTAACTCTGGGTCACCTTAGACTCACAGACCTCCACGCCATTGAGGCCCTTCCTCTGAGGAACACCAGAACACTGGCTGGGAAATGCTTGTGTGATCCAGTGCCAGATCCTATTCCTAGCTTGCCCTTGAGTCCAGTTTGAGAAAGCAAGCACAGCCAACCCTGCTATCCTCCTGTCTGATGACGATCTGCAAGTGCTCATCCATGACTGTCATGAGGTGAGACATGAAATCAGGTACATGGGAGGCTACGGTAGTTACCTTAACTGAAACCAGGCACCTCAGCCTAGAGCACAGAAGATTGTTCTGACCCAGGCTCTCAGGAGGGAGAAAGGAGAGTCCACTATCATACACACACACACACACACACACACACACACACACACACACACACAGAGACACCAAGCTACTGAGCACGGCCACAGTATGATCAATAGGGAAAGAGGGCTTCTCGCCACTGAGGAAAGGACATCAAAAACAAAGAGAAACTCTGGGTCCTCCTGAAAGCTATTTGGCTTCCTCCACAAATTGCTATCCTCCACTGGTCCACTTCAAGGACATCAAAAAGGTGAGTCCCCTGAGGCAAGAGGTAACCAGGGCCACTGACGAGGCTGACTGACAAAGGCCCTAAGGCCAGCGAAGCCTATTGATATTCTGATGACATACCCTGAGACTCCAGGGTACAATCAAGAGGAAGAAATGGACAGCTCAAACCCACAGGTTGGTGGAGGACACTGGAGGAAAAGCTCATTCTCCCAGAAACAACCCGCAGGACTCTGGTAACTTCACCAGGCTACTCATCTGGGGTCCACAAAACTTTCTGAGTGGGCTCAGACCAAGGTATATTATCACCTAGACAGGACAGCCTATCTCACCCAGATGCCAGGTTTGTGCACAAGTGAATCCAAAGCAGAGAGCCCTTACCTAGGAAGGGGTTCAAATAAGAGACCAATACCCCAGTGAACTTTGGGAAAGCTGACTTCATTGAGATCTGGCTTTCCAGGTGAGGATAAAAGTACTTTCTAGTTTTTATAAATGTCTTTTCTGGATGGGTAGAAGCATTTCCCACTCAGACCGAAACTGCTCAAATAGTATTTTGGAAAGCAGAGGCAGGCAGATCTCTGATAATTTGAGACCAGCCTGGTCTACAAAGCGAGTTCCAGGACAGTCAGAGATATTGCATCAGAGAAACTTTGTCTTGAAAGGAGGGAAGGAAGGAAGGAAGGAAGGAAGGAAGGAAGGAAGGAAGGAAGGAAGGAAGGAAGGAAGGAAGGGGAAAAAGGAAGGAAGGGGAAAGAAAGAAAGTTTCTCCAGGACTCTCCCTAGCAATGGAGACAATAGCCTGGCTTTCATAGCCAAAACTCCTCAATTAACAGCTAGAGCTTTAGACATAGATTGAAAACTTCATTGTGTATATAGACCTCAGAATTCTGGGCAGGTCCAAAGCAAAACATCTAAAGGGACAAGACCAACTCTCTTTCTTGCTAGGCCCCAAGGTAGATATCAGCAAAGCAAGAATTTTGCTAGGCTGCAGCCCAGCTACTTAAGGTAGATATCACCAAAGCAAGAAGTTCCCTAGACTGCAGCCCAGCTGTTTAAGGTAGATATCAGCAAAGCAAGTTCCCTAGACTGCAGCCCAGCTACTTAAGGTAGATATCAGCAAAGCAAGAAGTTCCCTAGACTGCAGCCCAGCAGCTTAAGGTAGATGTCACCAAAGCAAGAAGTTCCCTAGGCTGCAGCCCAGCAGCTTAAGGTAGATGTCACCAAAGCAAGAAGTTCCCTAGGCTGCAGCCCAGCAGCTTAAGGTAGATGTCACCAAAGCAAGAAGTTCCCTAGGCTGCAGCCCAACTGTTTAAGGTAGATATCAGCAAAGCAAGAAGTTCCCTAGACTGTAGCCAATCAGAGAGTCACCCATACCCTTTAGGCCCCTAACTGTAGATTTATGTATTTTTTTTTTTTTTTTTTTTTTGCCTTTATAAACCCTGCCTAAGAACAGTGGGGCACCTCCTCTGGCTCCCACTGTGTCAGGGTGTGAGACGAGTTCCCTACCGTGATTTGTACTATATGGTTAAACCTTGCTTTTGCATTTTGGTGAGTCTGTGTCTCTGGTGGTCTTCGTTGGGTCTTTGTGACCTGGGCACAACACAACAACAAAAATAGGATGTTGAAAAAAAAAACTTGAACAAAATTCTCATTAGAGTACAGCAAAGGATATATATACCTCCTTTCTGTGCCCTGCTTTGGGCCCCCTGTACCCCATATAGGGAGAGATTTTGGTGTGGAAGTCCTTTTGTATATGTATTGCTTTATTGGTTAATGAATAAAGCTACTTTGGCCTATGACAGGACAGAATAGAGCTAGGTGGGAAAACTAAATTGAATGCTGGGAGAAAAAAAGGTGGGGTCAGAGAGACACCTTGTAGCTGCTGAAGGAGACAGAAGCCCTGGAACCTTACTGGTAAATCACAAGCCTGTGGAAAAATATAAAATAATAGGAATGGGTTAATTTAAGATGTAAGAGTTAGTTAATAAGAAGTCTAAGCTAAAGGTCAAGCAGTGTTATAATTAATAACAGTTCCTGTGTAGTTATTTTGGGTCTGGGTGGCAAGGAACGAACAAGCAGCCTCTGTCTACAGAATTTATTCTATATGAGATTAGGTTTGAAGACCTCCCCAATTGCTTCCCAGGCTCAAACCAGCAGTTGGCAGAATCCTCTAAACATTCCTTTCTCAAGTCACTACAGGCACCCCAGTTCATTAAACTATCCAAGAGATCAGTTCACCTCCAATTCCACCCCCAGTTTTCCCTGTTTGAGTCCAATGATACTAGGTCAAGTGGATAGCCAAAGGGGTGCTTGAACCAACTTGAAAAAGACTCTACACAGGGATTCTCCCTACTTGTATGGCTATGAAGATATTTGGCATTATATCATGAATCCACTACGCCCAGGTCTTGTGGGCAATATTATACAGGCTCTACCTTGTATGGCAGCTAAACTTACAGGCCTGCTCATACCTGGCCACACAAAAGGTGGTCACATAGCCTTCCAGACAGGATGTGGCCATCCTAAAAGGATCAGGATATACCAATATCATTCTGTTCCTTTCTTTGTAATTATGGAGATTGCCTGGGAAGAGGCGTTAATTCGGCCTACATAACAGAGTTGGCATACAGAGCAGGAAGATAGGAAGATGTGACAAAATGGGTTAGAAAGGTGTGGATGTGACCAGAGACATTTGCCTGGTTACCAAGAAAACAGAATGCTAATAAATTTCTCCCTCAGTTTACGTTTTGGTATAAAAGCTGTTTGGAGAATATATGTGGGTAAATTTTCAGAATGTAAACTCAGGATTTCATGAGGGATCACTGAAAAATTTCCCTCCTGATAAAGCCATGTGAGTTGTGTCTTTAATCCCATGCCTCCCCTCTAGTCCAGAGAAATAATTTATGATCCGGGCTGGCACTGGACTATGACATAATGGCACCCAATGTGGGGATGATAGGTTAACCCCCCCCCCCAAAAAAAATGCCAGAGAAGTGACCAGACTATATGGAGGAGAACATGAGGAACCCACGAGAGAAAAATTGCACCATAGGTGGATACATGAGTAATGAGCTCAAAAATAGAGAATAAATTTAAGGAAGCATAAAATAAAGTGGGACATGACAAGGTCTAGAAAGCATAAGCCACAGACACTGCTGCCAAATGGACTGTGGACCTGACTATGGACCCATTAAGATCAAGATTTCATTGGGCTCCAGGTTCTTTCATACCCTGGCCCTCAACATTCTGAGGTTTGTGTTTGGTATGAATACAGGATTATGGTCTAACCCACACTACACTCAGGCCTGGACCTGGGAACTAAGACTGATACAGGGAAGGTATTAGCTAGTGTGACTGTAGACTAGCAACCCATATCCATCTTGACTTTGTTCACTGATGCCTACTTTAAATGTCTGACTGTACGGAGAAAGAAAGCTATGGGAGTTTATATTCTGAGATAAGAATAGAGAGTTTACAATTCTATGCATGCCCTGTAACTGGCCTCCCAAGTTTCCAGGAACAAGGGAATTTCTATCACAAAAATATGGAGCTGTGAAATGGAGGGGCTTTCTGGAAAATTTCTTTAAAAATGTCTCTTACCTTTGAGAAACAGGGGAAACCTGGGAAGTCAGACTCTATGCCACAGGAAGGACCCAGGGGATAGATTTACTAGAAATTGTTCCCCAGCCAGGTCTTCAGACCTTGGGTCCTAGGCACACCCAGGTCCAGAGTCCCACCTCGTGATGTTCAGGAAGCTAGGGGTCCTCATCCCTATTTTCCACTCTTGACAAAGTCCACCACTTAGTTACTAATTCCCTGCCATAAACTGGCCACAACTGCTCATTTTGTTTAGACCCGTGACCCCCGTACTTCATAGGGATAGGAAATAAACAGACTGTCAGCCCATTGACAGACAAAACTCATTGTGACATGGGGGAAAAGAGCCCAAATTAACGTTAGAGGGCTGAAACTTATCTAATACCCCAAATCTTTCATCTAAACACTTCCCCTTATTCTGATGTCTGCTATTCTACCTTATGGTCAATGCATCTGGATCATACCAATATTACTGAGCCTCTGAGACTAATGGGCATGCACTAATGGTTTGACTAAATGTGCCTCTTCTGATGCTTTCCACACTTAAGTAAACATGCTCATCAGGAGCCCATGGTTTTAAAAGTTCCCATTTATAAAATAAAACAACAGTTAGATTCCCTTACAAAAATGGTCCTACAAAATTGGTCCTTACTCCTCATGAGAGAAGGGAACTAAGTTTGGCTTTGAGGGGGAAAAAAAATTATTGCTTCTGTGCTAACCGGTCAGGAGTAATTAGAGAAAATCTTGCCATGGTTGGGGAAAACCTCAAAAAGAGAAAGAGACAAAGACATAAATCAATATTTATAAAATCATATAATTGATACCAGTCTCTATTCTCTTGCTCCCCCCACCCACCCCCAGCTAGCTACTCTAATATCAGCACTGACTGGGCTTTTAATTCTCATTCTGGCTGGATTAACAGTAGGGCCCTGCATCTTAAACTACATGGCCGATTATGAATCAGTTCAAATACACTTCTTAAAGCAGGATGAGCCCATGATTCGACTCGTTCTCTAAGACCAATGGAGAAGGAAACAGAGACACAGACCTTAGATGACCCCCAGATCTTAGCACAATTAACTCCATGATGGAGGTACCATTTAGGCCATGAAATTCAGCACATAGACAGTATAATCTGCCAAAATGAAAACAAGGACCTAATTCATTAAAGTCCATAGTTCTGGGAAAGTCTCTAAACGTACTAACCTTTTTGGCTTTGGTAGTTCTGCTTTTGGCTAACTGTTCTTGCTAATCAGAGTGTTGTTTTAGTTAGGGCTACTGTTGCGATGAAACACCACAACCAAATCAACTTTGGGTGGGAGAAAGGGTTTATTTCGCTCACAGTTCCACATATAACAGTTCATTATCAAAAGTAGTGAGGTCAGGAACCTGGAGGCAGGAACTGATTCAGAGACCATGGAGGGGTGCTGCTTCCTGACTTGTTTTCTATGGTTTGCTCAGCCTGCTTTCTTATAGAACCCAGGACCACCAGCCCAGGGATGGCACCACCCACAGTGGACCAGCCTTCCCCTACTGATCACTATTTAAGAAAATGGCTTACAGCCAGATTTTATGGAGGCATTTTCTCAGTTGAGGCTCCCTCCTCTCTGATGACTCTAACTTGTATCAAATTGACAAAAAACTAGCCAGTGCATATGTCAGCCCAGAATATGGTTTTGGGGCATAAAATATCACCCGAGAAAGGCTTGGGGCTATACTGGGATTCCAAATGTAAGAGCCAGTGCTTACTTACCAAGCCAGGGTCTGCTGATATGGTTGGTGAGAAATGAAGGCCAGGCTGGGATGGAAGGGTCTCAGCAAGACTGAGGCTGAGATAATTTTATTGCACGCACTCAGACTTCTTATGGCTTCATCAGAAACAGAATACAATGGAGATTTCCAGGATCAATACAATTGTAGTTGCCAGAATACAATGACATCTGAAAGCTATACAGGGTATATAAGATTAATGCCTAAGATTAATTATCCTGTCAGGTCTCTGTATACTTCACTGACTTTAAGGGAACACAGAGGAACACAGGCAGCCTGAACACTTCACTGCCTGAGGGGGTGCCTTGGTTTCTCAGGAACTGAAAGGCACACAGTGCCACAGGAGTCACAGACTCTAGACTGGGAAGCCCGTGGTGCAGGTCTCTCAAAGCAGCTAGACAAGGCCAACTCTATGATTTCCTGCCCCGAACACCCAGTGTAGTTAGCAGCCTCCTAATAAAGACTTCCTTTTTTTGTTTGCTTTTTGTTTTTGTTTTTTTAAACAGAGGGGTTTTGTGTGTGTAGTGCTAGATGTCCTGGAACTAGCTCTTGTAGACCAAGCTGGCCTCAAACTCTCAGAGGTCCAACTGCTTCTGACTCCTAAGTGCTGGAATTAAAGGCCTGCTCCACCACTGCCTGACTTAATAAAGACTTTCTATTGACTTAAACCTATGCCCAAGCAGACTTCTCTGGCAGATACCCTGCAACAAGGCTAGGGAACTTTCTGAAGTATCATTTGTACACCACTCGTGAGCCTCAGCGAGTTGCTCTTTGCCAGGACTCATCCCTTTTTTTTTTTTTTTTGGTGTTTTGTTTTGTTTTTCGAGACAGGGTTTCTCTGTGGTTTTGGAGCCTGTCCTGGAACTAGCTCTTGTAGACCAGGCTGGTCTCCAACTCACAGAGATCCACCTGCCTCTGCCTCCCAAGTGCTGGGATTAAAGGCATGTGCCACCACCGCCCGGCTAGAGACGGGTTTTCTAAGGGCGGCTAGGACCTTAGGTGCTGACATTTTCGATTTCACAGGTGAGTCTGATACATACAGTGTGAGAAGGTCACTCTAGGACAGGAGATGATGCAGTACACACCACAGACTACATCTGGGCTGCTGTCTGTTTGATGTGTGTGGTAGTTGCCCTGAGTGTGTGCCCCTGGACACACAAGTGGAGGTTAGAGGTCTAGGTTGGGGACCTTTTCCTCCTCTCTGCCTTACTTTTTGAGACAGGATTTCTGACTCAGCCTGAAGCTTGTGCCTTCATCTGGGTTGAGTAGTCTGTGACGTCCAGGGACCCATCTTGGCCCCCACTGGTGGGGTTACAGGGATTTATGTCTATTGCATGGCTCTTAGATGGTTCTTGGGATTGGAACTCAGGTCCTGTTCATTCACATCAAGCACCTTTACCCACCAAACCATCTCTTCAGCCCCTGCTTTCTGGTTTTGTAAATAAAGTTTTTCTGGACTGTAGCAAGACTCACTTGTTCATGGCTGTCTTCATACTGCAGGAGCAGAGTTGACTTTCCTTATAGCACACACCATATGGACCATCATATCTAAAATATTTGCTACCTGGCCTTCTGTGGACACAGTTTGCTGATACCTGCTCTAAAGCAAAACTGAGCATTTAAAACTATCATAATGCTGACAATTTCTGTAAAACAGTAATAAATAGGGTTTAGGTTTATAGAAACTAAAGCCTTTAAATTTTTAAAAATTATATTTGTTTAAGGGGTGTGGGCACACACTGTGGCACCCACGTGGAAGCCAAGGGCAAGCTGTGCAGGAGTGGGTTCTCTCTGCCTTGTGAGCGCCAAGGGGTTGAACTCGGGTGGTCAGGCCCGGAGGGAAGGCCAGCACCTCTGTCCACTGATCTTTCTCCCACTTAGCTCCTTTTTTCAAGACTTAGTTTTAGAGACTTTCTTGTACAGTACCTGCCTTCTCGGAAGTGATTCGTCAATCAGAAATCTTCCCTGCGCAGCTGATAGTGTGTATTTTACCAGTCTTGCAAGTAATCGAGATGTAAGCAAAGCCTATGATTTCCGTGATCTGTGTATCTCAGTGTCCTTGATAATCTATGAAATTAGAAGACAGCCATCAAGGTGGAGTCTAAAAAGCACACTTACCTTTTACCAGGAAGTAAAGCACTCGTGGCTTGGCTGAAGCTGAACAGGGCTGACCACTTCCTCCCTTGGCTAGCCTTCTGTAGAGAGAAGTACATGGTGCTGGGAGCGTATTGTTACTTTACAAAACGATGCTGATTTCCTGTATCCCTAGACAAATCACAATAGGTGAATACTCCAGAAATGAGATTTCTTGTTACTCTCTAGTAGCAGTTAGCTCTTGTGCTAATATTTAAGATGGCGGATGTGATCCTTTGCCCCTTGCATTGCTCCAGAGTCAAGATGCGCAACTTTATGGTATTTTTTACCCCTTAGGTAGAAGTCATTCAGACTGCCCTGATTTTAACAATTTGGATTCACTCTAGGTTGATGAAGTGATATTTTACAAATGACTCAATTCCTCTGTGCGTTGGTTTCTACTTCTCTAAAATAGATTATTAGGAGTCACAGGATTGTTGAAAAATAAATTTAACAATACACTTTGGAAAGGGCTTAACCTACTGCCTGGAATGTTTTAAGAGCTATGTACAATTGAACCCTCCTATGGGTTGGAGTTAGTTCCTAGGGGTTTAGCTTGATGTTTTTCTTAAGTCTTTCCTTTATAGATGCAAATACATACATTGAGGGAAAGGGAATTCCTAAACATGGCTTACTCTTTATATCCATGGACTCTGGCCTTGAAATCCCTGTGCATCACAGGCTGGCCTGGAGCTCGGGATCCTTCTGCTTCGGGAACCCCAGTGTTGTGAGCAGCATGGATTCACCGAGCTAGCCAGCTTCTGAACTTTCTCCTAGACACTTTTGTTTCTATGACTTTCGTGATTCTTACCATGAGTACTCAAGTCATAGCCCTGCTTGTGAGAGAATTCTTAACTTCTGTAGCTGCTGTACCTGTGCCCAGCATCCCTCTTTCTTCTTTGGCATGTATGAGGAAAGTATAAATGTGTATTGAATGAATAGGTCATTGAGGTGAGACTTCACATTCAAACATCTTTAAACCAAGCCACACGAACTCTTAAGAGAGAAGGGTAAATTGCTTCAACTACAAGAGCTTACCAGCTGACCTTTGCCTGTTGGTATTCTGAAACCAACGGCAAAGTGTGGCTCTCTGTGGAGTCTGTGGGGGAAGGCGATGGACAGCGAAGAGTCTGCAGTAGTAACTGAACAGCTCGGTGGGGTCTCAGAACGTTGTAGAAACAAGAAACACGTTAAGGGTTTTTCCCACCATGGATGACGTGAAAACATGGCTACCAGGACAAGCTTCCTCTGAGGGAGTTTAGAAGGCTCTTCTGCATCTGTTTGCAAGTCTGTCCCCGAGACTAACACGTTGTCTTGGTGTCTACTATGGCATTTTTTAAGCTGGACTCTGAGCTTCAGCAGGGGCATGGTTCCCTCAGCAACAGTAGCGCTGCAGCTTGGGCAGCGGCTCTCAGGGAGGAACTTAGTGTTTGCCTGGTTCCCTACAGAAAGGCCCATCTTCTGGCACAGTGAAAATGCCTTCCAAAAAGTAGAAGTGTAGACTGTGCCAGGAAACAGAGCTGGGGCACCGGTACCATAGATACCCACGTGAAGTGGATGTCTCACCAAGTAATAGAACACACGTTATCGCCCAGACTTGCAGATATTCTCAAAACCATGTCAAATGCTGAGGCTCACAAATGCATAGAAGATGGGGTCCTAGCCTTTGATAAACTAGAAGCACGGGGTTGGTTTTATGGGTTCTCTTTGGAATAAGAACTGTGATGAAACTCAGAAAACTTAGGTAGTATAATTATCTTACAGGGATTCAGACTCAGAAGACGGTGGTGAGATGGCGCAGGAGAGTTTTGAAGAAAAAGTAGGTGTGGCGGATTAATTTTTATTGGTGAAGACTGGGGTACGGGTAAAAACAACAAAACAGTAGTGATAGAATGGAACAGTCTGTGGTGATGTGGTTGGGTAGTGCTGGGTGAGGCCAGTCGATGAAGCAGGCAGCAGAGACTGACACGCTAGGCAATCTAGAGCTGTTCCCACAGCCTGCTAGTTACTGTCATTCTTTAATAAAGACTGTGTGTGTGTGGTACATGTATATGCATTCATGCTTGTTTACATGAGGGTACTCATGTATTCATGCTCGGGACACGAGTATTCATGCTTGGGTACACATTCACACATGTATTCGTGTTTGTGTATACAAGGGTATTCATGTATTCATGTTCGGGACACAAGCACACAAGTATTCATGCTTGTGTACACATTCACACATGTACTCGTGTTTGTGTACACAAGGGCATTCATGTATTCATGCTCGGGACACAAGTACACAGAAACTGACCTTCACATTCACACATGCATTCCTGCTTGTGTACACGAGTCCACAGAAGTTAACCTCAGACATACTCCTCTATCACCTTCCACCCATCCTTTGAGACAGGGTTTCTCACAGAACCTAGAGCGCACCAACTCAGCTAGACTGGCTGGCCGGTGGGTACCAGGGATCCATTTGTCTGTTCCGAATCCCCAGTGCTAGGATTACAGGCGCTGGTCCCAGCATCCAGCTTTTATGTGGGTGCTGGAGATCCAAACACAGCTCCTCGAGCCTGGGCAGCGAGAACTCTACCAGCACAGCAAGTCATCTCCCCACCCTGGATTCTGGTTATGCAGCATTAAAGCAACATTTAAATCCTCTCAATCCGGCATTTACTGCTAGGTGCTGGAAGGAGAGAGATACATAGGTAAGAAGATCATCTAAGAGTTCATCAGTGCAAGACAGCGGGAGTGAAACTGGGAATGCTGGTTAACAGGGGAATGAAAAGGTATTGAGGAACCGGGCGGTGGTGGCGCACACCTTTAATCCCAGCACTCGGGAGGCAGAGGCAGGCGGATCTCTGTGAGTTCGAGGCCAGCCTGGTCTACAGGAGCTAGTTCCAGGACAGCTGGAGCTGTTATACAGAGAAACCCTGTCTTGGGGGGTGGAGGAGGGCCTTGAGGAGAAAGGAGAATTGGACGTATGACCAAAGCATGCTTACTAAGGACGGTATCGCACAACACACAGTCCACATTCGTATGACCAAAGCATGCTTACTAAGGACGGTATCGCACAACACACAGTCCACATTCGTATGACCAAAGCATGCTTACTAAGGACGGTATAACACAACACACAGTCCACGTTCGTATGACCAAAGCATGGTATAACACAATACACAGTCCACATTCGTATGACCAAAGCATGTTTACTAAGGATGGTATAACACAACACACAGTCCACGTTCGTATGACCAAAGCATGCTTACTAAGGATGGTATAACACAGCACACAGTCCACATTCATATGACCAAAGCATGCTTACTAAGGATGGTATAACACAGCACACAGTCCACATTCATATGACCAAAGCATGCTTACTAAGGATGGTATAACACAGCACACAGTCCACATTCATATGACCAAAGCATGCTTACTAAGGACGGTATAACACAGCACACAGTCCACCTTGAGTCCCTGGCCCAGGGAAAGCCATGAAGAGTAAAATGAAAGCTGAAATTGAACAGAAGTTTTTCAAGGCAAACTCATGGCGGCGCACAGAGAGAGGGCTGCTCTCAGAAGCTCGAGTACTTGCTTTTTTTCGTCTTTCTTGTCTTTTCTTCTCTGTGTAGCCCTGGCTGTCCTGCAACTTGCTCTATAGACCTCAACCTCAGAGATCCGCCTGCCTCCCGAGTGCTGGGATTAAAGTGTGTGTCACCACTACTTGGCTGTACTTGGTTTTCCACAGACTGTTTTATCCTGTCTGATATCCTGAGAGGCATGTGCGTGTGTATGTGTTTGCGTGTGTGTGTGTGTGTGTGTGTGTGTAATGCACTTCCTAATCTCCATGACACTGTTTTTCCTTTAAACCCACAGATTCCTCTCTTTGAACAGGTGATTGTCAGGTGAGTTTCTGTGTTGTCCTCTTTCTTTGAACACAAGAGGCAGGGGGAGGCGGGGGGGGGGGGCTAGAGGGGCAGTGGTGGGCTGCAACCCTTCCCTTTCTCCAGGTGTTCACCTACTAACCCCAGGCCTCTTGATGGTTTTCACTATGCCTGTGAGTCTTTTACTGCAGGGAATTGTTTTGATCACTTAGGTTTATGACACGCTGATTTAAGTATTTTGCAGCAAATTCATCAACTCTTTTAGGTACATGCTGACCTTTGCTGTGTGACCTTAACTCCCTGTTCCAGCTCTTAATCTTCTTATAGAGCAGAAGGGAATCAACACTGCTTTCACCCAGTAGCAACTATGCCCTCCTGCCGTTCAGTATCGCTAAAAGTGTGGAAATTAAGTAGATTTGTTCAAATTAAGCAAGCAAGTATTTTTGTTTGCTCCTTCAGTTTGCTTTCTGCTTGCTTGAGTGGTCTCGTCAGGAAATGGCTTATAGCTGAGTGGGGTTTTGAGGTTTCATTTGCTCACCAAGTTTCTTTAATACCTTTAGATTTTACAGTAGAATGAACTTTTGAGAATTGATGCATACTTTAAAAAAATTATGTGCTTCTACAACCGATCATAGGATGCCCAGATCCGTGGCTACATCTTCAACACAACTCTTGAACCTAAGGTTCAGGGACCATCAGGGATGAAGGGGTAGAAAGATTGTAAGAGCCAGAACCAGCAAATCTACTATTAGACTTTGTGTCCCAGGAATGGCAGGGAAGCTGTACCTATGATACCTCAACAACGTGGCTGCCTAAACAAGACCTAAACAACACCAATGGACCTACTAACACGGCAGGGTGAAATATCATGAGGCCCCGTTCCTAGACAAGAGCTACAGGCGACTGAGGAATGGTGAGGGCCTGAGCAGTAGCCTCCCCTCTGAGGGAAACTCTCCTAATCAGATAGTTAGTCAGCCAACACCAAGTGGTCAGCTCTGACATCATATACGTACAAGCAACAGTGAATGGACTCAGTCGCGTGTGTGTGTGTGTGTGTGTGTGTGTGTGTGTGTGTGTGTACGCCATCCACATGCGCGCACAGGGACCCAAAGAGGCCAGAGGCTTCAGATCCCCTTCGGAGCTGGAGTTGCAGGTAGTTGTGAGGTGACTGCCGTGAGTCTGGGAGCTGAACTCTGCTTACTGCTAGCCATCTCTCCAGTCAGTTCCTCATTTATTTCTAGCTCCTTCCCTAAGAAGAGATTAAAAAGTCAGTAAGGTTAATATCTTACTAATTTAACTACTTCTGTATGAATAGCTCTATGTTTGAGGAAAATAGATATAAGTATTATTAGATATTTTCCCAGCTAAAAATTTATATTTTAGGGATTTAGAGTAAGAGAAAAATCGTGGTGAGATGGAATGAGGGTGAGGTGGAATTCACCTCGTGTTAACAAAGCTTTTATTTTGATGAAGTGAGGGCCTTCTAAAGGAACAAAGACATTTTGAAACTTTTTCTCTTACTGACCCAAACATATAAAACCATTTACCTTTTAAAATTTTGTTTTATTACTGTGCACTAAGCAAGTTAGCTTTATTTTATTTTTAAGCGATATTCATGTCTCCCTGTTTAGTTCTGGGATGCGTGAGGCAGGTCTTGCACCATATTCTGGCTCCCTTATGTGGCAAACTGAATCCCTAACCCCCTGCTTTGCACTTTGTGGGCAGTAGGTAACGCTGTTGAACAAATTATTGAATTTGTTGTGGTTTTATCCTAATTAAAGTAATATAATTCAGAGCATTCTTAATTCTTTTTTTTTTTTTTTTTTTTTGGTTTTTCGAGACAGGGTTTCTCTGTGGTTTTGGAGCCTGTCCTGGAACTAGCTCTTGTAGACTAGGCTGGTCTCGAACTCATAGAGATCCGCCTGCCTCTGCCTCCCGATGGCTGGGATTAAAGGCGTGCGCCACCACAGCCCGG
>NW_026067977.1:5037748-5064150 GCF_014885135.2 Alexandromys fortis
CCCGGCTTGAGCATTCTTAATTCTGTCATACCTAATTGATTCATTTTTATTTCTTTTATACTTCATTTTTAATTAGTATTTTAAGTTATTATACATAGTGATGGGGTTCACTGTGGTATTTTTATACCCATGCCATTATGTTTTGTTTTCACCCATTCTTTTCCTTGCTGCCTTCCCCCATCCCCCATCTCCCCTTTTGTTTGTCTCCTCTCTGTCCCAAATAATCTTCTGTTCTGTTTTTGTGCCACACTATCCTAGCTTCTCCACACTTTTAAAAGATTTCATCCTTTAGCACCGAAGATCTCAATATTCCCAGTCGCCCTGAGCAGAAAGACTCAAGCTGGAGGTTTCTGCATTCCTGATTTCGAGTTATGCTCTAGGCCATAGCAAACAAGACAAAGCAGACAGTACTGGTGCAAAAACAGACACACAGACTGATGGAATGAACCAGAGGATCTAGACAGAGTCCCACAGAGCCACCCGAGCTTTTACAAAGACCCCAGTATGCGCACATTCACAAACAGTGCTGGGAAAACGGGATCCCTACATGTAGAAAGATGAAACCAGACCCTTATCTCTCACACCCTACACAAAAGTCAGCTCCAAATGAGTCAAAGGCCTTATGCTATGTTACCTGAGGAATTTCACACTCAGAGAGACAAATCCCACATGTTCGCTGTCAGACACGGATCCCTACTTTTAAACTGTTACCTGTGCATTTACGGGAGTGCGAGTGTGTGTAGAGAGAGCGAGTGTGTGTAGAGAGAGCGAGTGTGTGTAGAGAGAGCGAGTGTGTGTAGAGAGAGCGAGTGTGTGTAGAGAGAGCGAGTGTGTGTAGAGAGAGCGAGTGTGTGTAGAGAGAGCGAGTGTGTGTAGAGAGAGTGAGTATGTGTAGAGAGAGAGCAAGGCTACAAAAAAAAAATCCTGTCTCAAAAATCAAAAAACAAAAAGTAGAAAAAATACCTTGAATACTAGGAATCGGGGCTTGTGAGATGGCTTAGTGGTAAAGGTGCCTGCCCACATAAAGTTGGTGACCTGAGTTTGATCCTAAGAGAAAACCAACTCCATAAAAGTTGTCCTCTGACCTCCACATGCCGTAGGTGGCATTCATGTCCATGCACACACACACATCATGACACATACAGTAATAATACATGCAAAGTTTTAAAATATGTCCGGGAAGGCAGTTCTGAGTAGGACCTTAATTGCCCAGGAAATAAAGCCAACAACCAATAAATGAGATTAAAAGCTTTTGTGCTGCAAAGAAAACGGTTAATTGAGTGAAGAGACAGCCTACAGGATGGGAGGAAATCTTTGCCAGCCGGACATCTGATGGAAGACACAATATCCAGAACATACAAAGAACCCAAAACACTAAACAACAAGGAAACCGCAACCCAGTGAAAAAGTGGACTAAGGAACTGAACAGTGTGTTCTCAAAAGGCATGCAAATGGCCAATAAAGGTTTTAAACATGTTTGGCAGCCTTAGGTGTGAAGAGAATGTAAATTAAAGCTGCTTTGCAATTCATCTCGTGCCAGTGAGAACATCTCTCATCAAGGAAACAGCGACGAAAGCTGGCAATGGCAAGAACATGGGGCGGTGAACTCTTGCCCACTGTTGGCTGGAGAGTAAGCTGGTGCAGCCGCTGTGGAAATCAACATGGAGGTTTCTTTAAAGGATTAAAAATAGAATGTGTCTATGACCCAGCTCTACTGCTCCTGGGCATACCCCCAGAAGACTGGGTATCCTGCCACACAGATAACTGTACACACATGTTTAATGCTGCTGTATCCACAAGAGCAAGGAAATGAAACAAGCCTAGATGCCTATCAGCTGATGAGTGGGTAGTGAAAACGTAGTACATCTACACTATGTAGCTTTATTCAAATGCAAAGAAAAATGAAATTGTGACATCTGCGGGGAAATGGCACTGGAAAACACTATATTAAGCGAAGTAGTTCAAACTCTAAAAGCAAATATCACATGCTCTCTCTCATACGCAGAGCCCAGCTTTTGGCTATCATGTATGTGGGAACGAGTGAGTAGAGTTCAGGGAACTAGACAGGAGTCACGAGAGGGGAGAAAAGCGTCTCTGGGGAGTGGGGAGGAGCAGAAGCCATGAGTGAGAATATCAGGGGTGGGAATACTTAAGCAGGGACTAGGAAGGATAGGGATGGGGAGGGAGGGGAGAAGAGAACCAAACAAAAGTGATATGTAAGCTCTAGAGAGGTGGCTCAGCAGTTAGGGGCACTGATTGTTCCTCCAGAGGATTCAGGTTCAATTCCCTGCACCTACATCCATCTCACAACCATCCGTGATTCTTGTTCCAGGAGATCCAATGCCATCTCTGGCCTCTTTGGCTACCAGGCGTGCGTACAGACTTATACATGCAGGCAAAACATCCATGTACGTAAAATTAAATGAAATATTTTTAACACAAGCAAAATTATTTATTTTTATTTAGTTAGTTATTTGTTTTCTTTTTTTGAAACCAGAATTTTACTGTGTAGACTAGGGTAGCCTCAAACTCACAGAGATCTGTCTGCCTCTGTCTCCTGAGTGTTGGGCGTAAAAGCACACATCATCATATTTCAAAAATAAACATTTTAGGAAACTAACAATGTATGAAAAAGTCATAAGGAACTCAAATAATAAAATGATTTGAACAGAGAAAACTACCTGGGTGAATAAAGCTGTCCCTAGAAACCATAGGTTATAAAATGAAAATTCCAGTGCCATGCCAGAGGTAGCTACCCCCTATGAGTTGTTGGACAGGAAGGTCTCTGACCTTTAACACACACACACACACACACACACACACACACACACACACACACACACCCCAAGCAGCAGCAGCTGCTGCTGCTGCTGGTTTTTCACCAGAATTAAGACCTCGTCGCCCAAACATGCTACACACTTTGGTTGCAGGACATCTGAAATCAGGCTGGTAGTAAAAAGCTTCCTTCCTGTTGGCTGAATCTCGTCGTGCTGAGCAGCGCTCTGCAGGCTGCTGGGGAAGGATTGCCATCAGTGTTATTTTTTAGCTGTGGACACTGCATGCAGCAATACCTACTGGCCGAGCAGTATGAGCCCACAGAAACAATAACAGCATGTCTGTTAAACGGGTAACCAGCAGCTTTCTCTTTGATTTGATGCCCTCACCTTATGAGTGGTACTGTAACTCTGGTTACAAGTTCTGGCTGGGGAGGTCACAGCCCTTGTAAGGCACCTACTGCTGTGGTTTGCCTAAAGGGACGTGATGTACCCGTCTAATTGCCTTCTATGCCCACATAGACTTGTGCCCATAGACTAGTGATGCTTTCAGTTTTGGTCAGAGAGCTTTCTGCAGTGGCAGGCAGTGACTACAGAGACAACTGGCCAAAGTACTGAGAATAAACAACTGTTGAGTGCTGAGCAGTAAATGGGACACCTACACCACCATTCACCACCCTACTGCAAACCATCCAGAAACATCACCAAAGGGGCAGAAAGAATATAGGAGCCCCGTAGACACGGGGTTGAGGAGGTGTGGAGTGCTGGTTTCTAAGTGGGACTTGGATGCTGTACTCTTGAACTCATAGATGCTATATTACTTGCACAGGATTGAGTATGCCAGCACTCTGCCCCATGTGGCCCCAACCTGAAGATTTATCTGCAGTTAACAGTTGATGGGGAAGAGAGACATTTTCTTCCATATGCAGACCCTGGTAAGCTACGACGGCTCCTGTAAACAGCCCAAAGAAACTCACTGGGATTAAAAACATAAAAAAAGACATAAAGTGGAAGTTGGGGGGACAGTTGGGGAGAGGAAAGGGGTTAGGAGTGAGAGGGGACAAGAGAGGACAACAGGGTGGATGGGCAGAGAATGTGATCAGAATCCATTAAGTACAATATGAAAATGTCTTAATACAATCTGTATATGTATGACTAATATATGATAATAAACACATTTTAAAAAGATGTCTTCCTTCCTTTTCATGGTCCTCGTTCTATTTTCATGCGAGACACACAGATACACATAGACACACAGACACACATACACACACAGAGATTTAAACCTAAATTCCCATTTGAGAAAAAATACTTGTCTTTTTGTGTCTGGCTTAAATTTCATATATTTCTGTAATTTTAATTTATAGTTAACTTGGAATTTTAAAAGCATTTTATTTTATTCCTGAGACAGGGCTTGGTATATATATAGTTCAGATAGTCCTGGGACCCGTGGTGATTCTCCTGTCTTAGCTTCCTGAGTGCTGGTGCTACAAGCATATACTTATGCCCTGAAGAATTTTGTGTTCTTTTTAAAAATAAAATTTCCACAAATTTTGTATGTTTTAAAATAGTCAAATATTGCGTTATTTACAGTGGCGAGAAATTTCCTTTGAATGCTAAGGATTATCTGGGAGATATTGCAATATTCTCAGGAACTATTGCTCAAGAAAAATGGTTCATTTTAATTTATGTGAACTACAACTGAAATGCCTTTATCTGGAATATTAACTTCAAGTTTCCTACCAAGGGCTCAACCGAGAGAATGCAGCATGTTTTGTGTGCAAGCATCATGATTTTTCTGAAGGGGGTTTGACTAATGCAGAACCAGAAAGGACTGCCGGTGTCTCCAGCTGAGGAAGTCCAACCTGCACCTTTCCCAGTTTCCATACTGGAGACTAATTTTGTAACATACTCTTTGCTGAGCTTCCTCCTTTAGAGATGCTATATTTGTTTGGGGCTGTTTTCACACCGAGTTAGACCTTGGGTGGATTCGTACCCATTGAAGAGAGAATTTATGCAAACGGAGAATGAGGAAGCTTTAGCAGCCTGCCTGCCAAGGCACAGGGGCTGTGAGTACGGGACGGGATCTTTTCCAAGACCACGGCTGTAGGATAAAAATGTCAAAATGACTTCATGGGAATCCGTTCTTTAGGTTCTCTTCTCTTCTCTTCTCTTCTCTTCTCTTCTCTTCTCTTCTCTTCTCTTCTCTTCTCTTCTCTTCTCTTCTCTTCTCTCTCTTTCTCTCTGTCTATCTTCAGTTTTTGAGGGAGAGAGAGGTCTTGCTTCGTTGCCCAGGTGTCTCAGACTCCCAGACTCACTGATCCTCCAGCTACCTGGGTGACCACTCCTGAGTAGCGAGGACTCCAGATTGCGCTGCCACGCTCAAGTCTCCTGAGACTTTCTGACCTAGAATCTGTATTACTCTCAGCAAGGTAAATTTTAGTTTTAGTTCCTTTTTGTTCCTTGACTATTTCCTAACAGTGCATTCTGGGGATATTGTGCCTACTGCCTTCCGGGGCTTCTTATCCTGTATAGAGCGGTGTTCCTCGTGTTTATGTTCCGAACCCAAATAAGGACCAGAGCCATTACAGATTCGCAGAGGTACAGAGACCAACACTTCCCTTAATGGGGGCCAGTGTTTCCCCAGCCCTGGAGGAGACTGCCTGCCAGAGGCAGTTGACTTTGCTTCCTCTAAAAGAAAATGTGATGTTTGCATGGGAGGCTTGACAGGTTTGGAACCAAACTGCCTGCTCTGGCTTTGGGGAGAACAGTCCAGGTAGAAGACAGGTAACTCTAGTCTCTGTCTCCTTTCCTGCAGAGGGGTGACGGGTGTCACCCAGGCCTTTCTGCTCACAGGGAACGTGGAAAGGGTGAACTCACCCTTACCTTATATTGCCGTGTTTCTGCCTTTTCTCTGGGAAGCAGCGAGAGAGGGGGCTGCTGTTTGAAGGTGGCAGAGTGGAACAGTCTCTGAGCTAAGCAGACCACAGTTTAAGGTTCTGGTTAGCCTCTTGTTTGTTACATTTGAACTGTAGCCAAGTTTCTTTGTTGAGAAAGGAAGGCACTAGGGCCCTGGAGGGAGATGAGGGCTTTGTTGTGTGACCACAGAAGCTTGTTTCGCACTAATTTCCTCTAGGGCTTGTGATGAAGTCAGTAAACCACAGCCTCCAGCGTGCTGTGCTCAGGCGGTGGCAGCAGCTTCTTGGTGGTGTCTTGGCCATGACACACATTTGACATGCCCTCCCTTAATTCTCTCACAGACTCTTGCTCTGCGGTATGGACCAAAGAGAAATTCTGCAGCGGTTACTGAATGAGGCCCAGAAAAAGAAAAATAACAGTGAGGAATTTGCCAATGAATTTCTGGTGAGTTCTGTGATTTTTTTTTTTTAAGACGAGTTAGATACACCATTTAACGGTCTGCTGTGTCTAACCTGCTGAAGCTGAATTGCTGTAGGGACAAAGTGAACACCAAAGCTTGGAGTAGAAGGGGTGGGTGGGTGAAGACAGGCTAAAAACATTAACGTCTCTGACTTTTGTTATAGCTGTGGGTTCAGTGTTTTTCCAGGTATGTTGGTTTTAATGTTGTGTATGCTAGTTCTTTTGAGTTTATCAATCCTGTAGAAGGTCTAAACAGATGTATGAATACTAACACTTTTCGAGCATCTGGAGAAAGCATTTGAGTTATGATTTATACTTCAAATTACTAATTTTAACCGATATCAAAAAGAAAGAGACCAAGAGGAACTTTCCATGTAGTGTGGTATTTTTAGACTCCCGTCTAGAGAATACCATTTGGATGACAGGTTTTTGAAGACCACCAAAACTACCATTTGCCACCTTTTTCTCCTTTCCCTTTGTTAAGGACAAGTTGGTTACTAGAACAAGTGGTTTCCTTTTTTGGCGCTCACTGGGTTTCTTTAACTTCTATTGTTTGGAGAAGTGAACTAGTTAGAGTGGGAAACAGAGACACGTGAGGGACGTGGAGTGCGAGGCAGCCTTGGAGCAGGTGGACCTGGTTTTCCAGAAGGCAGTGAGTTCCCTCGAGGGGAGCTGTAGCTGCCAGCCCAGTGAAAGCTGGGTGGCTACATCGGGGAGCACAGGACCTGACAGACCTGACATGTTTTTGACTTTCTGTTTTGCTTGCTTTTTGTTGTATCACTATGTAGCTCTGTCTGGCCTGGAACTGTCTGTGTAGATCAGGCTTGGCCTTGAACTCACAGACATCCTCCGGCCTCTGCCTCCTGATGGCTGGGGTCAAAGGCGCATGCACCGCCACACCAACCTGATGAGTTTCGAAATGCTTCCAGTTGGTCACACACTTTATGTATTTTATCTAAGGATGTTAAACCGTAGCCCTTCAGCTTTCAATTGAGAAAAAAAATGAAGAAAATCTTTATTTTCTAACTTACAAAATGAGGAAAATAATATATTTCTCATCTACTCTCATTGAATTATTGTGATATTACAATAGTTAAGTGAACAAGGGACTGTGAAGGTGCCTAGAGTCCTAGTTATTTGGAAGGCTGAGATAAGTTGGATTGTGAGTTCAAGGCTAGCCTATGCAACTTAGAGGGACTGTGTCTCAAAAAAGATATCATTCAGTAATATTTATTGAACACCTACTGTATACTAACTTTTTTTCTTCACCCTAGGATACAATAGTGAACAGAATTTCTTTGCCTTCCAGAGTTAGTATTCTAGGACCAGATATTAGATGAAAAAACACTCTATGACGTTTTCACTGAACGGGTTTCATGATTAGGTATCACTGTAGGCTAGCATATAGCAGCTCAACTTTGATGCTAACATATTATACCAGCTCAACTTTCATATGGTCATGGTGTCATGAAAATGTATTCTTTCTGCCACAAGTCCTCAGGGTAGATTTGCCACAGGGGAGAGTTGCCCATATGTCTGCTTAGGTAGCTGGTTGCCTTTGACTGTTGTTCTTGAATCAATTTACGAAGATATAGAGGGAAATGGTGAGCCGAGTGGCGGCGCCAGCCTCTGCTTTACTTTGGTTGTATTTTTCAAAACAGCGGATTGTATCTCTATATTTTAACCCATTGTAGAGGTCACTATAGTCTTTCATCAAATCATGGCAGCCACCTCCTGACTGTTTTCTTTGCTTCTAAAAGCCCTGTCCTGCCTTTGGCTAATTTTCTTAGGCAAGGTCTCACTATGTAGCCTTAGCTGGCCTAGAACTCATTCTATAGACCAGACTAGCGATGAACTCAAAGATCCACCTACCTTTGCCTGTGAGTGCTGAGATTAAAGGCATGCGCCACCATGCCTGGCCCCAAGTAGTCTCTTAATGATATGAACCTGATTATGTTTTCCTCGGCTTAAGAACTTTATACAGCTTATATTTTTTTTAGCTGCTTGTAATTTTGAACTATCATATATATTTAGAAAACTACATAAAATGTGTGACTGTAATGAAAAGGAGCCATTGCCAATGCAGTCACCACCTAGATCAAGAACTACAGTACCATCAAACTCCAAAAGACTCCCCCCTTCCCCGGCAGACCTCTCCACCCACCCCACCCCACTCAAGGGCAAATCACTGTCCTGGCTTTATGGTCATCATTTCCTTGCTCTTTTTGCTCCTGATTTTTAAGAGCCTTGTTTTGGAGTGGTGATTAAGTGGAACCTCACTGTTCACTGACTCATGACCTCCAGTGGAAAAACAAGAGCTTCACCCTCAGCCCCACCTAAAGGCTCAACTGAGACACCAGAAAAATAGCATTGGGAGGGGAGGCATTGGGAAGTGGCCCAGCTTGGCCCAGGGAAATGCTGCCATCAAATGGGAGGTTTTCCACTTGACTGCTGCCCACAGTCCATCTTAAGCTCTTGATGGTTCCTTAGGACTGGTGTTTCTGAGATTTCAGAACCAATTCTGTGACATGAAGCTGCTGCTAACTAGCCTGGTGGCAGCAATCAAACGGCATATAGACTTCCGTGCAGCGACCCCTCCAAAACAGAAACCAAAGAAACGAAACCTAGTCCCATGGCTCAGATTTCAGTCCTAACTTCTATTTTGTTGGGGTTTTTTAATTACTATTATTGTTGCTTTATTTTGTGGCCTGGCTGGCCTGGAACACAATATGTAGACCAGGCTTGGCCCCAAACTCCCAGCGATTGGCCTGCCTCTGCCTCCTATGTGATTAAAGGTGTGTGCCACCAAGCACACGCTCCTCTTTTAAAGAAAGATTTATATTTTATGTGTATGAATGTTGTTTTGCCTGCACGCATATCTATGCAGTTTGGTGCCTGCCCAGTGCCTGTGGAGGCCGGAAGAGAGGATTGGATTCCTTGGAACTGGAGTTACTGGGGGTTGTGAACGACTGTGTGGGTGCCTAGAACTGAATCTTGGTCCTCAGCAAAAACAGTGAGCCCTCTTCACTGCTGAGCCATCTTTCCAGATCCTTCTTTCTTTTTACGTTTAAAGAAATAACATGGTGTGTGTGTGTGTGTGGTCACACACAAGCATGTACCACGGCAAGAGTGTGAAAGTCAGAGAACAGCTTGGGAGAGAGAGTTCTCTTCTTCCACCATGTGGGTCCTGGGCACTGAACTCAGTCATCAGGCTTGGCGCCAGATAGCCTTATGTATGAGCTATCTCGCTGACCTTGGTCCTAGCTACTGCTTTGGTCAGGTATAAGGGTACAATGTTCATAGCTGATGGGGCAGACCTGCTGTGACAGCAGGTGAAAGCGCCACACTGCTTATGTCCTTTCCTAGTGCCAGGACTAAGCAAATGCAGTATCCTTTCAGTGCGTGCTGTGTGCTTCCCTTGCCTTCCCCATTCCTGCGGTCCTCTTCACCTGGCTAGATCCAAGGCTTGCTTAGATTTCCATTTGATGATCATGTCCTAGACAAGCTTCTTTTGTATTCTCTCTCTTCTCCTCTTTCTCTTCCTCCTCTCATGATGGTGAAGGCTGAACCCAGAGTCTGACACATATTGGGTAAGTGCTCTACCATCGAGCTATGTCTTCAGCCATGAGAAAACTTCCTCTTTTTAAAAATTATTTTAAATGCATTTTAATAGATATTTTCCCTACATGTATGTCTGTGCACCAGGTGCATCCTGGTGCCCATGGGAACCAGTGTTGGGCTCTATTACACTCTAATAAAATGTATCTCCCAGGACTGGAATGACAGACTGTTGTAAGCTGCCATGGTGGGTGCTGGGATTCAAACCTGGGTCCTTTAGAAGATCAGCCAACGCTCTCAACTGCTGAGCTATCTCTCCAGTCTCAAGGGCCCTTCTTGATCTACCTAAATAGATCAAATCATCTGTGATAGGTTCTTGTTAATATGATCTATACTTTTTATAGCACTGACCACAATTCCAGTTTTAAACTTTGTGTGATTACTGCTTCCTTATCAGATTGAAACCTCGCGAAGGCAATGTTCATACCTCATTCTGATAGTATTGGTTCCCTCCATGATTTCTACAATATTTAACAGTTTCAAAAATGACATATAGTTCCAAGCTGGCACAATGGCTCAGGAGGTAAAGGCGCCTGCTGAACATCCTGACGACCTATGTTGGATCCCCGGAACCCACGTGGTAGAAAGACAGAACTGACTCCTGTAAGTTGTCTTCTGACCTCTATGCACAGGCCATGGCACACATACACTGACCCCTACTGAATAAACAAATAAATAAATGTAATTTAGAAAAGTTTAAAGATACACAGTTCAGCTGTCAACTTAGCAACAGAGTGCCTGCCTGCCTAGCACATTCAAGGCCCCGAGTTCAACTCCCTAGCACCACACACTCACAAAACAATCACTTGACTCACAGTCATAGAACTAAAATTTCAAACGTACTGTCTAATATCACAACCTGTGCCCTTTGCTCTCAACTCCTGCATCCAGTGATCCACTGGCCTTAATGATTTAAGTTTTTGAGAGCTCTAAAGGGTAACATCTAGACAATAAATGCTTTCCACATGGCACCGACGTCATAGTTAGTAATAAAGAAGGCATACGTGTTCTTCAGATCAAGAAATGGGATTGCTGGGGCTAGAGACGTGGCTCAGGTGGTCCAAAGGCTGCTTAGCAGACGGGAAGCCCTAGGTTTAATACCTAGGACCACACAAAGAAATAGGCTTGGTGGTATAAACCTGTATTCCCTGAATTTGGGGGGTAGAGGAGGAAGGAGTTCAAGCTTATTTTCAGCCTGGTCTTCTATGAGAGACCCTGTCTGAATGGACAGACACACAGACACACACACACACAAATGCCCCTTCACAGAAAGCCCCTGGGTGTTCTAAATAATCACACCCCGACCCCACCCCACCCCCAGAAGATAGAAGCCAACACTATCTGAATACATTTTGGGCTTTCTGCATTGCTTTACGTATTCCATTAAACAATAGGTTTTATTTTATTTTATTTTATTTTATTTTTGGTTTTTCAAGACAGTGTTTCTCTGTAGCTTTGGTGCCTGTCCCGGAACTAGCTCTTGTAGACCATGCTGGCCTCGAACTCCCAGAGATCCGCCTGCCTCTGCCTCCCGAGTGCTGCTGGGATTAAGGGTGTGCGCCACCACCGCCCGGCTAAACAATAGTTTTTAAATGTTTTTGAACTGTATGTAGATGAAATTCTGTCAAATGTCTTGTGTCTTATGGAAAAGCTTATCAGTTTTGTGCATGTGTAGTCACTGTTGTGATTTCTGCCAAGGCTCCGTAGATGCAAATCTTGCAGCGGTCATAGAGAGAGGGTTGAGAGTTGTCGAGCAGCCACTGGGTGTTCTAGCTTGCTTTCCCGTTACCACGATAAAACACTGACCAAAACCAGCTTGGAGAGGAAAGTTTAATCTAGCGTAAACTTCCATGTCACAATCCAGCTTTCAGGGAAGGCAGGTTAGGAACTCAAAGCAGGAACTGAAGCAGAGGCCAGGGAGGAATGCGGCTTCCTCTCTTACCCTTATGGTGTCCTCAGCCTGCTTTGCTACACAACCCAAGACCACCTGCCCAGGGTGGCACTGCCCTCACTGCACTGGGCCCTCCCACGCCAGACATTAATAAATATAATAATAATAATAATAATAATAATAATAATAATAATAATAATGCCCTTCAGACTTGCCTACAGGTCAGTCTGATGGAGGTGTTTTCTCAGTCAGGGCTTCCTCTTCCCAAATGACTTTAGCTTGTATTGAGTTCATGAAAACCAAACAACACAACTGGTGCTCCCAGGTTTGAATCACCACAGAGCAAACTGTAGCTTTGCTGGTCTCCAAAGAAGTTTTATTTTTCTTTTACCCTAGCTTGCCCTTCTTTTCTTTCTTCCTTCCTTATTTATTTATTTATTTTAATTTTGAGACAGGGTATCACTAAGTTGCCCAGGCAGACATTGCAATCCTCTTGCCTCAGATCCCCCGCCCCAGGAAAGTAGCGGAACCACAGGCTTGCGCATCCTGACCTGGATGTGAGTCTGTCTTTATCACACACACAGACTGACAAATGCAGGACCTCGCCCTTTCTAAGCAAAGGCTCTACCACTCAGGTGCTCAGATACATCAGAGCCTAGTCATTCTCTGTATATTGCAGGCTTTGAAAATGTGTATTTACAGTAATGATGCTAAGCAAGTGGCCATGGGCACAGGACCCCTTGCACAGCAAGTGCTCAAGTGTTTGTTGAATTGAAACAACTCGTGAGAACGAGCCTGTCACATGAGCATACCAATGAGCCTTTACTGAAGTAAGTTGTTGCATTTATCAATTTGCGGGTTTTTTTTTTTTTGTCCCACCAGCAGCAGAATAAACGTATTTATCTCTGAAGCTGGTTTCTCCTAACTCCATCTCCAGTCATTTGCTCAGGAACATCTAGTCCCGTGTCTTCAGTTGTTCCCAGGATAGTTTTGACATATCTCTTGCCATTTTCTCATATCTTCGTTCATACCTAATTTAAACTTCTTGGTTTATTAGTTCCAGTTTGACTGTCGCCTACTCAGTTGCTCCCTTAGCAAGTGCAATGGAACACGCTCGCCTGTCTTGTTCCCAGTGACTGTGTCTACTCAAGGCCAGCCGCATCATCCATTCCTATTGCTAATAGCCCTGGCTGCTGGCTGCAGAGGTCTAAGCTCTGACTCCATTTCTTGGTACTCATGCTTTCTCGGTCTTGTTGCAATCTTGGTAAACCATCTGCAATTCACAAGGCATCGAGAAGAAACCTTGCAGAGCTCTAGAGACAGACAAACTCTGATTCCATTCTCCCCTTAGTAGACAAGGGCCAAGTCTCTCTCTCTCTAAAATACAACATCTGCTATGCCTTCTGTATGCTGGCTTCTTAAATTTGGGTCATGTAACTGCACTGAGTCATAAAAAATTTGGCAAGAATGTATTTTTGAACTCCAAACAGCCAACATTTGATTCAGATTCAAGTACATACCAGCATTGCACGGTGCCACTTTTCCCGCAGTCTCGGCTCTAAACGATTTACGGGCTCAGTTTGCCCCAACCCTGCAAGAGAGCCATGCAATACCAACAAACACTGCTGGAAATCCTCTGCTCTGATTTGACTCTTTCCAATGAACTGCATTTCATCTGTATGTACATTTCATTTGTGTGTAAAACTGTACACACAAGGTTTTCTGGGTTCTTAAAAACATGATGGTTTAAGTATGGAAAACAACAAATATTTTCTACCATCGTTCCTCTCCTACGTGTCAGATTAGTATATCTTTGGATTATTTCATGTTAGAACATTTGTTTTAAAAATTGAGGTCTGAGTTGCTGATTGAGCTTCATTAAAAATATTCATTAATTCAATTTTGATTTGAGATTAGGATAGAATTTCCAAAATTTTCTGACATAACCCGGAATATACTTTCACCATTTTCACACTATCTACTTATGTGAAGTGGCTTTCTTGGGTCTGCTAATTATAAATCAAAAATATTTCTCAACTCTGAAAACATTGAAGTTACTTTGTTCTGTGGTATCAAATACTCAGTCAAGATCTAAATCTTTACATGTGCATGTGTATGTGTGTGTGTGCATGTGTGTATCTATGTGTGTGCGCGCGCACTCGTGTGTATAGCAAATGTGGTGAGTATGTGGAGGTCAGAGGTAAACTTTAAGGAGATGGTTTTCTGCTTTTAGCATGTAGGAATCAAAATCAGGTTGCCAAATGGGCAGTAGGTGCTTTTACCCGTCAAGCCATCTTGCCGGCGCCAAAATTTATTTATTTTTTATTTTTTGGAAACCAGAACATTTATTTTATGACAGATTGAAATCCTCAAGATGAACTGGATGCTGAAACAGCTGCCCTCTTGGGTTTAGGGATTGTCCCTTTACAGATCCATGTCTGAATCTTTGGCAGACAATTTTTAGGTGCCTCATCCGCCCAGTCCCGGTAGTGTTTCGTCTCTTAGCCTTGGCACTCCAGTTATACTTTCTCTTGCGCTTGGCAGGGTAGCCGCATTTGCCACAGGTAGACTTCTGAAGGTGGTAGGCCTTAGAGCCACACAGCAGCAGCACAACATGTGCGTCTTGTTGCAACACTTTCCAAAGGATGACATTCCTTTTATCATCTTGCTTCTGCTGCCGAGGCCAAAGAGACCAGAAGACCCAAAATTTATTTTTTTTTAATGTAAAAGTAAACCAGTACATACATCCCATTAGTATGAAAGGCTTGCTTTTCATCTTTAATAACTATTAAGATTTCTTTTGCTGAGTACCACCGTGGAGGTTGGCAAGAACAAGTGCCTTCCAAAAAGCCTTAAAAGGGGAACAGAGAAGAAAGTGACGCGTTTTCTGGCAATGATTGGCACGATGTGACGGCAGCAGCTGTGTTCAGCAGTGGGACCTGGAGAAACACTGATCACAGGGACCCACATCCCTATCTGCGGGCCCTGAGAGTCCTGTGTTGGAAGTGAGCATTGCTGACCCGCAGAACAATAGAGCTGCCTTTAGAAAGTCAGGCGAAGGCTGTTCAAGGAAAAAAACCTTCCATAGCATGCATCTTACCCGGGAAGGAACATGATGAATGGCAAAAAAAAAAAAAAAAAAGGTAGAACATGGCTGAGGTTCATGCCAATAGCAAGGCAACCATGGTCGTTAGTTTCACCTCTTTCGTATTGGTTTTATTAAAACTTGCAACAACAAAATCTACACTCTGTGCTCTCAGGTCTGTCTGACCCGAAAGGAGAAGATGGAAATCATGACCTGGGAGGCACAGACAAATTACCTGAAAGAAGTGTTAACAAGGTGATTTCAGGCAGCACTGAGAGAGATCTAAGAAAGCTTGCCCATGTACCCTTTTCATGATGTCCTGGCTAGGAAAGGAAAATTGCAGGAGCCCAAGTGTGCACAGGGAAACTCGTGGGGCTCTGTGGTGAAAGGGGCAGTTCAGAAAGGCCTCCTAGGGATGAGACAGCTGCAGAAAGCTCAAGAATTTGTTCAAAATTCAGGTTTTTTTTTTTTTTTTTTTTTTACAAAATACATTATATGCTTTATTACTATCTTTGGGCAACAAACAACCCTTTCACAAGGGTCACCTAGATCATCAAAAAACACAGATATTTATACTACAGTTCATAACAGTAGCAAAATTATAGTTATGAAGTAGCAATGAAAATAACTTTTTCAGTTAGGGGTCACCACAACATGAAAATCTGTACTAAAGGGTCACAATGTATGTATCAATGAATTTTAAAAATAAACTGATACTTGATTGTCAGTATTTGATTAGATGTCTAATTTTTTAATGTCTGTATATCTAGAGTCACATTAAAATCTCTCAGGTGAAAAGGGTTGTGGGTGGAAAGAGGTCAGCATGTTCTGTTCTGTAGCATCAGGTTTCAAGCCAAAGATACTACAGTCTTAAGATTTCTGTTTTTCTTTGTTTTCTCTTGGCAGTGATTTAATTTATTTACTAGCACTTGAGAAAAACATGCGCAAGACCGAGTCTTCTCTTCTTGACTCTGTGAGCTGGGGCTCCATTCTGTTCTCATTTCTTGAGACAGACTCGGTCTACAGAGAAAAGGAAGTCACCGTTAACTCACAAGCACCCAGAGTCTAGTTTCTACATTTCGCGACCTATTTCAGGATCCATAGGCTGATGGCTTCTTCATCTTATCCTCTGACAGGCTCTCGCATCGAGTTCTCTTGAGGATGCCTCTTCAGGGGACTAGGAGCCCCTACTTTGACCCTCTGACATATTCTTTCTTCCCAAACCTTAACCCACTCCTGGTAGCCCTGCTTTTAACCCTGGACCTTTCCCCTTGTTTCTGTTGTAGTTTATCAGGTTTTGGGCCCTGTTGTGTTTGAGCCTGGGAGCTTCAGGGTTAGTAAGAAGAGAAGATTTGAAGCGAGAATTCGAGAGTGGTCTGACCACAGGTAGACGTCACAGGAAAAAATTAAACTCTTTCACACTTCCTAAGTTAACAGTTCTGTAGGTATTTCCTGTGTCATGCTTAGGTGAGCGTCACCCTCTGTCATCAGTCAGATGACTCCAGGAGCAGCAAAAGAAAGAGCTTATTCTAAAGGGCGCAGTGAAGATTAAACAAGCCTCGATACGCACATGCATAACCTTTGTCTGTGACAGCTTGCCCAAAGAGTGTCCTTTAAAAAACAGAACCAAATAAAATTAGTACAACAAAGAGGATGTACTGACTCTGGAAACTTCTAGAAAGACTTGTTTGGGGACTCTTTTTAGCAGTCAAAAACACCTATGGCAACATAAAAACCGGTCTTTCTGAAGGAACGTAAGAGCAGAAAGAGATGAGGAGGGAGTGGAACCTCAGTGGAAGAACTTGTGAGAGTTTTAAAACTGCGTGTATTTGGGGGAGGGGCGTGTGTGGAGGGGACAGCACAAGGTGCAGGAATCCCTTGTCTCCTTCTCCATCCTGGAGATCCCGGAGATGAGACTCAGTATCAGGCTTGCCCATAGGTGGATTTGCCTGCCAATCAATTGTTCCAGCCCACCAGAAGTATTTGATGGTGTCTCAATGTTTCAGGTGTCTGTGTCCTGTTCTTAATTAAATTCCCAAGCTAGTTCATTAGCATAATCATCTTAGTTTAAAAAATATGCTGTTTAGCATCTCCTGCCCTCTCCAGCTCTGAAATCCATAGGAATTCAAATGATGGTGCAAAACCCGACTCCAAGAACTGCCTGTGTTCCTGGTCTGGACCCAGTAGCTTTCCCGTGTCTTATCAAACCCAGAAATAAAAGAATAGTCAGGGGAGCAATGCACACTGGTGCATGTGTAGCCGAAAGAAACAAGCCCAGACTAGATGCTCTATTTCAAATCCTTGGCTAGAAAGAGTGTATATTCTGATACATCAAGTTGTTAGAATAATTTATTATGTTACTTTATTTGGAAAATATCACTTTAATTAAATTCTGTGTATTTGATAGTGGTGTTTTGAAATTTTAGCTCTCCACTTTCTCCCTTCTTATTGAAGACTGTGGTAACCACCAAATAACTCTGAGCCAAATTTAACTTTTAAAAAAAACAAAAAAAAAACCAGGATCACAATATAGCCTTGGCTGGTCTAGAACTCAGTATGTAGACTAAACTGGCCTCAAACTCACAGAGACCCACCTGTTCTGCCTTCTGAGTGCCTCAATTAAAGGTACGAATCACTACATCTGACCCTGTGAGCCATTTCTGAAGCCTCATTGCTATGGAATAATCCTTCTGTACACTGTGACTATACTCTTGTTGGTTAATAAAGCAGCTGATTGGCCTAGAGCAAAGCAGAATAAAGTTAGGTGAGACAACTAAATTGAGGATGCTGGAATGAAAGAGGCGGGATCAGGGAAACACTAGCCAGCCATTGAGAAGGTAGGATGTATAGAAAATGAGGTAACAAATTATGAGCCATGTGAAAAAGCATAGATAAGAAATATGGGTTAATTTAAGTATAAGAGTTAGCCAGTAATAAGCCTGAGCTACTGGCCACACATTTATAATTAATATTAAACCTCGGTGTGTGTATTTGGGAGCAGGTGGTCAGGGCAAAAACAATTCTGCCTACACCTCATGATAAATTTGGATAATTTGTTGGATCAAAATTTTATATTATCATACCTCTTTTCTATCTCTCTCCTCTATGTGCCATTGGTTTTGTTGCTTTAGGCAGTGGCTCTTCATGTAGCCCTGGCTCACATGAAATTTGCTTTGTAGAGCAGGCTGGCCTTGAATTTTCAGAGATCTCTTGCTTCTGCCTTCTCCTGAGTGCTGGGGTATGTCTGTTATATCTTTATTTTGAGTTCCCCCTTTTCTCTTTCATTTTAAAATCACTTAACAAGTCTTCTCAACTCCTGCACAAATTGTACATCTTTATTACTGATGTGCAAGTATTGTATGAAATATAAGCTACTAAGTAACAGTCATAACAGCCTTCTTGATATTTTGGGTTTTGTTGCTCTCACTTGAGATATGTTTCTTATTCCTTGTTTGTTCACTCTGCGAGTCAAAATAGACCATAGCCATGGTTGTAAAATGTAAAAGCAGTGTCGAGGATTCATAACATTTATGAACAACAAAAGGAACACCCTAGTTTCAAAGAAGTTGTATTACACATGATGACACTAGTTTGTGAGATCTTGAAAGAATCTAGAAGTCAGTTTTAGAGACTTAATTGGAAAGCTCTGGGAAATACAGTGAGCCTGAGTTCTAACTCATGGAACTCTTAGCTAAGCGGTTTGGAACTTATTTCCTAAGTGGTAAAAAGAATTTATTGAAGTTACTTTAAGCAGCATTGGAAAGATTAACAATGCATAAATTGAATTAATTGGCATAATTATACCCAATACATTTGAATGAAGAAAAGAAATAGTGTGACAATAAGGAGAAATTATAGGAGTTGGAAAGAATCTAAACTAAGGTGTGTCTAATAGGTTTTCTATCCCTGTGATGATGCATCATGCAGTTAAGGGAAGAAACATTTGGTTTGACTCACAACTGGTCCACAGTTGCTTGGCCCCGTTGCCGTAGGCCTGTGGTGAGGTGGAACATGGTAACAGTGGGGGTGTAGTGGAGCAAAGCTGCTTACCTCATGGATCCCCAGAGACAAAGAGACATAGGCCAACAGAAAGAGGATAGGAACAGACAGATCTTTCCAGAGCATGCCCCTGTGGCTTATTTCCTTCAGTTAAGTCTTCCCTTCCAGTAATACAGTCATATTCTGAATTCATCAAGGGCTTAATCCACTGATTAGGTCAGAACTCAGAACTCCCAGAATCCAATCACTTCCTCAAAGCCCATCAGCTGGTAAGCAAGACTTTTAGCACATGAACCTTTGGGGGGGGGGGACATATCCAAACCAGCAGGAAGGAAAGCTGAAGCAAGACCTCGCATGGAAAGAACCAGCTGAACTTGCTAACTGTATCTGAGGTGGGAATTGTGGGACGGGAGGACCCTAAAGTCCTTCTTAGTTTCCCAGAGTGGTATTGCTTGGAATAAAGATAGTTCCATCGGCATTCACAAGTTTAGTTTAGTTTCAAATGTACTGAGTCGGAGGATGCAATAAGATATCGATATGAAAATATCTAGGACCTGGTTGTTAATTTGAAACTGAAATCTTAGTATAGAAATTTGAGACATATCCAAGTGATGCTGAAAATATAACAAAATGTTGGTAAATAAATTAGCAAACACTTCTATGCCCTCTATAAGAGTAATGACTAGCTCGGAAGGGGGAGAGGGAACATATAAAGAGAAGAGCCGAGAGTCAAAAGATTTGGGTATTTCTTTGTTAGAAAGCAGAGAGCAGAGAACCAGTAAGAAATAAGGGCAAGTGGGAATGTTGTGTCCTAGATAGGTTTACTATGGCTATGCTGAAACACCATAGCCAAAAACAAGTGGGGAGGAAAAGGTTTATTTGGCTTACACTTCCTCACGGTAGTCCATCACTGAAGGAAGTCAGGACAAGAACTCACACAGGACAGAAACCTGGAGGCGGGGACTGATGGAGAGGCCATGGAGGGATGCTGCTTGCTGACTTGCTCAGTCTGCTTTCTTATAAAACCCAGGACCACCAGCCCAGGGATGGTAGCATCTACAGTGATCTGGACCCTCACCCATCAATCACTAATTAAGAAAATGCCATACAAGTGGATTTTGTGGACGCATTTTTTTCAGTGGATGTTCCCGCTTTTAGATGGCTCTAGCTTGTGCCAAGTTGACATAAAACTAGCCAGCACAATGAGTCAAAGAAAGAACAGAAACAAGAAAATGTACCTGGTGAGGGCCGAGGAAGGAAGACATTTCCAAAAGAAGCTAGAGGGCAAAGACCTAGTGGCTGTGGAGGGTCTAGCGGCTAGGAGGTAACAGCCCTCTGTGTGACCAATTCTCTCTTAAGTAGTGTGGAAACAATGAAGACTATTTTAATTCACTAAGCATTTCCATTCATTATTGAGGTGCTTCTCCCTGTCTTCTTTTACAAAATGGTTAATTCTCACAAAGTCCAGACCCAGAACATATATTTTTCTCTTTTTAATTATAAAAGCAATAAAATTTCTGACTACATAAATTCTAGACAAGAAGTCAAAGAGACATTATCATAAGTCAAAGAGACATTATCATATCTTATCATTTCTGACCTCACATTTGGTTTTATAGTGTTACACTAAAAAACAGTGAGGATAGGTTTAAGGAATTACCATCCGAAGGACTCTTGTCCAAGCACATTAAGAGAGCCCCTAACTATCTCAGATCATAGTCTACATAGAGAATATGATTCTGTTTAGATTATTACTTGCTGGAAGAATAGGCTTAAAGTTTGAATCATATAAAATGTTTCGGAATTAATATCTCTGAAATTTCGACAGTTATAAACAGAGTATAGTTAGCTTAAGTTCCATTTCTACTTAGAAAAAGTGATCTGAAGTTTAAAAAAAGATGGATGGAATTAATAATTTTCCTGTTGACATCAAATAGACCCTATAAGAAAAGTAACTCATGCTCTTGGTATCTGTTCCTTGGGTGGAGCACACACATAGCTCACTTTCAGAAGCTATTTGGTTTCTTGAATATTTAGCAGTTTCAAATCAAAGTCTTAACAGCCTGTGACTCAGCTGCAGCGTGATCTTCTCACTTCTACAAAGTCACTGGACTATGCCATCCTGGCTTCCTGTCCTGAAAGAAGCTAGACCCAGATGATGCTAAAAGGGATGAGGCAGAATATCTGAAAAGTGGAGGAGGACAGCTCTCTAGAGGTAGCTTCTTATCTCCCTCCATGTGTGTGTGCGCACGTGTGTGCGTGCATGCAAGTGCATGCGTGCACACACACGCACACATGCACATGCACACACACACGCATGCACATGGGGATAGCCTGTATGTGGTGTACGTGTGCGTTTGGTTGTATGTGCAGATGTATGAAGGCCAGAGAGCAACCTCGGCTGTCTTTCCTCAGGAGCCATCTACTTTGTCTTGCGAGACAAGGTCTCTCACTGGGATCTTGGGCTTGCCAATTAGGCTAAGATGGCTGGCCAGTGAACCCCAGGAATCCACCTGCTTCTAACTCTCCAGCACTGGCATTACCAATTTGAGCCACTAGACCTGGCTTTTTAAAAATTTTTGTATTTATTTTTATTTTTGAGACACGGTCTTTCTATGGTACCCTGGCTGGCATGGAACTCACTATGTAGACCATTCCAGCTTTAAACTCACCAAGATCTGTCTGCCTAAGCCTCCCCAATACTAGGATTAAAGGCGCATGCCACCACTCTCAGCCCACACTTGACTTTAGGCTCTGGGAATCAAACTCAGGTTCTCTTACTTGCAAGGGAGTACTTACTTCACCAAATAAGCTGTTTTCCCAGGCCCCTTACCTCTTCCATCGGAAAATTATTCTTGGAATTGTATTACAGAAGCTGAAGAGGCAGTCTACCAAGTACAAGGCCGACAATACATACTCTACAACTGTGGCTCAGCGGCCCAAGAATATCAAGAAAAACAGATACAAGGATATTTTGCCCTGTAAGTTCCGTTTCTTCTTATAAACTTATGCTTCCAATCTGAACCACCTCTCCACTTTTTGACCAAGTACTTGTTCTTCATCTTGGAATATGGCACGGACAAATTAATTATACTATCTATGACGACAAAAGAACATTCAGCCATTCAATTTCTTGTTCACTTATCAAAAGCTTTTAACAACCACCATTCTTGAGACCTGACTTAACGCCTGTTGTAGGACTTTTCAGTTACCCCATACCTTTCTCTTGTGTCCTAGATGATCACAGCCTGGTCGAGCTGTCTCTGGTAACTTCCAGTGAGGATTCCAGCTATATCAATGCCAACTTTATTAAGGTGGGTGGAGAGGAAATAAAAACACTCCATGTTTCTCGGAGCACCTAAAACAGGGGGCGGGGAGAGGACTAGGGAGAAGATGCTGTCTGCCGTTACCTCACGTGATTTCTCTTCCCCTTCAGGGTGTCTATGGACCCAGGGCTTATATCGCCACCCAGGGTCCTTTACCTACAACTGTCCTGGACTTTTGGAGGATGATTTGGGAATACCGTGTCTTGGTGAGTGCAGAGTGGCTTCTGGTACTTGGGAGAGGGGGCGGGGGGCAGGACGTGACTGAGGCCTTCCAGCTGTTAAAAGCAGAGCCTTTCTTATAGCTTGATGAGATTTCAGAGTGCAGGTATCTTATATCACTATTACAATGTATTCTCGTTCAAGGAAACGAAAGTCGATACCTTGACAAGCTCTCTCGGTGACAAGAATTTGTTGTGATGAACAGAGAACAGGGAAGTGGGGACAGAAGTGAGGAAGAGTAAGAACATCTCATAAGTCACTAGGGCTTTGTGGGTTAAAAAGCAAAGCCAACAGAAAAACAATGTTTACTACTTTCTGACGCTGGGACTCATGCGGGAAGGTGATCTCTAACCCTATAGGTCACTAAGTTTCTGGTGCACGCTTTCAGGTCATTGTCATGGCGTGTATGGAGTTTGAAATGGGAAAGGTGAGTCACTCTTCAGTACTGGTGACGCGAAGGTAAAGGAAAGAAAGGGGCGTAGGGGGCAGTGGTGGAAGAGCTTCCTCTGAGTGTGTCTGCTGGGGGCAGTGGTGGAAGAGCTTCCTCCAAGTGTGCCTGGGAAAAACCATGCCATTTCTCTAATTTTCACTTTGGGAATAACCATACAATCCATAGGGGGTTTCACCCCCAAGAACCCCTTTTATCTATCCCGCAGTAGCTCCTGTGCTGTAAAGTTAAGAAAGGAAGAAAGGAAGTAAAGGAGAAAAGAATTCCATTTCCCTTCTGATAGTCAGATGCTGTAACTGCCCATTAGAGACGCACCCTGTGCTGCCCCAAACAGCATCCCCCGCCACAGGTAGCCAGTCAGCACTGCCAGGGATTGCACGGCTGAAGAACTCAATGGTTTTATTTTAATTGGTTGAAAACTGAAGCGAACTCTCACTTCAGCTGCTGAAAGCTTTATTTGGCGCTATGTGAAACTTTTTCAAACTTAAATTTGATTCGTTATGAATAAAAATATTTCCAGTGAAAATTTAGCATTCTACTTATATATGTATAAAGTGAATATAGGACTTTAAAGTTTATAAAAATAGCAAGGCAAGCACATATGTACTATTGTATCTTGATTACATGTTAAATACTTTGGCCTATTGGGCTAAAATGCATTTCACCTATTTTCATTTGTAAATGTGGTATCAGAAAAATAACCGGAAGCGTGTGACTGGCTGTTCTGGTCTACCGTGGCCATTCTGAAACGGGGGTTGTAGTCACACCGAGGGGATTTGGCACTTGACTGGTGCAACTGTTACAGTCAACAATTTCAGGGTTCTTGAGATGCTGAAAATAGGCCAACAATCACTATTTCTACTTTTCCAGATTCCTAGGAAGTTTATAATTCAGGCATCCTTTAATATCTGTATTTTATCCTTTGGAGATTCCCAATCATGTTGTTGGAGTTGAAGTCCAAGGGGGTTAGCTGTGCATAGCCTAAGATGAAGGACACAGAGCCTCTTCTGGACCAGGGAGTGGGTTTCATCTTGCAGGAGAGATTATAGTACATGGAGGGAAACCATTACCTTCTGTTTTATGCAACAGAAAAAGTGTGAGCGCTATTGGGCGGAGCCAGGAGAGACACAGCTGCAGTTTGGCCCTTTTTCTATATTCTGTGTGAGTATGATGCATTTCTTTTATGACTAAGCAAAGCCTCCAGTATCTACTTTTTAGAAAGCATGCCTTTGAAACTGCTAATAATTAAATCTTCTCCTTAGGAAGCTGAGAAAAAGAAATCTGATTATATAATCAGGACTCTGAAAGCCAAGTTCAATAATGTGAGTATAGAACAGGGATGGTAAAGTTGAGAGACTGCTGAGATGAGACGGGTAAACATCTGTATGTGTGACTCAGGCTGGGCGTACAGTGATGGGGAGAGTTAGAGCCTTTGATGTCTTGATTAAGTCTTCGTATTCAAAAGAGATTCTCCCCCAATCTGCTTCACACATAAAAGTGATATTGGTAGTCCGACTAGAGGTAGTGTGAACAGTGGTTAGACATTAGGGACCAACACTACAGCTGATAATGCCTTAGACTCTACTCTGACTTGCCAAAGGCAAGGGGACCCAATATACCAACATGTCTGTGCCCTATTTGAGACACGGTAATTTGAGGAAGATTTGGTTTGGACCATTTTTATATCTTCCTCCTCTTGTGTGGGCGAGGTTGTTAAGGATAAGACAATGGAAAACATTCTCATATTAATTTCAATTGTTTTCATAAGGCTTGAGAGCTATATATAAGAAAGCAGAATAAATTGCAAGAAAAAAAGATATAGATGGAACTTTATCAGATTAACTTTTCGGTAGAGTGGGGTGGAATCCTAAACTTGAATTCTCCTTTTATTCTGGCTGTTTTTTTTTTAATAGAAAACTAGAATTATTTACCAGTTTCATTATAAGAACTGGCCAGACCACGATGTGCCTTCATCTATAGACCCGATCCTTGAGCTCATCTGGGATATCCGTTGTTACCAAGAAGATGACTGTGTTCCCATCTGCGTTCATTGCAGGTGAGATGCCCTGGATGAACTTCCCACTGAGAACAAACAAAATGAGACTCTGGCTGGGGTGCAATTCAAAGAAAAAAAGTCAATAGCTGAAGCAATGTAGTATAAACTCAACTGGTGCATTAAATTCACTTCTTTTCACATGTATTGTGTGCGTACATATCATCACAGTCTACATGAGGAGATCCAAACACAACTTTGGGGAGCTCCTTCCTTGGTTGTCTCCTTCCACTATACGGGTTCTGGGGATCAAACTCAGGTTATTAGGCAAAGGTAGCATGGGTCTTTACTCCCTGAGACATTTTGCAGAACCTAAAATTTCTTTTAAAGTTATGAACAATGGTGCTGGGGACTCTTGTGAGAATATGCCAATACCCGTCTGAGGTCCACTGCGGCATGACAAACATGTCCTGAGACATGGCAGGACTTGAGAAGTTTCATTTTCTCCCTCCTCAAGTCGAGGAACTTCCCGGCTGTTGTCAGTTCCCTCTCTCCACAAGCACACATGCTCCCGTGATCTTCTGTTTCAGCGCCGGCTGTGGAAGGACAGGTGTCATCTGTGCTATTGATTATACACGGATGTTGCTGAAGGACGGGGTGAGTTTCCCAGCAAGCACTTGCAAGTTTCCTCCTGCACGCATCTCCCTCCTTTCAGGACATCTTCACAACTCATCTTGTCTTACGGAGTGGGCTATTTATAAATCTACTCTGTTTTATGATTAAATTAATTCCTAAGTTGGTGATTTGTAATGCATGGTCCCAGGGGGAGGATGTAGCCTAATAACAGTGGACTTGTCTTACGACAGGAGGCCCTAGGTTGGATCTCCAACGTGACATCGCAGGGTCAGCATTACCTGAGAATTTGCTAGAAACATAAATTATGGATTCCTGCCCCACTGATGAATCTGGAAAGTTTGGAGGGTGTGAGCCAACAAGCTCTCTGGGTGATTCTGAGAAACGCTAAAGTTTGAGAACTGCTGCCCTGTATTGTTTATTTCCCCTTTCTTTATCCAGGCTGCTTTAGAAGACTCCTTCGGCTTATCGTGATCAAGCTTTGTGCTGTTGTCTAAAAACCAGTGTGTGTGTGTGTGTGTGTGTGTGTGTGTGTGTATGTGTGTGTGTGTTTGCATGGATGTGTGCATGAATGTGTATGTATGTTGTATATGTATATGTGTGGATGTGCAGATGGAGGACAGATTCATATCAGGGTCTCTCTTAATATTTTCCTTATTTTTTTGAGACATAGTCTCTACTGAATCTTCATTTTGATAAGCTGTCTAGCCAATGGGCTCCAGGGACCCACTTATCTCCCTGCACACTGGAATTTCAGACATGCCTGGCTTTCATGTGGGCGCTGGGGATCTGAACTCAAGTCCTCAAGCTAACATGGCCTGCCCTTTACCAACAGAATTATCTCTCCAGCACTAGGGAATTTTTTTTCCCAAGACAGAGTTTCACTGTGTAGCCCTGGCTGTCCTGGAACTCGCTTTGTAGACCAGGCTGGCTTCAAACTCAAGAGATCTGACTTAGCTGGGCGGTGGCAGTGTACACCTTTAATCCCAGCGCTCGGGAGGCAGAGGCAGGTGGATCTCTGTGAGTTTGAGGCCAGCC
>NW_026067977.1:5064707-5185314 GCF_014885135.2 Alexandromys fortis
AAATATTGCTTTTGTAATAATGCCTGCTACCCTGTAGGTCATGTGAATTGTCTCTTGTGGTGGGGTGAAGGCAGACTTGTATATATATACCCAGCTCACCCCTTCCTACCAGAGTGCAACCCCTGGATAAAACCCATAGGCAGAGTCTGTGGCTTGTGTCTGGAGGTTTAGTAATTATGTACAGATTAAAATTGAAAGTTACTATTTAAGATTTTGTATTTGGTTACCCATTTCCATTGTGAGCATTTTTGCCTGTGTAAAATTGTATTTCTGTTTCTAATCCTGACTATGGTTTCTGTTTTTCATGATATAAATGAGAACTGGTAAAGGAAAAAAAATATGAACTTTAGATTTTCTAACTTTCTTTTATTTCATAAAACCTCAGATGAATTATCTATTGAGCCTTATTTTTGTGGTATTAGATATTTTATCCATCATGTAAAATTGTTCAAAATCATATTAATCAGTCTTTTCCAGGGATAGCCTCTAACTCAGTAGTTCTCAACACAGGCCTTTGGAGTCAAATGGCCCTTTTACAGGGGTTGACCGAGAACATCAGAAAACACAGATATTTACATTATAATTCATAATAGCAGCAAGATTACAATTATGAAGTAGCAATGAAAATAATTTTATCTTTGGGGGTCACTACAACATGAGGAGTACCACAACATGTATTAAAAGGTCACAGCACTAGGAAGGTAGAGACCACTGCTCTAAACCAAGGTGAAAACTATAAGAAAGTATTGGCTTTCAAAATGCAATTTTGGGGCTGGAGGTTATGGCTCGGGGTAGTTCAGAGTACTTGCTGCTCTTGCAGAAGCTTGATTCTCAACAACCACATGTCAGTTCACGATCATCAGTAGCTCTAGGTCCAAGGGATCCAATGGCCTCTTCTGCACCCAGGTGGTGCATTTGTATGCAAGCACTCATGCGCATAAAATAAAACCATATGTTTTGTGGTGCATTCTTGGGGCTAGGGATATAGTTCGTTGGTAGAGTGGTTGGATAATAATGTTTCACGAGTGATCTGTCTTAACTGTGCAAACCTGGGGCATGGTGTGGTGGCACATACCTGTAATCCTAGCGCTGGAAAGGTAGAAGAAGCTGAAGGTCGCCCTTGGCTACACAGCAAGGTGAAGGCCAATTTGGGCTAAATGAAACCCTGTCAGAAAGAAACAAAGAGAGGGTAGGAAGGAGAGAGAAAAAAGGGATTCTTGGTGTTATTCTCTACTAGAAGAAGAAGTGTTACAGGAGTACAGTACTGTGAGCAAAAACATAAAAATAAGTAAAATATTTTTCTCTTTGATTTGACAGATAGTTCCCGAGAACTTCAGCGTTTTTAGTTTGATCCAGGAAATGCGAACACAGAGGCCTTCGCTAGTTCAAACTCAGGTAAGGACGACAGTGAACGGATGGCAGTGTGTGTGTGTATCCTGCTGCTTGTCTGTGACGTCCAGAACCTGCTGCTGTGTGTACAGGGGGAGGCGAATTTACTATGCGTTTTCTCTAACTCTGAATATCCCAGTGTTTCTTGTAACCCTTGTCCCAGTCAGATTGTTTTCATTCCTCATATTTTATTGTCTATAATATTATTTCTTGTTTACAAGGAAATTGAAAAAAATTCAATGAGTTTGATTTATTAGAAAGAACTGGCCGATGTTGTGGATCATAAATTAATTTGAAATTTTGTAGTTACAAATCCATCTATGAAGCCACAGAAAATCAGGGACTTCTCATTTCTACTTCAAGAAATGATAAAATTGAAGCAATGAAAAATAACATTAGGACAGGCCTGTTACATAGTGATTGTCACGGTTACCATTTCCCTACAGCTCCTTGTCTATAGGCAAGCTTTAAAAACAGAATTACAACTAGCCCTGTATTATGTCCTGCAGTCATTGAACTCACGATAGATTGCCCACACTTTACGCTAGGAATATTCTTCCTTTTTCTTCTAAACCCAACTCTCTCATTGCCTATAGTGTTAATTTCACACTTATACACCAATAACTGCACTCAACGTTATACATTTATATGTTTTTAAGATGGAACTTAGCATTTATCCACTCATGAATTCATTCATGCATTCAAGCTCTTATTGATATTTATTATGAGTAAGGTATTTTTGTATATCCATTTTCTTAGAATTGTCTTTAAGTCAAAAGGCCTTGAAGTATTTCAAGTCCCTTACAAATGAACTTGCACACAAGTTTGGTATAAAGCAGTTCAAAGTGGCAGCTTAGATATTTTAATATACAAGTTGTGAATGAAGGAAAAAATTAAGAGCTATTAATACAGAAGTATCTGTTTGGCCCACACAGGTTTTTCCATGAACAGATTGTGGAAAAAATAATTTTTCATGTGTTGTCCGTAGGTGTTTTCTATATTCAACCCGTGAGGGGAAAGTTTATGTGAAACAGAAGGAAGCCTTAGCTGGCTTAGATTTCGGGCTCGAAAGGAAAGCAACGGACGCATAACTACACAGAGACACCAGGAAGCATGCAGCCTTGTTACACGAACTGCAGTGTTAATAATAAGCATATCCCATTTCAGAAGGTCTCATCCTGGTCTGGCCTAGTTTTAGGAGTTTGAAGGGAAGCAGAGAGGCTTTCGTATTCCAGCATTGTTAATACCTAGCTGAACAAATCTAACGGCTGTTCTGATTCTTCCGGCACTGCAAATGGCAGCCTAGCCACCAGACAAGGCTTCCTGTTTGGGTCCTGTTCTCACTCAATCTCTATCTATAACTATCTCTCTCTCTCTCTCTCTCTCTCTCTCTCTCTCTCTCTCTCTCTCTCTCTCTCTCTCTCTATCTCCCTCTGTCTCCCTTTCTGACAAGGTCATACCTCAAAAAACAACATAAAAAAGAATTTAACACTGAGGCCCGACTGGGTTTGAGATTGCAACAATCCTTCTGTCTCAACTTCCCGAGTGCAGGGTTTAGAGAAGTGAACTACAGTTGCTGGCTACATTTTCTGTCTTTTAAAAATTATTGCATTCCATGACTATGCTGGGTGATATAGATGCTACGTTGTTCTGCTAAAAAAAATACCTTTTGAAAATGCCCTTGTATGAGATTGTGTAAGTATTAGAGGAAGTGCTCCAGGAAGGAGAAAGGTCAAAGAGAAGCATTACAAGTATTACAAGCCGTAAACCTTGTCATACATGGTAAGAGAGAGGGCTCCTTTCTCTACATTGAATCCTTTTGTAACCACAGATTTGCAACTTTTATCCAGTGGTTTACTTTTCTTTGGTATCTTTGCTAGGACACAATTTCAGCAACCTGATCTAGATACACTAAGCTAAGTCAGAAGACTCAGTTTGTAAGCCACTTGCAGGAATTACTTCTGAATGGCCTTGGACAAACTGACTGTAAACAGGTATAGCCTTCCTCCTTCATAGAGCAACTGTGAAGGTCAATTGGCGAATACATATTGAAGCTATCAGTTCATATACTACCTATTACCTGATTTTTTTTTTCCATAAATGAAGGCGATTTACTCAAGATACATTTAGGATAACATGTAAATAAAAAAAAATGCTAGGGAAGAAAACAGAGAGATAAAAGATAAGTATAAAGTAGGGTTAGAATAGGAAAGAAACATGGCATAAAATCTTGCATGTTAGCTAGAGTTATGTAAAATAAGTATTTCTCGTAGCCTAAAAGCGTATGACTCACACAACATAAGGCACTGTTACTGAGTTTAGTAACGTATGTTGATTGATGTTCCTATTTTGAATTGTTTCTGTTACTCACCTGATATATTTATTTTCTTCATTTGCCCGGCTTGGGATGCTCTTCAGGAACAATACGAACTGGTCAACAGTGCGGTGTTAGAGCTATTTAAGAGGCATATGGTTATTATTGGAGACGAACACTCTGGAAGAGAGGTAATGCTGACATTACATATTTTTCATACGTTTTTGGCCAAAGTGACTCAGATTATTTGTAGGGCTTATGTACAGTCACAACTGAATTGGAATGTCAGGATTTCATAGGGGCTATGTCAGAATCTCCTGTGGAGGACAGATTCATTTGGGGTAGTTTAACTTAAAAAATTCACTCCTTGGTTAGCTTTTTACATATAAATTTCAGCTAACTTTAGAAGCTGAATTTAATTAGGGCAAGCTTGTGTTTTGATCCCAAGTTTTAGGTAATTATCAGCAAGTTAAGTTTATAAATTCATAGGTGAATGTTTCTCCAGGTCTCATCTGTCTTACTTTAGCATACATCCCACAAAAAAATGTTTGTTTGTTTTTTAATTGAGCCCGGTATGGTGACACATAGCTTCAATCCCTGTGAGTTTGGAGGCCAGCTTGGCGAGTTCCAGGCTAGCAAGGGCTACACAGTGAGACCCTGTATCAAAGAACAAAAAACAAAACAAAACAAAATTGAATATATTTATAATGTACAATATGTTTTAAGGTTTGTATACGTTCTGTAATGACTAAATCAAACAAATTTAGTCCTTTATATATTTATAATTTAAGACCTATATTCTATGCAGTTTTCTAATACAAAATACCTCATTATTAACTGTAGTAATTATATTTTATAGTAAACCTCTTGAACTCACTCTTTTTATCTAGTTGAAATTTTGTATCTATTGACCAACATTACCTTGAAACCTCCCTCTGCTAGTGTCTGGTAGTTACCATTCTACTCTATGTGTCTATGAATTTGGATTACCTTAGATTCTATATAGGAATTATGCAATATTTCCATGGTTGCTCATTTTACTTAGCACAATGTCCTCTAGGTTTGTTCATGTTGTCAAAAATAACAAAATATCCTTACTATTTTTCTTAACCACTGAGCCATCTCTCCAGCCTTTACTGTTTTTCTTTCCAGATTTATTTATGTGAATGTTCTATCTGCATGTATGAATTTATGCGAGAAGAGGGCACCAGATCCCACTAAAGATGGTTGAGAGCCACTATGTGGTTGCTGGGAATTGAACTCAGAACCTCTGGAAGAGCAGCCAATGCTCTTAACCAATCTTTCCAGACCCTCCACCCACTTACAAAATGGTACTTGGAATTGAACATATGGTCTTGTGAATGTCAGACAATTGCTTTAGCATTGAGCTATATCATCAGCTCTGGTTTTCAACTTTTTGAGACAGAGTTTTGCTAAATTGTCCAAATTGGCCATGAACTTATGATCCTCTGGCCTCAGCTTCCTAAGCAGCTGAAATTACAAGACTGTGTGAACATGCCTGGCACTGTGTGTGTAACAGGTGTGCACATATGTGTGTGCACTTACCAGTGTAGACGCATGTAGAGGCCAGAGGTTACCGTCAGGATGTCTTCCCCAGTGACATTAGAGCTCTTTATTTTGATTAGATTGACTGGTCAGCAAGCTCTCTCTCCCTGAATCTACCTGTGTCTTGCCTTCAATACCGGGGTTACAGGTCCATCCTACCAGGCTTTTATGTGATTGCTGGGGGTCTAACACAGGTCCTCCCCCAGGCCATTATTTGCTTCTTTCTAAAGGGGGTAATAGTATTCCCTTATGACACTAATGCAGTAGCATGTGAATATATGCCGTGTTTTCTGTAGCCATTCATCTATGGATGGATTCTTGGTTTGACTCTGTAACTTGTCTATTGTGAATGCGCCACATCTGAGTACACTACATAGATTTCATTTCTCTGGAAACATCAGAAGTTAAACTGATCAATTATATGGTAGTTCTGTTTTTAATTTTTTTGAGGGACCTCCACACTGATTTTTCATAATACGTTTACTAGTTCACATTTAAACCAACGGTACATAAATGGGTCCTTCTATATTCTTGCTAACATTAATCTGTCCCCCGCCCCTCCCTGCCTAGTCCTGGGGACTGAACCCAGAGACTCTTTAGTTTCCATTATTGATTCAGTCGCCTTCTTAGTTGAGTTCTATTTAGATTTTCTGTTTCTCCCTTTACTAGTTTGGTAGGGTGGGTATCTCCTAACCATCTTATCTAGGTTGTCCAATTTGTTAGCATGCAATCAATATATGTAGGACTCCTATGCGATTGCTCATAATATTTTAATTCTTTTTGTTTCCACGAGATTGGTTGTAACGTCCACATTTTCATCTTGTGTGTGAGGATACATGTGTAGCTATGGGAGCATGTACACATATGAGGCCAGAGGTCAACTGTGGGTGTCATTCTTCAGGAGCCACCAACCTGATCTTTTGAGATCGAGTATCTCCCTGGGACTTTGGAGTCACTGGTTAGGATAGGTTGACTACCAGGAAGCTCGGGGGTCCTTTGCCTCCACCTCTCTGGTACAGGGATAACAGGTGTGTTACACCAGCCCACTTTTTATTTTCTTGAAGGACCTGTTCTGGGACTTGAGCATAAGTACTTTCCCAAATGTGCTAGTTATTCAGTCCCTGCATTTTCATTTTTGATTACTACTTTGAGGTTTTTTGTTTGTTTTGTTTGAGACAGGATTTCTTTGTAGCCCTGACTGTCCTGGAACTCACACTTTAGACCATGTTGGCCTCGAACTCACAGAGATCCTCCTGCTTCTATCTCCAGAGTGCTGGGATTAAAGGCATGTGCCACCACCACCTGGTGAATTTTTTTCCTCTAATGTAACTAAAACTTGATCAACTTTGTTGATATTTAGAATTTGTTCAGTTTTCCAATTTTTCTTGTTCTCTATTTCATTATCTCCTCTCTAATCTTTTGCTGTTGCAAAGTTTGAGATTGATTTTAGTCTCTCTCTCTCTCTCACACACACACACACACACACACACACACACACTTAGTTCCTTAAAGTGTAAAGTTAGGCTGTTCAATTGGAATCTTTCTTTTTAAAACAAACTGTCATTTATTTTATACTAACTCATCTAAGCTAAATAATGCAGCTTTATATTTAATACAATTTTTTTGTTAATTCTATAAGAATTTATTACAATATATTTTGATCATGTTTACCCCTACTTCTCCCCCTACTTCCTCCCAGAACTACCACCTATTTCTCTACCCCTTCTTAACTTCGTGTCTTCTTTTATAAAGAAATAACCAAGTCTAATTTGTGCTGCTCACGGGTGTGGGACCAGCCACTCGGGCAAGTAGCCACCTTCTGAATAAAACCTGACTCTCCTGTCTCCAGAAGCCATCAACTGTCCATGGCGACTCTGCTCGGGATGGGTCTTATCGAGCCCATGCTCCCCTTCCATGCTGGAATGCCGACTGCTGGCTTGATTTCATGAATGTATTGGTCTTATGTCCAGGATACACTGAGTTCAGAACTAACTCCCTGATCTTTCTCTCCCCTTTTCTATGATGGTCCCTATGCCTTCTGTGTGTGTGTTGGGGCGGGAATTGTTGGGGGTTATCACTTCCTAGCCTTCAAGTATTAAAATACTTTATTGACATTGCTTCATTAAAAAAACAAAGCCAACCAATCAAACACAAAGCTCTGACCTTTCTCTTGAAGATCGAAGCAGGATTTTCAGTTCCTGAACAAAATCTCACTGTACAAGCTGACTCTTGTCCTCCGGATTTACCAAAAAAGTGAGTAAATTTGGCATATCTAAATGCTGACTAATTATGACTAGGGGATGACATCTCCCGCCTGCACTGCTGTGCTGCTCAGAAGAGACCCCTTCCCAGTGTGGCATCATCATTTTCTCCTTCTCTTTCAGCGCCATGAAGGATGCAAAACCGACAAGACAAAGGCTTGAAGTGAAAAGCGCAGATGCCTCTTCCTATGATAGGACTTTTGAAATAAGAGCCGAGGAAGAGTTTGGTTTGCGTTCGGCTAAATCAAGCCCCTCTTTTGACTTTTTAGAGCTAAACTGTAGGTGTAACAGCAAGACTGTCATAACCAGGGAAGGGCTGGCAAAGGCCTCTCCAGGCATGGGAGATCCCCTTCAGAAATACCGAAGTCTGGACTTTGGTTCCATTGTGTGCGGGTCGTGTCCCGATGCTCTGCCTATAAACACAGCAGACAGGTGCCACAACTCGAAGGGGCCAGTGACACGGACCAAATCAACTCCCTTTGAATTGATTCAGCCGAGAAGAACAAACGAGTTGGACATGGAAGACGGTTCTTCCTTCTTGGAATCTCAGCTGCCTGAGCCTTGTCTCATGGAGGTGCAGGCGCCAAGAGCGGTGCCTGTTTCTTCAGGGGAACTCAATTATTCTCTGCCGTGTGCCTCTGAGCACCAGACACGTGCTGTCCCTTGTGTACCACAGCCCAGCCCCAAGCCTTTTAGAGTGCATTCTTGCATGTCGTTAGTAGAAGGTCCGTTTTTCCCACCATCACCTCCAAACAGTGCTGATTCTAAGAGGTCTTTTGATCTGCCTGAGAGGCGAGACCGGGCCTCTTTTCCTTGTTCTCCATTGCTAGCCTCTTCTACAACCTCCCTTTCTTATTGCAACTCACACGAATCTTTAACGGCAAACCCTCTGACCAGGCCATCCCCACCATTAAACCAACAGACAGCTATAGAAGGTAAGCTATGTTCTAAAATCTGTGTAACGTGTTGGAACTTGCCTTGTTTCTATTAAATATTTTGGTTTCTGCTTACCCTAACCCTTCTCTTTCTCTGCTTCTTTTTCTTCTTTTCCTCCACAAAGAAATAAGTTCTAGGGTGTTCTGATGGTGTACTAAATTGAAGAGAACAACAATTAAGCTGTCAGATCTGGGGGTCTATCTACACCAAAGGGAAGGCTTGGCCAACCTCATTCCAGACTTGTTTATCAACAGCCTACAATTTACCTTTAACAGAAACAGCTTCCCAGATACAGAGGGCAAACTGGTCAACAGCACTGCACAGGCACCTAGAAATGATTGATACACACTTTATGAGCCTTTGTTGCTTTTATTGGTTAATGATTAAAGAACTGGCTTGGCCTATAGCATGGGAGTGGGAAGGCAGAGTTGGAGAGACGCCATGGAGCTGCCGCTGGAGATAGACATGCTGAAACTTTGCTGGTAGGCCACGACCTCGTGGTGATATTCAGATTAATAGAAATGGGTTAAATTAAGATGTAGGAGTTAGCCAATAAGAAGCTAGAGCTAATGAGCCAAGCAGCATTTTAATTAATATAGTTTCTGTGTGGTTATTTTTGGTTCTGGGAGACCAGGACAAACAAGCGGCCTCCTCCTACATGCCTATAATGAGTTGACCACATTGCTAAGCATTGAACTCTTTTCCTGTACGAGTGGGAAGGGTAGGATCTAATTTCCTGCACTTTTCTCATCTTAGCAGATGAGAATATTTGCTTAGTATTGTGTGACTTTTTAAATCTTTTAATACAATTTTCCTCTTTATCTCTTATAATTCTAGATTTTTACATATCAGACATACTGTTTTGTTTGACTGAGTAGTCAGAACGTAGTGGAGAGCATCCCATTAGAGATTATCATGTGCTCATTGTTTCCTTCTTTCTAATGAAGTGGATTGGACCTAGTGCCTCACGCGTGCCAGGCCGGTGTTTGAGTGGAACCTCCAGCCCAGACCCTAGTAATCTGACATAAACGATAAAGGAAGCAAAGAGAAGCTTTAATTTGCTTAGGCATATCGCCAAATAATCCATAAGGAGCATTGACTTAGAAAGCACAGAAAACGTTTGCTGTATAACATTGATTGCCGTTTCCTTTTTCCTCTTTTTGAAGTCATGGGACTTAAGTCTAGCAAGTCAGACAAGGGCTCTGTCATGGAGGGATAGTCCCGGCCTGTGTTCCTTTCTTTTTTTCTTGATTTAGATAGGATCTTTCCACTAAAGCCAGCCTAGACTCACTGCCCCAGACTCTCAAGTGTGGGGCTTAGTTCTCTCTTTCCTTCTCTGTGTGGCACGTTTATATGTATGTATGTAGGTACACGCATGTGGAGGTGAAGTGAAGATCTCAGGGGAATTGCTCTGTCACTCTCTGCCCTATGATCTTAGGATGTGTCTCACTGCCCTCAGAGCTTGCCTTTCACTGCCCTACCCCAGGCTGGGTAAGCAAGCCCTTGTCTCCGCCCCTTCTCCTCCAGTGCTGGGCTTCTTCCGTGGATGCCGGGGATCTGAACTCGGGGGCTCATCCTCGCAGTAAACCATCATTTCCCCAGGCCCAAGTTTTATTTGCTTGTTTTTTTTGTTGTTGTTTGCTATTCCTGTTTTGTTTTTTTTTTTTCAGAAAGGGTCTCATGAAACCCATGCTGGCATCAAATTCTTTTTTTTTAATTATTTATTTATTATTTATACAGTGCTCTGTCTGCATGCCAGAAGAGGGAACCAGATCAAATTACAGATGGTTGTGAGCCACCATATGGTTGCTGGGAATTGAACTCAGGACCTCTGGAAGAGCAGCCAGTGCTCTTAACCTCTGAGCCATCTCTCCAGCCCCTGGCATCAAATTCTTTAACTAAACAAGGATGACTCTGAATTCTTGATAAGTATGTACTATGAAGACCTGGCAGATTCGGTAGAAGAGTGAATCATTTGTCGCAATGTTTTTAATCTGGATCAGAGAAAGTTCTTCTTTTACAGTTCAATTATATTTAAAATTTAAGGAATTTTGCTTTCTTTACTAACGTGTATGTGAATGGGTGGTGTTGTGTCTGTGTGTCTGTGTTTAGGTCAGAGAACAGCTTGCGGAGTGAGTTTTCTATTTCTGTCACGTGGGGTCTGGGGGCTGCACTCCGCTGTCAGGCTTAGTAGCAAGAGCCTTCACACACTGAGACCCCTCGCCATCTGCTGTTTTCTTTTTATAAATAACCATTATGCTTTAAACTTCTCAGATCATCAAAAACAACAGTTATTTTCATATTGCAGAGAAATCGACATGTCTGCCACCTGGTGGCAGTTTCTTATAATACTGCAAAAATTCCGATTTTTTTAATTAAACAGAAAACTTCGTAGGCTTTTGAGCTTGCCATAGATCTCTAGTTCACTTCCATCCCCAAATTTTCTCCTTCTTTTTTAATGAACACTTCCTTTTTCTGTAATGAGCATCCAGAGTGATTCTGTATAGAATGGAAAAAGGATTATTTTTTGCCTTCTATGTAAGTGAATGTTTAACTGATGAAAATATCTTATTAGGAATTCTATAGGAAACAAAAGGAAAGAGTTAGAGAACATTCCAAACCATCCTAACAGTGACTTTATCGAAACATTTGGAAACATTCAAACCTTTAAACCCAGTACAAAATTTCCAAGAACAAGTAAAGCTTTTACCTAAAGACAAATTTATTTTTTTCATAGAGTAAGCAAATACAAATCTGTTAAATTTATATTTAGGATTATATTGGAATCTAAGGATCTCCTTTGTTATCAAAAACTTGTGATTACATTTTCGTTATTTGGACAGCAGCTTCTCCGAGGATAGATGATGAAATTCCCCCTCCTCTCCCTGAACGGACACCTGAGTCTTTTATTGTGGCTGAGGATGCTGGTGAGTACAATTCAGTAAGTATAAAGTGTGTGTGCCTTCTCAGGCCCCTTTAGGGTTCTGTGTGCTGCCGCTGAGTACCCATTTGTCTCTTTTAAAAATAACCTCATTTAGCCGGGCAGTGGTGGCGCACACCTTTAGTCCCAGCACTTGGGAGACAGAGGCAAGCAGATCTCTATGGGTTCGAGGCCAGCGTGGTCTACAAATCAAGTTCCAGGACAGTTGAGGTGGTTACATAGAGAAACACTATCTCAAAAGATAAACAAAACAATCCCATTCCTAAGAACTGGACACATTCACCCTCTTGTGCGAGACTTCTCACCAGGGTTACTCCACCCTTACCTTTGGTGGTGACGGTATAAATGGAGCATACAGGAATGGAGCGGACCATCTGAGTCAATGATCCACCTCTCTGTAGGACTTTAGTACCTTTTTCTGACTCGACTCGTTTGTATTCAACAGACTATAGTTTATTCTATACGTTTTCTTGTTTTAGACATTATTTTATTTTAGGTGTATGGATGCTTTGCCTGTATGTATATATGTGTACCACGTGTGCCTTGTGCCTGCAGAAGTCAGGAAGGGCACCCCTGGAGCTGGAGTTGGGGATGGCTGTGAGCCACTATGTGGGTGCTGGGAACTGAACCCAGGTCCCCTGACAGAACACCTCCTCTCCAGACTCGATTCCCCACAGTTAAACAAGCTGTCACACAGTAGTTATTACGTAAATTCTAAATGTAAAACAACATGTTGTAGGATATGGGGAATACGGAAGGTGTGCAACACACACCTCTCAGTCTTTAGAAGCTGACATTTGAAGGGCAGGATGTGCATATGAATCTTTATGCTTGTTATTTCAAGACCATATAACAATGATAGGTGAAAGACACAGGAATTCAAAGGACAGGAGATCCTTCAGGTTGAGAGCAGTCAGGATGGCCCAGAGAAAGAGCAAACATCTGAGCTGACTCATAAAAGGCAGAAAGGTGTTTCATAGTAGATGGGCTGCTCACTGTAGTCACGTCATGGGCTGGACCATGCTAGCAGAGAAATCACAGACAGTGACTTTTAATGACATGTGCATATTATTTTAGATGAACCACTTGGAATAATGTTTCCTGATTCTAAAAGAAAAAAATTCTGTATTTCTGATAATCTGTTATATATTTCTATATATTCTTTGAACCAACTATTTAAGTATATGCCTTGATTTCAGAGATAAGAAAATTCATTAAGCATTTAGAAGCCCTACAGGCTGCGAATGTAGCTTAGCGTTAGAGCATTTGTCTAGCACTGCAAGACTCTGCGTTTAATCCCCAGGACTGAATTTAAAAATAGCTCCCAACTGTAAGGCTGGGAAATCACAGCGTTAATGTAATTGTTGTTACGATTACTGTTAATAGTATGGGCACACACAATTATCCTTTTCTTTCTTCTTAACTCACAAAGCAAAGAACATCATTCCTTTCCAAATGTCATAAAGCAATTACAACTTTGACAACTTCAAATAATGTTCTAAATTATGAATTCAGGAGGAGATTGCTATAGAACCAATTTTCATATGATACAAAACTAGAAAAATCACTGTAAGAGGTAAAGGGGGGCTCCTACCTCTTACAGGTCCCCCAAAATAACTCAACATCTACTAAACATTCAAGTCTAAGACCTGAAACTATGAAACAACTAGAAAAAACTTCAGGACCAGCCAGGCGGTGGTGGTGCATGCCTTTAATCCCAGCACTTGGGAGGCAGAGGCAGGTGGATCTCTGTGAGTTCGAGACCAGCCTGGTCTACAAGAGCTAGTTCCAGGACAGGCTCCAAAAACCACAGAGAAACCCTGTCTCGAAAAACCAAAAAAAAAAAAAAAATTCAGGACTTTGGGATGGGAAAGGATACTTTTGAACAGGACATTAAAAAAACAAGGAAATAAAAAACAAGAATGGACAAGTGAAATTATACTAAAGGGCCTTATGCAGCAAAAGCAATAATCTTTGCGTTTAACTTAGAAAACCTTCATTCATTATGCATCTAACAAGTACAGCAGTGGTCAACATTACTTTAGTGACTCAGATTTTATTGCTATCTATCTATCTATCTATCTATCTATCTATCTATTTGGTATTTTCAAGATGAGGTTTTTCTATGTAGCCATGGCTATCCAGGAACTTTCTATGTAGACCAGGCTAGGCTCAAATTCACAGATTGACCTGCCTCTGCTTCCTGAGTGCAGGGATTAAAGGTATGAATATGAACTACCATGTCCTGTCTGAATAGTGATATTCTGGATATTGACCAAAATGTGTAAGGAACATACAAAAAGTTAACATCAAAGAATATAAGTAGCCTGACTTTAAAATTGGCAGTAGATCTCAAAAGAAGGCATTCCTATGGGCAACAGAGATACAGATATTCAGGACCAATAGCCATCAAAGAAATACAAGTGAAAACCACAACGTGACATAACCCCACTCTACTCCAAAACTCAAGTGGCAGCTGGAGCCAGGCATGGTGGCACATGTCTTTAATCGCAGCACTCCAGAGGCAGTGACAGGCAGATCTCTGAGTTTGAGGCCATCTGGTCTACAGAGTGAGTTTCAGGACAACCAGGACTACACAGAAAAACGCTGTCTTGGGGAGAAAATGTGGGACTGGAGAGATGACTCAGGGGTTAAGATCACTAGTTACTTCTCTACAGAACCCAGGTTCAGTTCCCAGCACCCACACTGTTTGCTCACAACCATCTGTAATTATAGTTCCAATGGGGTTGATGCCCTCTGGCCTCTGTGGGCACTGGACACATGTGGTACATACACATACATGCATATAAAATTAAAAAAAAAAAACAGATTAGGGCCTGGAAGGTAGCTCAGAAGGTAAAATCACTTGTCTGACACCCTGAGTTTGAGCCCTGAAACCAGCATTAAGGTAGGAGAATTTATTCACAAAGTTGTTCTCTGGCCTCTTTATAGACACAGAAGCATATACTATACTTCCTAACCATAAAGTAAAAACAAAAGATAAATGCTGGCAAGAATGTATAGAAAAGGCAACCCCTGCATAGTGTTGTTAGTGGAGCTGTAAATTAAGGCAGCCATTACTGAAAGCAGTATGGAAGCTGAGTGTAGTGGTGTGTCTGTAAGCCTGGCACTCAGGTGCATGGAGGCTGTGTTAGTCACTTTTCTCATTGCTATGACAAAAATACCTTGTTATTACTCATTTTCCCCTGAGTTTTGCTGATATTATATACTAAAAAACTGGGTAACATCTACTGGGGAATGCATAGGTACTTCACAAACATTAGTACAGACTGCAGTTGTCATTATATATTCATATTATCACATTACTAATATATATATATATATAGGTACTATAATGTGGATATTAAAAAGCATGAGATTTTGAAGCAGTCTATATCTATTAAAAAGTACCAAAACATATAACCTTAATTAAAGAATATACTTTCTGAGGGGCGGGTATGGTGGTACATGCCTTTAACCCCAGCACTTTGGAGGTGAAGTCAGGCAGATCTTCATGAGTTCAAATCTAACCTGGCCTATATAGTGAATATTAATCTCAAAAACAAATGAAACAAAACAATCAATAAACAAAACAAAAACAAACAAACAAAAACAAAAACTAACAAAATACTTTCTGAGACAGATATGGAGGCTCACATAATAACCCTAGCACCTGGGAAGCTGCTGCAGAACAGCCAAAAGTTCAAGCTGCCATTGATTATAGAGTAAGACCCTGTCTCAATAAAACAGCAAAAATACATGTGTTTGGGGCTGGAAAGATTGATGGTTTAGGGGGTAAAGGCACTGGCTGCTCCTCTGGAGAACCCAGGTTTGGTTCTCAGCACCCACATGATGGCTCATCCTCATCCATAACTCTAGCTTCAGGGGATTTGGTTCTCTCTTCTGATCTTTGCAGGTACCAGGCACACGTGTGTTACACATACACACATGCAGGCTGTCTTAGTCACTGTTTTATTTCTGTGAAGAGGCACCATGACCAAGCAACTCTTTCACAAGAAAGTATTTAATTGGGGGGTTGTTTATAGTTTCGGAGGGTTAGTGTGTTATGATGGAGAAAGCATGGCGGCACCTATGTACTAGAGCTGAGAGCTACATCCTGATCCGTAGGCAGCAGGAGCGGGGAAGAAAAGAGGGAAGGAGATGGAGGGGAGAGTCTCACTGGGCCTGGCCTGGGCTTTTGAAACCTTGAAGTCCAGTCCTATGGATCCACTACCTCCAACAAAGCCACACCCCCCTCAATAAGGCCACACCTCCTAATCCATCCTAAACAGTTCTTCAACTGGGGACTAAGGATGTAAATATATGAACGTATGGAAGGTCACCCATTCAAACACAGGCAAAGCGCTCATATCCATAAAATATTTTTAAAAATACTATTCTTTAAATTGTTGATTTTCTCATTTGTAAAATGGAGTTGATGTGTATGTGTGTGTGTGTGAACTGAGATAATTCATTTAAAGCTTTTTAGCACAATGTCACCAAATAGACCTCATTAAATATCTTCCAAGTGTTAGCATAAGCAGACTATGTAGGAAAAAATCACTACTTTTTTTTTTTTTTGAGACAAGTTTAGCCATGCAGCAGCTCAGGTGGTCTTAAACTTTGTCCTCCTGCCTCAGCCTACAAAGTGCTAGAAATACAAGTGTACGCTACTATGTCCAGTTTAAAAGTCCTACTCAATGCTTATACTGAAGTTAGGTGGATAAAATTAATACCTGCGTCGGATCATTGATTGATTATCTGTGTGACACTAATTCAAATCAACAGGATTCTGGTGTGTGTGGGGAGGGAAGGATGGTGTAACTGGAGGGGTTAGGAAAGGCTTTACTCAGCAAAGAAACGATCTTCAAGAATTTAGGGAAAAAAAGAATTACGGAAGTAATGACAAGCCTAATACGACTCAAAAAAATAACATGCAAAGAAATCATGAGTAGGTTGTTTGTTTTACAGTGCTGAGATCAAATTCAGGGCTTCATACATGTTAGGTAAGTGTTCTACCACTGAGCTACTCCCCCAGCTGGTGGCTAGGTTATTCTCATTGCAACAGAGGTTCAGCTTTAAAATAAGAAGATAAATTTAGATGAAGTGCAGTAAGCTTTGAAGCTCGACAGAAGAAATATCCAGAATGTAAAAATCCATGAAGACAGTGAGGTGGTAGACCAAGCCTCCATCTCACAGAGCATCACAAGGCCAGCCCCTCCTACCCTGTCTGGACTAGAGGACTCTAGGAACCCCTCTTACACATGGCATAGAACCTACTAGAGCCAGAGGGCAGTGAGAACTTCATTTTTAAGTCAGCATAGCTGTGCCGGCAATTTTACTCCCTAACTGTCTCAAGCTTTTGTTGTTATGATTTATCATGATGGACTGGACCCTGAAATTATGAGCCCAAATAAACCCTTTCTCTGTTAAAAGCAAGCAAGCAAGCAAATTAGTGGTTTCCAGGGCTAGGGGCAAAGGAGAGGAGGGAGATAGGAATGGTGTAGAGCTAGCTTCCTTTCATGGTGATGAAAACTGTTCTGAAATTATACAATGATGACGATTTGCAATACTATGAGTGCACTGTTACAGATGAGAAATCTTATGTGTACTTTACCAGATACCATAAGCTAGGCAGAGGAACACAAACCTAATACAGACAATAACAACACTGTAGATTCTTTCTTTAGGAGCACTTAAGATAAAATGATATTTCAGGAAAACATCCACCAAGATATTGCTAACAATTTACTTCTCAGAATATTCCCTAAAAGCAAACGGAAAGATCAAGAACTGCCTTGAAGTGTTTATCAAATAGTTATTGGGTTGGTACTGGAAATCAGTGCTATACAGCATATAAGAAATAAACGACAATACTCACATTATAGGTGAATTTTACAGCTTCAAAGTACTATGTCCAGGGCTGTCGAGATTGCTCAGAAGATAAATGCTTGCCTTGCAAACTTGATGAGCAGAATTCAATCCCTGTAACCCACATAAAGAAGATGGATAGGTCTGTGGAGATGGTTGTGGTAAGGGCTCTTGCCACCAAGCGTGACAACTTGAGTTGGATGTACGCAGTAGAAGTAGAGAACTAACTTCCACAAGTTATCCTCTACACACACAGTAGTATGTGTGTGGCCCCCATAAAGGTTAAAACTTAAAAACCCAGATGTGGCAGTACCACAGCTGTAATCCCAGCACACCTATAAGGGATGAGAGGTAGCGGCAATACCACACCTATAATCCCAGCACACCTAAAAGGGATGAGAGGTAGAGATGGGAAGATCACCTGGGAGCTTGAGTGCGGGTAAGCCTAGAGTGCCGAGGTCAGTGAAAACAGAGAGACCTTGTCTGAAACCAGGTGGGAAGACAACTTCAGAAAAACTGTCTTTTGTTACGTGTGCACTATGACACACATGCACATACACACAAGCGTGTCCATGCAAACATACCTTTGACAGGTGAAACTCTAATGCTTTCATTTTAGGAATGTACTAATATATGGTATAACAACACTTAAGTGCTATATGATAAGAAATTTATGTCACCAGAACATTTTGTATTTTAGGTGTTTACATCATGGGAAAATTACTCATTATTTAAAATTAAGAAAAATTTCAAAGATGTACCTAGCTTCTAGCATGTAGCACCATTATATTGATAAGTTGTCCTGATAGTATCTGATTTCCAGATTGCATTGCTTTTCTCCAGCTATCTCAGAAATGGCTTTTCAGCCGGACATTTGAGTGGTGACACACGCCTTTGACCCCAGCACTTGAGAGGATCTCTCTGTGAGTTACAGAACAGCTTGGTCTGCATAGTGCACTCCAGGACAGAAAGGACCACATAATAAAACTGTCTAAAAAAAAAGTCCTTTTATAGTCAGCGTATAGTCAGCTAGAGTCAAACAAAATCTACATATCGCATTTTTTGTTTCTTTTAATATCTGTAACAGTTCTTCCTTTTTGCAATTTCTAACCGTGTTCATTTGCTGAAGAGAATGGATTACTGGTCCTTCATGACCAATAATTGTATTCCCATGACTAATTTAACATGTTCCTTTATCCACTAAACCTACCTGTAAAATAAACTAGATCAGAACCTTGTTAAAATCAGTTCCCAGCTTCTTTGGAAGAATACATCTGTGAGTTTGTGTATGATGAATCATGGGCTCCTTGGTCAACAAAGCAGGCCTACACTTTTGAGGCTCAGGTCATCGTTCAGATAATTCCTTTTACATGGTGTGACAGTCCGTTCCATGGTTGCTATGTCCACCCCAGGAGATGGAGACCCTGGAGGGCAGTAAATGTTGTAAATCTTTGTGGCAGCTGGACACGGGGCACACACCTGCAATCCTTTATTTATTTTTTTTAATATTTATTTATTTATTATGTATTCTGTCTGTGTGTATGCCTGCAGGCCAGAAGAGGGCACCAGACCTCATTACAGATGGTTGTGAGCCACCATGTGGTTGCTGCAGGGAATTGAACTCAGGACCTTTGGAAGAGCAGGCAATGCTCTAAACCTCTGAGCCATCTCTCCAGCCCCTTTGGCTAGCCTTTAGACACGCGTGTGAGGAACTATCTTGATTAGATTGAGGAAAGACGACCCACCCCAGGAGTGATTAGCATCATTCTCTGGGATTGGGTCCTGGACTGAATAACAAGACCTCCAGCTGAGTGGAACCAGCACTCGGCACTCCCAATCTTCTGACCATGTGTGCAGTGTGGCCAGCTGAGCTTGAGCCCCGCCCCCAGGACTACCCCCCTTGAATTTATATACACTGGGCCTGTGAGTCAACACAAACAACCCCTTTCCTCAAGTTGCTCTTCCCAGGTGTGTTGTCATGGCGACAGGAAAAGTAAGACAGTGGTTGCACGCTAAAATGGAGTGAAAGCAAAAATTACATGGACACAAAACATGTTCTGACCTGACTTTTAACTGGTGGATTTCTTTGCTTTGCTATATACTTTCCTCATCACAGATCTACATCAGGATGATTCTCCTCCACCTCCACTCCCAGAAAGAACTCTGGAGTCCTTCTTCCTTGCTGATGAAGACTGTAAGTTGGCATTACTTCCCAAAAAAACGTATAAAATGGAATGTTGAAAGGTTTAAAAAATTGTGGTGGTGCATGCCTGTTATCTCAGTCCTTGAGACGTGAAGACTAGAGCAGCAGGAGTTCAAGGTCATCCTTAGCCATATTGTTTAAGGACAGCCTAAGCTGTTTGAGACCCTGTCTCCTAAAAACATAGACAAGGCTGGGTATGGTGATGGGCTAGGGGGCAGAGGCAGATCTCTGTGAGTTTTTTAGAACCTGCCTAAAAGGAGCCAAAACAACAAAGTTAAATACAATAAATGCTACATGGAAAGGTACAAAGAATGAGTAAATAAAAGAATAAATTTTAAAGCCTACAATATATAATGAAAATGATACTTAAGAAGGCGAAACATATAGGCCAAGCCTGAATATACACCCATATTTAAGTCATAGGCTTTAGAAAATAAACAACATTTTTCTTTCTTTCCTCTTTCCTTTTTTTTTTTTTTTTAAGGTTTGCAGGTCCAACCCATAGAAACTTACTCTACTAGCTATCCTGAAACCACAGAGAACTCAACAGCTTCTACACAAACATCGAAGACCCCTGGAAAAGGTTTCACAAGGAGCAAAGTAAGACCAGAGATTTAGAAAACAACCCAGAGTTTCCCTTACTACATACAGGTTTCCCCTCCATAGCATTAAGACAGCAAATTATATTAAGCACCTTTTTTTAAAATTTATTTATTATGTATACACATGCTAGAAGAGGGCACGAGATCTTATTATATAGATGGTTGTGAGCCACCATGTGGTTGCTGGGAATTGAACTCAGGACTTCTGGAAGAGCAGTCAGTGCTCTTACCCTCTGAGCCATCTTTCTAGCCCTTAAGCACCTTTATTAAACTGAGTTTTGATCTCAGTCAAAATTAATATAAAGCAAATCTATGCAACAAATGAGAGTTATTACAGTTACATGTTAGAATATTAAAATAAATGTATTATCTACAGAGAAAGTTCAGGAATAGGTCCACATATGTGTAGGGATTTAGTACATTATGGTGTCTCAAATTAAGGGATAAAGATGGATAATTTCATAATTGTTAGTGGTTGAGAATGTAGCTCAGTTAGTAGACTGCTTGCCTAAGGCATGCCTGAAACTTGGAATTTGACCCAGGGTTGTGCATAACTGTAATACTCAAATCCCAATATTTGGGAGGTGGAGACAGGAGGACCAGAAGTTAAAGGCTGGGATACATGACACCACATCTCAGAAAAATTTTTGGTCTAAATAAGTAATAATGTAGAAAAATAGGATCTACAATTCATATCAATACCATGATAAAGTCTAGATAGCTAAAAGATTTAAATGTTAAAATGTATAATATACATAAACCTACTAAACAGGACTGGAGAGATACTCAGAGATTAAGAGCACTGACTGCTCTTCCAGAGGACCTGAGTTCAATTCCCAACACCCACATGGAGGATCTTAACTGTCTCTAACTCCAGTTCCAGAGGATCTGATGCCAGGCATATACACGGTGAATAGACATACATGTAGGCAAACATCTGTACACATAAAATAATAAATCAATCTAATTTTTTTAAAAAAATAAAAATGAGATGAAAAATAGCCTCCCCAAAGGACTCAATAATAACTATTTTAAAACTCCTAAGTTACAAGAGTACTTTTTGATAAGATAATTTTGTAACTCTGGAGTATGACTGGCCTTTGTAACTGTAACACTCCAGAGGCATTAAGGAAAAAGATACACAATTTCCACTAGATGAAACAAAAAGTGTCTGCAATAGTGAAGGAAAGTTAACCAAATTGGAGAGAAAAATGCCTGTAACTGGCACTGTAGGCAGGGCTATTTGTCTAATATATGATGAATTGCTAGAAATCCATAAGTATAAAGTAAAAATGGGCAAAAAGCACGTGACTGAAAAGCAAAGCAACTCCCAGAGGCTGTTGTCCGCTCTGGAATACTCCCAGTAAAGGGAGAGAAGGCCTGTCATTGTGAGCCTAGCATTGTTTCTAGATATTACCATGATACATATGGTAAAATAGCAAGATAGAACCAAGTGGTAATTATGTACTGAATTAAGATGTAAGATGGGAAAAATAATTGCATTTTCATGGCTATTATTCAGGAAAGTAGTTCTGTTAAGTCTGTATTTTTAGTTGACTGAAGCATTTTGAACTTTATAAGAAAATATTAACTTTCCCCTTTTCTTCACTTTTATAGAGTTTAAAGATTTTCAGAAATATGAAAAAAAGTAAGTTCATTTGTACTTATTTTTTCAAATGTATCCAAAACTTCTGAAATTACACAATTTTTGGTATAATCACCCTATGAAAGAAGTTAAAATCATTCCCAAACAGAACTGTGGGTCGAAGCAATCACCCAGGCCTTGACTTCACTGGGCTCCAGCAGGCTAATGTTGGGAAGGGGTTTCTGTTTACAGACAGAATGATAATTACTACAATGTTTGGAATTTTCTACCCATACCAAGATGCTTAGATACAAATGTTATTTAAAACTCCTAGCAGTCTAACCTGAGATTCATTTTCTTTGAACACAGTAACAGCAAAGCATATTGTGAAACAAATGTGTTGGTTTAATGAAACAAGCAAAGCATTGACGCAGTTCCATTTTTACATGGATTACCAGCAGTAAAAGTCTGTTGCTTACTATTTCGCTGTATTGTAATGAAAATAAAAACCCACGAGCTCTTTAAACACTTTGAATTCTCTTAGACATCTTATTTACAATTACGAGGTCTATAAAACATGATGATATGACTCTTAGAAATTTGATCCACACGGTTAGTCAGGAAGGGCTAAATCGTTGATATTATTCTGATACAATAGGGAGGGACAAAGAACACCAAGGAAACTTGGAAAGCAAACCTCACGTAGATAGTTGAGTGCTACTTTACCCTTCTAGGCTTGTCCTTTATTTTTTTCATCCATAAAGTTTATAACCCCAATAGTCTGCCATCATTACCATCATACTTGACCTCTGAGATCATCTTTTAAACACTACAGCTAATGTCTAGTTGGGAAATATGCCTTTCCCCCTAGAATTAGTCAAGAATGACTTTAACATTTCAAAAGGAAATTACGGTAACGGGGGAAGTGATGTGGACAAAGATGAACGAGGGACTGACTTGTACAGTCAACCGGAGTTTATTTGATCAGCTTCTTTAGGAAACACTTTTCTTTCTCTAGATATAACAATATTTTGGGGAGATCAAAGCAACAGTAACTTCAGGTAGATTTATGTTGGCAGATCTTTGGGATGTGGTGGAAGACTGAGCCTTCTTTTTTTTATGTAAAAACTCTCAGGGCATCCTCTAAATATAGGCTAGCCTGTATTTTTGTTTTTCAGCTACTTTGAATCTATATTCTTTGGCTGCTAAGAACAGTATCAAGTCCTCAAATTGACCCTGGAGTTTAGACCTGCATGATGTTAGACTTGTAACACATCCAAATACTCAGTACTGAAGAATTCCCTATGTTCTTTCCCAATCTGGATCTCTCATTGGTCTGACGTTAAGTTTTTAATGAAAATAGCATTTTTATCTGTTACTTTAAGCTAGCATTTCTGGCTGCTTTTTTCTTTATGTCTATGAATATTTTTTGAATGCCTGCTATAGGCCAGATATTGTGGAAGGCACCTGGTGTATGGTGGTCAACAATATAATACTGGCTGACTCTTAGGATTTTGTGCAATTAAGTCTAGTGAGGGATTCAAAAGTTAAGCAAGTGAGCTCGCAAGCACATATAATAACATGATGGATGCCACTAAAGGAAACAAGAGTAATGATGAGAGAATGAAAAAAGTAAGGTCATTTTACTACTCTGTTCTTTGGGGGCAGGGGTCTGACACCCAGCTCCCAAGTCAATCATATGGAGTTTTATTCTTTCTCAGTCTTATTATTGCTCAGCCTTAGCTTGGCTTGTTCCTTGCCAGCTTTTCTTAAATTATCCTGTCTATCTTTTGCCTCGGGGCTTTCATCTTTCTATACACCTTTCTTTACTTCTTACTCTCTGGCTTTCTGTGTAACGGGGTAACTGGCCCCTGAAGTCCTCCTCCTCCTCCTCCTCCTCCTCCTCCTCCTCCTCCTCTTCCTCCTCCTCCTCCTCCTCCTTCTCCTCCTTCTCCTCTTTTTCTTCTTCCTCCCCTTTCTCTTTTCCTCCTTCTATTTATTCTCTCTGCCTTCCAGTTCTACCTATTCTCTCTCCTGCCTATTCAGCCCTTTATTAGACCAATCAAATGTTTTAGATAGGCAAAGTAACACAGCTTCATAGGGTTAAACAAATGTAACATAAAGGAATACATCTTTGCATCATTAAACAAAGGTAACACATCAGCATAAACAAATGTAACACATCTTAACAGAATATTCTACAACAGTAAGGTGAGGCTGGAAAGACAGGAGAAAAGTAGTTACATTCTTGCTGGTCTTGCTAAGTAGAGTTAAAGTGCAATGAAACACCATAAAAGAGTTTAGAGGGAGATGCTATGCAATCTGTTTTTATCCTGATTGCTGTATGGAGAGTGGATTAGAGGTGACAAAAATGGAACTTGCCAACCATGATGCCCAGTGATGCCCGCTTTGAGCAGAAAAAATTTCAAGTAAATATTGTTACTCTGTGTATGTGCGCACGTGCTGGTGAGAATGGACACATACATGCATGCATCATGGGGTGGGGGCACATGCCTCAACTTGTTCAGAGGACAACTTTGAAGAGTTGGTATTTCCCTTCTACCTTTACATGAGTTCCAGGGAACAAGTTCAGGTCCTCAGACTTACAAGGCAAACTCCTTCACCAGATGAGACCTAGTGAGACACTGTAATTGCTCAGAAATACTACAGTTGCAACTCATAGAATGTCTAGTTAAGGCTAACTGGAGCATAAGCGAAACTAACCGTCTTGTAACTAAGAATTCAAGTTATTCATGAAGTAGTTAGCCTCTCATTCCATATTGCTTTGTGTCATTCTTGTATATGTATTTGTGTTTGCCTGTGTAAGCACATCTACGCACTTGTGTGGTCTGAGATTGATGTCAGGCATCGTCCTCAGCCATGTATCTACCTTACTTTTGAGGTAGGATCTTTCCCTGAATTTAGAGTTTACCAATTAACTATATTAGCTGATCAGCAAGCCCCAAGGATCCTACTGTCTTTATTTCCCACATGTTGGGATTATAGGCACATGACTGCCATGTCTTGCTTTTTGCCTGGGTGTTGGAGATCTGAACACAATGCCTCATGTCAGCTCATCAAGCACTTAACCAAATGAGCCGTCCCTCTACCCCAGCTTTGTTTCATTTATAAGCTTATTCATAGGCAGATTTTTTTTTTTTTACCATGTGGTTTCAGGCTTCTGATGGAAAAAAATAGTTTCTTCCTGGTTGCTTAAGCAACAGCCTGATGACTAGTGAAAATTGGTCTGATGTTGGACTGGTTCATTTGCCTCTGCCCAAATCAACTCTTACCAGTATATTTAACATCCCTATTAGGCAGGATAATGTATCTTATGTTTAGCCACATAGTTATATATGGTCACTGATTACTCAGTAATGAGATAAGACCTAACCATTTTGTGTGACCATGCCAATGTGCCAACAATAGAAGTCAGCCCAACTTATTAGTCATTTCATTCTTCTGTAAGTAGAAGTAGGTCCACCTGATGAGTGGAAACTGAAAATTGAGGAGGAAGTAAAGGGGAAAATTAAGCTGTTTTATCTGGAGAATACACATTGAGAAGGCGGCATAAAATAACTTGAGACAAGCCACAGGTAAAATAACCGTTCCCTCTAATATACATTTAGTGAATCTTTACTGCCTTTGTTAAAAATAAATAAATAAAAAGAGAGAAAAGAGAAAAGAAAGAGTAATTTTCGGGCTGGAGAGACGGTTCAGTGGTTAAGAACAATGCCCGATCTTCCAAAGGTCCTGAGTTCAATTCCCAGCAACCACATGGTGGCTCACAACCATCTGTAATGAGGTCTGGTGCCCTCTTCTGGCCTGCAGGCATACACACAGACAAAACATTGTATACGTAATAAATAAATAAATAAATACTTTTTTTTTTTTTTTAAAGAGTAATCTTCTTTGGGACAAAACTATTCTCTCAGTTCACATGTAGAGATTATTACCGTTCTTTCTCACCCATCTTCACCCACTGTGCTCCTGGCTAGCCTCAGTTCCCAGCCCAGGTCTTGACACACAGTACTAAGTAAGTATGCACTTAATTAGAAACAACTGAAATCTACTGTGTGTTCTAGTGATTACTACTCAAGTATCCTCCACAAAGGAAGTGTTCTAGATGTTTCTAGAAGCCTAATATTACATATTTATGTGTAAACACATACATGCAGTTCTCCATTGCATTTTGAAATGTTAAGAATAAGCAAAAGAGAGTATGTAGTAATTTCTCCTTACTTATAAGTTGTTTTGGAGAAAGTTTCCAAAAACCTGAGAAATCTTTATTTCTGTAAGACAGGCACATATAAAATGTAGATCCAGTTTTACAGAATTCCTTTTAAAACTTGGTAGAAACTGGTACATATTTACATTAAGGTGTTAGGAACACACACACCTTTTTAGGCCTGCGCATATTAAATACAACAGCAAACCAAGCAACCTAACTATGACTTTGGGAGGCTATGGCCTGAGCTTAGAATCATCTATGCGAAAAAATTTTCTGGAAAGAAAGAAATTTAGAAGTAGAGGACAATGTAAGAGAAACCTCAGCTTGCCACAGATGACCTAGTGTGAGATGGGGAAAGCATACTATGAACTGATCAGAGGACAAAGATAAACTCCAAAGCCGAATGTGAATTTTCTTTTGGGCCACGAATTCTATTAGTTCTTAATAAATACCCAGAGTCAGAATTAGAATTCCCGCTATAGGCCACCAACCAGATCCCAAATCATGACACAGAGACTTGTCATTAGTTATGAATGCTTGGTCTTATCTTAGCTCTTGTTTTTAATCCATTTCTCTTTATCTATGTTTTGCCTCAGGGCTTTTAACCTTTCTTTCATTCTATATATCTTGCTTTCCTGTTTCCTCCTTGTCTGGCTAGCTGCTGCCTGGATTCGGGCCCCAGTTGTCTCCCTCTCTTTCTACCCCATTCTCTCATTCCTTCTCTCTCATTCCTCGGGCCTAGATTTCTTATCTTGCTTATTCTCTCTGCCCACCAGTCTTGCCTGTCCCTCTATTGCCTAACTATTAGCCATTCAGCTTTTTATTAGACCAATCATGCGCCTTAGACTGGCAAGGTGCAACAGCAACACATCTCTCCATAATTAGCAAATGCAGTGTAATCAAATGCAGTGTAATCAAATGCAACCCCTTTACATAGAGTAATATCCCACACCACCATTCCTTTCACACATTTTCTTACATTTTGTGTCTTCTTATATAATCTGTTTGCAAATAAAGTAAATCTTGCTTGGCATGGTTATTCTGGCCTGTAATCTCTGTAGTTGGGACACTGAGGCAGGAGTACCACCACAAGTTCAAGGCCAGCCTGGGTTACATAATGAGTTCAGGCATACAGGCTGAGAGCTTCCCCCTCCGTATCTTAATTATAATATAAAAATATAATTTCAACCATTTAGAACATGTTTAATATGATACTGATATATTTATTTTGGAGTATTGCTTGGGAGGAAATGTTTAATTTCAATAATCATGCAAGCAAATAAATGGTAATCTAAATCTGTTGTCATTCATTACCCAACATAATTTTCTTCTGATTACAGGTGTTTGTAATTCTTCTACACCAAGCAAGCCAGCAGAATGTGTTCAGCCAAAAAATTCCAGCTCCTTTCTGAAATTTGGTATGTGTATTATTTTATAGCATAGTTTAAAATGTATATAAATTGGTGTTGGAGAGATGGCTCAGTGAATTAAGAGTACTGGATACTCTTTCAGAGGACCCAGGTTCAGTTAATTCTAAGGTGGTTCACAACTGTCTTTAACTCCAGTTCCAGAGGAGCTGGTGATGCCCTCTGTTGGTCTCTGAAGGCACTGCAAACATGGTGCACAGACATACATGAAAGCAAACCACCAATACATGCAAAATAAATTAATTCTAAAGATTGTAGGAAGATCAGAAAATGTAATACTGCTAGGTAGATATACAATTGCCCCAATATAATTTTATTTCAGAGGAAGAAGCAGAAAATGAGGGAGCAATCTCTGTCATTATAGTCCTTGTCTAATTTGAGAAAATACTTACTAGAAACTCTATGACTCTATAGTTATGCTCTAGAGTTAAAACTATAAAATTTGGGCTGCATTTCTTTAACTCAATATTTCAATTGTTACAATTTAAAAGTGAAGGTTTGTATAAAATTAGTTAAAAATATTCATATGGAACATTGTATGAACTATGAAAAAAATGCAACTCTGTCTTGATCACAAAAGTTTTCTGCTTTCTCCTTTTCCCCGAATCCCTTGAGTGATGTATAGACCATCTGACTTTCCATTGCTGTGGCGCTGGTATAAAACCCTACCTGCATCCGTGCTGCTTCTTCTCAAACATGCCTAGATTTCAACAGTCTGTGTGCTGGAAAGCAACACTTATATCTCATTTTCCCTTTAATAATGGCAATATAAACTGTAAGATCATGTTATTAAAATATTTCCGTTGCTCTGATGATGCACACCTGTAATTGCAGCAAATGGTAAGTTGAGGCAGAAGGATCATGACTTCAGGGCCAGCCTGGGCTTGCATTTCTATCTCAGTTTTTCCCCTAAGTTGAAATAAAAAAAAAAAAAGCATGTGGTTCATGTTAACTTTTCCTGAATTGACCCATATAGAGAAAACAGCAGGGTAAATCTGTTCTAAAGTGTTAAGAATTGGATAGCAAATCAGGTCAAATATAGGCGTTTGAAATTTTAGTTGTTCTAAGTAGTCACATTTCATGTTCTCACCCCTCTTTACTGTATACTGGGCTATAGTTAAGGTGCTTGTGCTAAGAGGAGATGGTTCTGATGTGTGAACTATTTAGCCTGAATATTTTTCCTTCTCTTTTATCTTCAGTGGAGTAACATGTATATGAAATCGGCTCTATACACCTCTTCCAACATTTAAAATCACTAGTTAATAAACATCTTCTTTCAGGTTTCTTTCAACTCTGGCATACAGTGTGTGTGTGTGTGTGTGTGTGTGTGTGTGTGTGTGTGTCTTGCTACGTATTTCAGGTTGACCTTGAACTTGCGATCCTCCTATCTTAACCTCCTATGTGTTTGGATTACAGGCAGTTGCCACCATATCTAGCCTACTCTAGTTTTGTTTTTAGACTTAAATTTAGTCACATATGTAAAAAGTTACTAGGAAAGGTGATGACATTAAATATTCTGAATATGTTAATGTTTCACTTTCTGCTCTCACTTTAAGTTTCAAACCCTTCTATTTTTCAATTTAAGGCACCAAAGCTGCTAAGTGTCAGATGCTTTGAAAATCTACCACAATGAAAGGAAAAGACAAATAAATGTCACCAGTCTGAATTTCTTTCTGAAAACACCTACTAATAGCCTTATTTTATGTGAAACTTTTTCTTATTCTTTTTTTGGAGGCAAGGGAAGTGCATTTCAGGAAGTAATTAAAACTTATTTAACAACTATTTCTTTCAGGATTGTTTTATATTTTCCAAGTTTTGGAGACATATTTTAGTAGACTCAGAAATTTCTGTGGCTGCATAGATATAGAACTTGATTTGATAACAGCACACAAATAAGTGCTGAATTTTATAAAAGTGAAATTTGTCATCCATGGTGGGTGACTAAAACAGATAAACAGTGCTATGCATCCAGTTATTGAAGGCTACTACAATCATGGTTCTTCATACAATTATTACCATTAGTTAACTGTAAATGTCTAAATTTAAATAGTAGTATTTGGGTTGGAGGTGTGGCCCAGTGGCAGAGTAATTGCCTTCGCATATGACAAGGCCATTAGTTTGATCTCTAGTATAGCAAAAAGAATATTCTATTTAATTTAAATTTTAATTACTCTAGTGCCTTTCCAGTCTATTATTAAATTGATCAAAGAGGGTGTTTAACTTTTTCAGTGATGTATTCTAAAATCCAAGTATTCATTTCCACATTTCCACATAAAAGTACTTATTTTCATTCAATTTTTTTTTTTGTCTCCAGGTTTTGGAAATCGTTTTTCAAAACCCAAAGGACCAAGGAACCCACCATCAACTTGGAATATTTAATACACCACTGAATTTATAAGAATATTGGCTGCATATGTTCCTACAAATAAAACTACTAGAATACTGCTATAATAATATTATTATTAATAATATCAATAATGAAGATATAGTGTGTTAATAGCTTTCAAAAGGGAAGCTATATGTAAAAAACTTCCAACAACCTTGTGTTTTCATATTTTTGACATCTAATTGGGAACTGTCAATAAAGTTTATCATGTTTCAAGCTGGATTTATTTTTCGCTTTTGGAAGTTATTTTATTTTATAATTTATTTTTATTTCATATGCATTTGTGTTTTGCCTGCATGTATATCTGTGTGAAGACGTCAGATCTCCTGAAACTAGAGTTACAGGTAGTTATGAGCTGCCTGCCATGTGGGTTCTTGGAGTTGAACCTGGATCCTCCGAAGAGCAGCCAATGGTCTTAACTGCTGAAAATCTCTCCAGTTCCTCTGTTCTACTTTCTCCGGATGTGTAAATTTTTGTTTTGAGATGATATCTTTTTATGTTAATTTGACTCTTTAAGGTAATCTTCCTGTCATAGCCTCTGGAGGGCTAAGATGATTAAAGGCATACATCAAGCCCTGCACAAGCATTCATTTTAATATAGGCCTGTAAGAATTTGATAGTAAAGTTCTCTTTATAAAATATCTTTATGTGTACAAGTTACAAGTGTTTTTGCCTGCATGTATGGATATATACCACCTATATGTAGTGCACACCGAGGCCAGGAGAGGGAGGTAGATCCCCTTGAACTGGAATTACAGGTGGTACTTGCTTAGTGGGTTCTGAGAACTGAACCAGGGTCCTTTGCAGAGTTGTAAGTGCTCATAACCGACTGAGCCATCTCTCCAACCCTTCTACATTGCCTTAATAGCAAACTTCTTCTTTTTTAATAGACAAGGTCTTGCTATGCAGCCCCAGGCTGGCTTCAAACTAATGGTTCTCCTACTTCAACCTGAAGAATGCTGACATTACAGGTGTGCTCCATCATGACTGCCTACAGGTTTTATTAAAAAAAAAAAAAACAAAAGAAAACAAAACAAAAGAAAAACAAAACAAAACACCCTTGCCTTGTGTTTGCAGCACAAAATTACTGCTGTGGCAATGACTGTTCCCAGGGTATTATTTTTGTCTAAATGGAGTATACCTCCCCCACCTTCCCAAATGTGGAAAAGAAATATTAAAGAAAATGATGTACAAATAATGGCAGTGATCATTTTTATATTGCTGTAAAGGTGTACAACTATATTCCACATTAAGTTTTTTCCAATTCTACAAAAATAATCAATAGCGGTTACTTTTTGCTAGCACTTTAAACTTTAAAATTACTTTGAATTCTTTTTTGATAGTGTTTTCTTCATAGAAAAGGCCCCATATAAACCTGTACAGTTTATGTTCATAATTATTTAAAGGTACTGGTAGTTTGAAAATGTATTTCTGTAGGACTATGGATTCTCCCAAGTAAATTTAAAATCTACATTTACACAGTAAATAAGTTAATGGATATTGTTTTAAAAGATTCCCTTTACTTTCCTATTTAATTGGATATTTTTACTTAAGAAAATACAACCTAGCAATAGTGTTATTTTTGCCTTAATATTTTTCGTTAGGAAACTGAATGCTAGGACTAACTGAAAGGTATTGTTTGCTCATTGTAGTACAACGCATACCCAGTAGGTGTTTAAGAACGCTATTTTAAGCTATAACTGTTATTGCAGAAGTTCACTCTGCCTAAGTTACTTCTCTGGGAACTAGTGTTAAACCAAAGTGCTTCTTACATGCTTAGTATATCATGGTAGCCAATTATTAAATCAAATTTCTGAGGAAACACTATTTCCTGACGAACAGGGACGATTGTTTTAAGTGTTGTCAGCTTGACAAAGCTTTTCCACATTTGCAAATTTGTACTTATGGCTTGAAAAAAATTAAACGATTTCTATCGAGAACTTTTCGTTAAGTATAGTTGTATATTCAACATAAATGCTGGATTCTTCCTTTCCAAGCACATAGGAAAATCTGACTCTGGCAAGGTGGGGGCTGCGCTCAGGGCACTCATAGCACCTGCCTTAAGCTTGCAGCTGTAACCACAGCAATGCCACTGAAAACGCTCCTATTTTTTCCCCCTGAATAGCAAACCCGCTACACTTTACAACAAGATCGTCATTTTACACGTTCCGAAATTCTTTTTCTCGTCGTTTGTCAAGGGTAAAAGCTGGAGATTCTTTTACCTCACAAAGGCTAGAAGAGAAATACGAAATTGAAACGTCACTATGGAGACCACCTACTCCGGGCAAGAAGAAGAAGGAACACTGCAAGAGGACCGCCTGAACACACCGCCAGACCCTGAAAGCTATTAACATTGTTTGGGCCGTTAGGGCGGTTGGCGGTAACTCGCCTGCCGGCGGCAGTTGCGTCGCACCCCGAAGCGTGCCTGGGCGCACGCTCCTTCTCTGCTCCTCCACTCAGAGAGCCGGGCACACGGCGGGCGGTGGAACTACAACTCCCGCCAGGCCTTGCGCGTCCAGGGCGCTTTACAATAGAAGCTCGGTTGGCGAGGTCTGCGGAGAGGTGCCGGAACTGTCGTTTCCGGCATGTTCAGCTCTACGAGAAGGACGGAGCGGTGGAGGGCGGAGGAGAGACTCCAATGCCCAGCGGGCCCTGCGCGGGCGACGCTTGCGCGAATCGGGGACGGGGGGGCGGTCGGGACATTTAAATGTGTGTTTGTGGGTGAAATGGCTGCGCAGGTCGGAGCGGTTCGCGTAGTACGGGCGGTGGCGGCGCAGGAGGAGCTGGACAAAGAAGGGAAGGAGAAACCCCATGTTGGGGTCTCCCCGCGGGGAGTGAAGCGGCAACGCCGGGCGAGCAGCGGGGGTTCTCAGGAGAAGCGGGGGCGGCCGAGCCAGGACCCCCCTCTCACTCCCCCTCATCGGCGGCGTCGCAGCCGCCAACATCCCGGGCCGCTGCCTCCAACGAATGCCGCCCCAACCGTCCCGGGCCCTGTTGAACCTCTGCTCCTGCCGCCTCCGCCGCCACCGTCGCTGGCGCCCGCCGGGCCCGCTGTCGCTGCCCCGCTGCCGGCCCCGGGCACCTCGGCCCTCTTCACCTTCTCGCCCCTGACGGTGAGCGCGGCCGGGCCCAAGCATAAGGGCCACAAGGAGCGGCACAAGCACCATCACCACCGCAGCTCCGATGGTGACCCTGGCGCCTGCGTTCCGGGCGATCTCAAGCACAAGGACAAGCAGGAAAACGGCGAGAGGAGCGGAGGGGTGCCTCTGATCAAGGCCCCCAAGAGAGGTGAGAGCAGGCGAAGCGCCTGGGCTCGGGCTCTAGATCTTGGTGCCCGTATCCCGCCCCTTTAGGACTGAACGACGCCGCTCTACTCCCCTGAGCCCACTGGAGTGGACTCCGGATTGCAGACGGTTGCCACAGTTTGACCTACTTGAGGCTTCTCTGTGAGGCCAAGCTGTCAGTTTCCATCCCCGTTTGCAGTCCCCCGGATCCTTTGCAACGTTTATTTTCAAATTCGGCAGGGTTTCCGCGCCGCGCGGTGCTTGGCATCGGATTAGTAGGTGGGGTACTAAAACCAGCCTTACTGAAGTAAACGCTTGTCACTGATAGTCCCTTCTTGTTTTCGTTCTTTGAAATCTTTAGTTTTTCTCATGCCCGGCACCAAAATATTCACAGGTTTGATTCTGGGCTCTGAGTTTGAATTCTCAAAGAGGTTACACAACTCTTAGCTTCAGCGAGGTTAAAAAAAAATCACTTATGGTATTTCTTTTTCAGCTGGACTAGGTAAAAATAGCTAAAAAAATTAATATTAGCCTTTTTAGTTCTTAGTATGGCATAGGATTGGTCCGAGGCAGGTTTCTATCTCCCTCTGAATCTTAGGAAGTAGACCCACCATTTCTCTGCAGAGAAGGAAGCGTGCAGTAGGATGTAGATGCAGATTCTAGTTCTGTTTCATTCTGCCCGAGCACTGTTTGAGAATCTCTGCAATTTCAGCAGTCCTTAAAGGTATTTCACACAGAAGACACAGGACTAAGTGTGGTTTTGAGAGAAAATAGGTTAGCCAAAATTTGTGTCTACTAGTGCCAGATGCTTGTAGCATCTGTTTATATTCTTCGTGGAAGAAATGAAGTGTACTTTTGGTCATGTCGGATTTATACTTTGTATATGATATTTATAACTTGTAATATTCGTAATCTTAGTAATACTAGCACCCTAATATGTGTTTGAGTACTGGGACCCCTTCAGTTACTACATGTTAGTGAACTAGTCTTTAAACCTGAAGTTTTGAGTATCTTGCATTTTTTTCCCATATATTTGGTCTTAGTGCTAACCGGTTTGTGTGTGTGTGTGTGTGTGTGTATGTGTGTGTGTGTGTATGTGTGTGTGTGTGTATGTGTGTGCGTTTAGGTGTAAATAATAAGTTTTCATTGGACAGAACTGCATCTTTTTCCTTCGGTGGTGTCCAGATATTCTCAGGAAGTAGAGCTGTGGCAGGCTGACCCGTGTGCCAGTTTCCAATCTACAACTATTTTGCATATTAGAGTAGCTTATTTTTTTGCCCTCATCCCCCCCCCCCCCATGGCGTGTGTCCAGACACAGCTACAGGGAATTTTGAATAATCATTTCTTTTAAATTTGTGTTGCAGGAGAGAACACCAGGGCCCAAAATAAAGAAGAGACTTCACCTACATGGTCTCATTACTAAAGATGAAATTTAAATTAAAAAAAAAATCATAGAATCCAGGCTCCTAAATGTTAGTTCAAGCTTCATTTCTGGTCTGGCCAGCTTTGCTTTTCCTTGCTTCCTTTTCTCTACCTCTTTGCTTACCTTTTCCTTGTGCTTTGAGATTCTCGTTCTGGTGGCAGTCAGGCTGACTAGAAAGTATCAGTCTCTCTTTATGGGGGAAGGTGATGCTGACATGTGTAGTAATTCACAGTGTGCCTCTCTGAAGACTGTACAGGCCCTGTGTTCTTTTACAATCAGACAAAACAAGTCTCTTAATACTGCTGGGTAGACTTTCCTCAGATGATGTAACTGTTCTATATCTGTGATGTCCAATATGGTAGCCATATGTGGCACTTCAGCAGATTTGTGATGTAGCTGTGTGACTGAAAAACTGAAATTTTATTCTAATTTATAACTTGTGTACATGGCTACTATGTTGGACTGCACAGCTTTTTGCCAATTCATGAAGAAAAGAAATGGGTTAAAATCAGGCCATTTGAATATTATTCATTTTGGTTTAGATATAATTGAATTGCATACCCAAACTCTATATATTCTGGAGGAAGTAGGACCCTCTGGTCAGATGTACTGGAGGAAACCTGCACTGTAGTGGTCTCGATATCTGAAATGCCCTGGCATTTTAAGAGCTCTGAAGCTCATGCTGAAAAGAAACTGGCTTAACATTGTTTATTACAAGCCTCTGGACCAATACTTGTAAATATCAGTATGTTTAGTTTTGGTACCCTCAGGTTCAGAAGGGATGACTTTGGAACTAAATTTTGGTTCTAGTATTTACTGTGTGATTAGGATCGAATTAATCTTCTCTTTAACCCCAGTGTTCCTGTTTGTAAAATGGGGTTGGGTACTCCATTCATACAGTTGTTACAGGGATGAAGAGGGGGCAGTGTATGGAAAGCACTTAAAATAGGGCTTGGCTCATAGTAGGCAGTTAAAGCTGGCTTTTATTTTTACTACTTGGTCCTGTAAACAGCTCTAATAAAGTAGATTGTTGTTTACAGAGTAATCTCATCCTTTTGTGTATGCTAAGATTTTTTAGGAATTGTCTAGTTACTTTGAAATAATTATAAATTGCAAAAATTACCATTAGAGAAGTCTATTTCCTTTTCCAGTTTACTTCAGTGGTTGTGTCTTACATAACTATTGTATAATACTAACACCAGGAAATTGACATTGGCACAATGTATCATTTTATCATATGTAGATTAGTGTAACCACCACCGTAAACAAGGCACAAAACTCTCCAGAAAGAGCTCTCATGAACGTTCCTTTTGCAGCATTAGGCAATGTCTCCTTACCTTCTCTACTGTTTCTGACCAGTAAGAATCACTAGTCTGTTCTCTATCTTTGTAATGTTGTCAATAGAGAATATGATGTACTTGGGGTCTTTTGAAGCCAGCCTGTAAACTCAGCATGAGATCATCCATGTGTCAATGGCTCTCACTTTTTCCGCCCTGGATAGTATTCTCAGCAAGGGTATACAATGATTTCTTGGATTTAAGGGCATTGGTGTCTAGTTTGGCACTACTAGAAATAGAGGTTCCCTTTCAGAGTTTTTTTTTTTCCCCATTCAGAAGCAAATTTTTATTTCTTTGAGGAATGTTCTTATTAGGTCATATGGTTAAGTATATATTTAGGGGTTGTTTGTTTCTTTTCTTTCTTTTTTTTTGGTTATTTTTTTTTATCAGGTTGCCATACAGTTTTTTTTTTTTAAATATTTATTTATTTATTTATTAAGTACACAGCATTCTGCCTGCGTGTATGCCTGCAGGTCAGAAGAGGGCATCAGATCTCATCACAGATGGTTGTGAGCCACCATGTGGTTGCTGGGAATTGAACTCAGGACCTTTGGAAGAGCAGGCAGTGCTCTTAACCTCTGAGCCATCTCTCAGCCCGCCATACAGTTTTTTTATGACGTGTTTTTTTTCCTGAAAGGGAGCATTCTCTAGATAAACAATCACTGGAACACCTGTAATTGAAAGCTTATTGTTCTTGCATTGAATTTCTCTTGCGCCTTTGTGAAATCACTTGTGCAGATGATGTCTTGGTTTGCTTTCTGTTTCTATGATAAACATCATGACCGTAACAGCATAGGAAGGAAAGAGTTTACTTCACAGGTCGTCATAGTCCATCATGAAAGGAAGTCAGGAGCAGGAACTCAAGGCAGGAACCAGGATGCAGGAACTGAAGCAAAACCCACGAAGGAATGCTGCTAGCTTGCTCTATTTGTTTTCTTCTATCATGCAGGATCACCTGCCCAGGTTTGGTACTCTCCAGGCCATCTCACATCAATCATTAATCAAAAAGATGTCCCACAGACTTTCAGTCTGATGGAGGCATTTTCTCAATTGAGGTTCCCGCTCCCCATGTGGCTCTAATGTATGCCAGATTGACAAAGCTAACCAGCACAACTGAAAGTTTCAGGCCAGCATGGGTTACAGAGCAAGTTCCCAGCCAGCTATGTTGGTAGAGAGCTTGCCTAACTTGCAAAGCCCTGGGTTCAGTCCCCAGCACTGCCCCAAACTGGGTGTGGTAGCACTGGTTGTAATTCTAGCACCTAAAAGGTCAGAGGTTTAGGGTCATTCTTTCCCACATGTGAACTTGAAGCTGGCCTGGACCCTGAGACATTGTCTCAGAACAAAACAAAAATCAGTTCTTCTGTCTCTTATTTTACAAGTTACTAAGATTGGTTTTTATGTTTCAGATTATGGGAAAAACCTAACACATGAAAACCATGTGGGATGTAAATTCTATGTCCACAGATAAAGTTTTATTGGAGTGCAACTGTCTGTACCAGTTTTTGCATTATAGAAGCAGAGTAGGAGTAGTTGAGGCAGAGACCATATGCCCACAAAGCCTGCTGTGTTCTTCTCAGAGAAAGTTGCTTACCTCTGACTAAGAGACCTGTTCCTGCACATCAGCCCAACAGTACTCAGTCCAAATTCACGGATAGGCTAATTCCAGATATTACCACTTCAGACACCTGGCATGACTCATAAATAGTTAGAAGAAAAACTTGGCATGTGAGTGGGACGTAAAATAATTTTCAGAGGTGAAGTAACATGCTTGAAATTTTCTAATGGTGGAACGGAACATTGGGCTCCTAAGAAAAAACACCTCAGGGTCCACTTCATTCTTTCTGTTCTGTTCGCTGGCTAATGCTTTATAAAGAAATATTAAAAGATTTCCTCTGTCTTTTAAGCAGTATGCTTCAGACTACCTAAATAGCTCCCTGTATCCTTTTTTATCCTTTTTACCTGATCTTAATTTTTCTCTCTCATTTGTTATTGTTCACAGAAGCATAGACCAAAGATATTCCATCAAAATTAATAGTTTCTTTTTAATTGTTCTTGGTTAATAAGTATGATCTTAATTTATTAAGGAAAGAATAGGAAGATGATTGCCTGCTCTCAACTCCATTATCATCAAACCCCAGACTTGCTCTTTTATGAGTCTTCATAGTCAGCTTTTCTGTTTTCCAGTTTTGACCCCCTTAAGTGCTATCATGTGGAAGTCTTCTGTGCTACCCAAAAGATACTGGGTGTGATGTCACATTTCTGTGATCCCAGCATTTGGGAGACTGACTAAGCATTGCTAGTTGTAACAGGACCCTGTCTCAGAAAATAGAATGATATTGATAGAAACATGTGATTTGTTTTTGTAGTAGAAATGGAGAATTATTGGGATTGTATTAAGTGTATATATACACACACACACACACACACACACATACATACACACGTGCGCTTGCACACACATACTCACAGTCTCAGTTGTCAGAAACTTCAGGAAATGCTTTTTCCTATCCACCAGAGAGGAAAATATTCTTGTCAGTAAGGCATGAAAACTTCTGTATAGCATAATGATGCTGTCTTTGTGATCATGAATTGTAAAGGCATTATATGTAGTGAATACAGTAATATTTTTCTATATTGGGACATCATATAGGCTAGCATCTAAAGACCATTAATTGTAATTAATGGATAATAACTGGATAATCTTAGATAATAATCTGCCAGAGTGTTTAGGGAGAGGTGGAAAGGAAGAAAGTATACTGTATTGTAGTGGAAGACTGAATTTTGGAGTTAGGTGGATCTGAAATTTGACTGTCAGCAAATTTATGACCTAATAAAAGTTACATCTTGTTTCAGATTCTGCTTCAATCTTTGAAAAAGAATTTCTGTGTTTACTGGACTGAATTTTTGGATTAAAATGAGATAACGAATAAGGTCCTAATAGACATTTTTAGTGAGTCATCTATTTTTCTCAGACTTTCTCCACTTTTGTGTTTCATTTGTGGTATACTATCCCATACTCTGGGCCAATAATTTCTAGATTTAATCTGATATCCCAGAGTTCTTGACAAGCATTTAAAGGAATGTTATTCAACCCTCATGATGCAGACTTATGTGACAGATTCATTCTCTTTAAATTCTCTTTAACCCTTGCAATGACATCTAACATGAGTGTTAATACTGTTTTAAGGCAAGAAAACAAAGGTTTGGGGGTTTCTGGGTTTGTCCAGAGACTAATAAGCATCAGAGCTGAGATAGGTATCTCAGTCTTTACTGTGAAGCATCCAGATGGGCACTTTTGGTTTTGTTTGTTTTTGTTGTGCTATAGCCCAGGCTAGCTTTGACCCCACAACTCTCCTACCTTACTGTGGGTTCTGGATTACAGGGCACATAAATATCCAGCTTCAGCTTGTTCTGTATGTGTTTGTGTGTTCATGGTCTTACTGGTATGGTACGCGTGTGGAGGCCAGAGTTCTGTCTCAGGAGTCACTCTTCATGGAACTTGCCCTTTGTTTTAAGACAGTCTCTCCCAGGGCCTTGGCTCATCTGTTAGATGGACTGGCCAGTGAGCTCCAGGGATTCTCCCCAGTGTTGGGGTTCCAACCACTTTACTATGGTTGGCTTTTTGAGGTGCTTGTCGGGGATTGAACTCAGGTCCTCATACATGTGTACAAGTCCTTCACCAGTAGAGCTATTGCTTGCTCTTAAATGGCACTCTCTGCCTTTATATTTCCACCATTTCGGGGTGAAACTAGTAATTAGCATTTATTATTTGTTTTAGTCTAATATGACAAGTATTTACGTGCATTTTTATAGGAAAATACTCTGTCTCCCTTCCTCCATTTCATTAGTGAGAAACAGATACTAGTTTACAAAAGGTGAGGCCACCTCATTGTGGCAGTGCAAAAACAGCTACTCAGGAAGACCATTTGGCAGTGTTTTACAAAGTTGAACGTACTCTATGTGATGTGACAGTTCACATACTATTTTTTTCTTTTTCTTTTTTTCAAGACAGGGTTTCTCTTTAGCTTTAGAGCCTGGAACTAGCTCTTGTAGATCAGGCTGGCCTCAAACTCAGAGATCCGCCTGCCTCTGCCTCCTGAGTGCTGGGATTAAAGGCGTGCACCACCACTGCTCGGCTTCACATACTATTTGGATTTACCCAAAGGATTTGGAAACTTATACTTACATAGAAATTTGTAGTAACTATATTCATAATTGCCAAAAAATATGAAACAGCTCAGATGTTCTTCAGTAGATCAATAGACAAACTGTGATGCATCCAGTGGAATAGTATGCAGCTCTAAAACCAAACTGAGTTCTGAAAAGTGACAGTAACCTTAAGTGCATTAATACTGCAGTAATAGAAGGACCCCAGTCTAAGAGAATTACATAGTGGGCAATTCCAGTTATGTAACACTGAAAAAGACAAACCCATGGAGACAATAAAAAACTGGTCAGTGGCTGCTGATAATTAAGATGGAGACTTGTGAATAGTCAGATCACAGGATTTTTAGGGCCATTAATCTGCCCCGTATAATATTGCAATGGTGGGCCGTGTCATTTGCTTTTGTTCAACCAAGAATGTCCAGTACCAAGAGTGAATCATACTTTGAACTGTGAGTTCTGGGTGAAGAAGATGTGTCAGTGTGTTCAGTGGTAGCAAGTGTGTGGCTATGGTGGGCCTGTTAGTAGGGGTCTATGGGAAATCTGTACAGTTTGGTCACTTTTGTTAAGAACATAAAAATGAAACAAAAAACATCCAGCCAACCAACCAACCAAACAAACAAAAAAACCCACCAAAAAAACAAAACCAAACACCAAACATGATGTTTTGGGCTGAATGTGTTCGTGTAACTGTAATGGTAGCATCCAGCAGGCTAAGGCAAGAGGATCAGGAATTCAAGGCCAGCCTGAGCCATGTGATAGTTTCAAGACCAGTTTAGGGTAAATAGTGAGACCCTCTTTCAAACAAAACTTATTTCTCCAGTGAAAAACAGTGCAGTTTTAGGAAGTGGCAGAGCAGGGTTTCTACCTATCTAGCTGTTATTTAGCATACGAGGGTGTGTGTCCAGTGTTGAAAACAGTGACTCCAAAAAACTGGCTTCAGAAGGAGCCGCTTTTTGGTTTCCTATTTAAACCAGGTTTTTATATAAAATTGTAACTACTCTCAAGAGAAGCACAAAGAATTTATTCCCCCAGTATTTCTGGCATTTGGGAGACTAAGGTAAGACAACCTTCAATTTAAAACTAGCTACGTTGCAAGGTCCTATCTCCAAAACAAAAACTAAATAAATAAATAATTTTTAGAACACAATTTTAGTTCTTTTTTATGATTATGATATGAACAATTATTGTTTTTATGATAATTTATGATAAGATATGAACAATTGTTTGCTTATCTACCATGGTTGTTAGGAATTGAAGATACCATATTTCCTAAGGCATAGTTTTCAAGTATGTGTGCACTTGTGTGTGTGTTTGTGTGCTTGCACAATGTGTATGTGTGCTTGCTGGTCCTGGGAACTGAACCCAGAACTTTGAATGCTAGACAAGTATTCTCCCAGTGAGCTATACTCTAATCTTTTTTTTGCATTAGTGAAAACTAGTGTGATGTTAAAAGTAAACTAGGCTATTTGATGATAGATGGTGTTAGCTAATTTGAGGACTTAAGTGATAATTTTATGTATTCTAAGTGTAGTAATGACCCTTTGAAAGGGAGCCAGCAACTTGTTCAGATCACTGTCCCCGTCTATAGTATGACATGCTTTCTGTATATTGAGTTTCAGTTTTATACGTAATATAATTCCTTAATATAGGTGAAGTGTAGTTTGGTTCTTTGCTGTTAAAAATTGATGTGAAGGCTAGAACATCTGCCTAGCTCTGCGAGAAAGGGTAGGTTTAATTGCTGTCACTGCAAAAACAAATCGGCACAAGAAGACAGGGAGAGAAGCCAACAATGAGGGGCCAGCAAGACCCCTCACTGCGGAAAGGATATGGCAGCAGAAACCTGGTAATGAGTTGGAGCTCTAGAACACACATAGGTAGATGGAGACAACTTCATAGAGTTGTCCTCTGATCTCCACAGAAGCACCCATGCACATACATACAATAATAGTAACCAATAAAAGAAACCGACAATGGAACTGAAGACAGTAAGTTTTAGCTCTTACACTGTGGAGAATAATTCAGAAAGGGACTTCCTGAATACATTTTCTATGGGAAAACTAAACCACTGTACTAGAAATGGAAAGATCATGAAGGAAGCCTTTAGGCATTGACTCCCCCCCCCACTTTTTCCCCTCTCTCTTTTGTAGACTTTTAAATGATTTTTTTACTCAAAGCAAGGCAATTGGCATTTTTTCATTTTTCTCCTACAGCAATAGTGGTCTATTTCATGTAATAACCAACAGCAAATGGATGCCTAGGCCATTCTCAGTTAGTTGTCACCACTGCAATTTAAGAATAAATTTTATTTCTTCATGTAAATTCATTAGCAAGTAGGAGATGAATGGTCTCAAATTTATCTACAAAGAAAGGCAGACTTTCTGTGTCTCAGCCTGAGAAAAAGAGTCTACATTTGAAAAGCAGGATTAGCTAGGGACAGATTGGAGTTTGTGAGATTCCAATTAATTTAAGGTTCATTTAATTTTCTTTTCTTTTTGAGGCTGTGTTACATTAACTGATTTTTTTTTAATAAGAGTTTTTGGCTAAAACCAAGAGACTTGGCCATGTAGAAATACCACTGATAAGCAAATAGTAATATAGAAAATGCCTAGTAGTCAAGGCACTTCCTTCAGTGGCAGATATAGGTCATAATTCAGTTTTTATACACCTTCTGAAACTTAAACCTGATATTTTCAGAGATATTCTTGTCCCCTCACCCTCCCATGAAATTACTCGAGGATTTACTGGGGTAATTAGATGAGTATTTTTAAGTTGGTCTAACCTTTATATTGAATAACATTTTGTTCCTTGAGAAATTGCCTAAATTACTGATTTACTATTAGGCAAAGTATTTAGTTTTATTGGTATAAAATATAAATTATTTGAGTGTTTGAATTATGATCTAGTTGTATATAGTAAAAGATTGGTTATATTTTCAGTTTCCAGTACAAAAAATTTTATGTATGTTATATAGTTACATTGTAAGTTGTTTGTAAATGAGGAGACTTTTTATTGTCTTCTTCCCTCTCCCACCCTTCCCTTTCTTTGAGGCCATTTCTCATTCTGATTCTGTACTCCAGACTAGCTTAGAGGTTAGTCTCCCTCTGCCTCTTGAGTGCAGGAATCACGAGGGTAAACCACCATGTCTGTTTTTTGTTTGTTTTAAAAAAGCATGTTTCAAACACATTGTACATTGTTCATATTCTTTAAAAACTTTGACTTGCATTAAAATAGTTTTTTAGATTTCATAACTGTGGTAGTATATGGCCATTTGGAATTTTAAAAATGGTTTTATATAGTCTTTATACTAGTTAGTAATTATATATTATGCCAAGTAAGTTCACTATAACTGGGTATCTATGTTTACTGAATTACTTATGTTGGAAATGCTTATGCTTGATAGATAAATTCTATATAGTAAATGCTAGACTATATTTGAAGATTAGTTAGGAATATAGTCACTTAATCCCAAAGATTTGGTGGGGGGCAGGTATATTTTCCAACTACTAAATAAAGGATGTCTTTCTATTTTGGGCTTGTCAATTTTGGCAAATTAAAACTTGAGTCAGTCTTTAAATGATAGCATTAATATGCAATATTACAAAAAATTAGGAAATACAGATAGGCAGAAAATATAGACATTTATAATCCTCCTACCATTGATAACTATCAAGAATACCTTAGCACACATCCCTCCAGATAGGTTTTGTGTTTTCTGTATACAGCACATACACAGATGAAGCAGATTGTCGCTGACTTTAAATCTTTTGCTTCTCTTTAGAAAATCATGCTTAGTTCTTCAAATGCCCAGCTCTCATTATTTAGAACTCATTCTGAATTTCACCTCTCTAAAAGAGCTTCTCCAACATTTAGGCAGCTTTTAAACCTTCAACTACCTGGTAGTACTGTAGCTGCTTGATTTCCTCTAACTAGATTATAAGGAACAAGAAAGTAGAGAAGGTTGTGTCTGTACTGTAGTCAGCACTGTAGCCCTAATGTCGAGTGTACCCAGCACATGGTATGTATGTTCTTAGTAAGGTCAGGTGAATGCATGTTTAGTTAAAAAACAGTGGAATCAGAATAAGTGTAGGTTAAGTGCTCTGGAATAAAAGATAATATATACTCTAGACAGATTACCTGTGGTCTAGAAGAAAGGTGGAGATTAACTATGTGGAATCTGGAGTGGGAAATGCTGTGGTGGCTGCAACTGCAGCCTTTCTGCTTTTGTTCCCTACTCGCTTAGGTGGAGAAGTTACCAGTGCAGGCTTTCCAGAAGAGTGACAGTATGAGCATTTGGTGACGTTATGTATGCCAGTCCCTCACGCCATAATTTATAATGGTTAAGAAATATTTGTACTATGTAACTACTAGAATTTAATCACTATAATTAGGCATTTTAGAGGATTCTACTCTTGTTGTTTTAAAAGATACTGTCATGCTATTTTTGTAGACTTCTAGTCATTTCTTTGACTTTGACTTGGAACTGTATTTTCTGGATCTGGAGTTTATAAATATTTTCAAGGCTTGTGCTACATGCCCACCAAATTGTCATTTGAGAAATTTTTTTTTTTGATAAGGATTAAGTGTTTTTGAGTCTAAAGATTTTCTAGTTATCATTTATCTATAATCTTGGGTAAAACGGCTTACCCAAGATTATAAACTCTCTATACTTACTATAATACATTTATTGTATACTTATTATATACTTACCCAAGAACCCAAGAAGTATACTCTCTACACTTCATTTTGCTCCTCTGTGAAACAGTATGGAGAATAACTTCACAGCTGGTATGTGGAAATGAAGCGCTGTGAAGAGTGCTCTGTACAGAACCTGGTGCAGAGGAAACCTGGTCACCATTTGCTGGGTTTTGCCTCTGTGTTTTCTGCTGTGTGTGTGTTGCCTTTCTTTTACTTTTTCCCATGAGAAGAAGAAAAGGGCTCTGTTTCAGTTCCTTTTTTGAAAGAGTTGCTATAGAGCCCAGACTGGCTTCCAATTCTTAATCTTTGTTAGACCCCCAGATGCTTGAATTACAGGTATGTGCTACCATACCAGGCCCAAGTATATGTTTCTGAAGAAAACTGATGACAGCAGAAAAAGGGGGTGACAAAAATGTTGTGAGACAAAGGGAGAAAAAAGTTGGGAGTAACAAGAATACCTGTAGAGCATAGTAGGCAGGACCAGCGAGGTGGACAGTAACATAAGCTTCAGGGAGAGCGTGGGCGGCAACCTGTCGTCAGTTTATAGTTCCTATAGCCTTTATCCCTACCCCACCCCTGCAAGACAACATGTATTTTAAAAAGCCAGTTTGATAGGTAGAGAAATGTTTTATGGCTTAATTTGTCTTTGTTAATAGACTCACAGTAAGACAGGAACCAACAAAGTTCACTTTAGATTTTGAATAACTAAACAAATACTCCATATAGTGTAGTACATGCTACTCCAGTGTTTTATCTTCATTACAAGTGGTGTGTGTGTGTGTGTGTGTGTGTGTGTGTGTGTGTGTGTTGCTGCAGAGGGAATCCATGGCCTCGCATTAAGTGTTGCACACCACTTAACTGTAGTTCCAGCAGTACCTCATTATTAGTTTTTTAGTACAGTCTTTGACCCAGAATATTACTGTATTTTAAGATCTTTGTCTCGTTTTTGTTTCTGATGATAAAAGATGTAATAATAAATTCTCAGAAATTAAGGAGAAGTTATTTAATTTTAGATCAAATACCTTAAGACACATGTATATTGACACTGGTCCTAGCAACTAACTTATTTTTAATTATTGTGGCCAGAAACAGCAGATGAAAATGGTAAAACCCAGAGAGCTGATGATTTTGTCTTGAAGAAAATAAAGAAGAAAAAGAAAAAGAAACACCGAGAAGACATGCGAGGAAGACGCCTTAAGATGTATAATAAGGAAGTACAAACCGTCTGTGCTGGCCTGACCCGCATCAGCAAGGAAATTCTCACCCAAGGACAGCTAAATAGCACTTCAGGAGTTAATAAGGAGTCCTTCAGATATCTGAAGGATGAACAGCTGTGCAGACTAAATTTGGGCATGCAAGAATATCGGGTGCCCCAGGGAGTACAGACACCTTTTACAACGCACCAAGAACACTCTATTCGCAGAAATTTCTTAAAAACAGGTACTAAATTTAGCAACTTTATTCATGAAGAGCACCAGTCCAATGGTGGTGCTCTCGTCCTTCATGCTTACATGGACGAACTCTCATTTTTGTCTCCAATGGAGATGGAGAGATTTTCTGAGGAGTTTCTTGCTTTGACATTCAGTGAGAATGAGAAAAACGCTGCCTACTATGCTTTAGCAATAGTGCATGGAGCGGCTGCTTATCTCCCAGACTTTTTGGACTATTTTGCTTTCAATTTTCCCAACACTCCAGTGAAAATGGAAATTTTGGGCAAGAAAGATATTGAAACAACCACCATTTCAAATTTTCACACTCAGGTAAGGTAAAATTATTGTTCAATTGGATAGTAAATATAGTGTCTCAACAGTATTAACCTTATTGTGTTGCATAGCACACACCTGCACACATTATAAAAATTCCTGGTAATAAAAGTACTTCAGACCGCCTGTTCTTTAAATTGTAATTCCTAATTGCTGAGATCTTTGGTGTAGGACTTGCTACTTGCTTGAGGAAATGTTTTATACATCATTGTGAGTTTATGGAAATTGGCTTGAAAATGAATCCAGACTTCAAACTCAGGTAATACTACTGTAGACTGTCTATAATTTAGTGTGATAGCCTCACGATAACATTAGTTATGACTCTGATACCAGGATAGAACACTTAAGGGTATTGGCTTATTTATTTACCAGGTTTTGCTTACATTCTTTTAGTAACTTGTTGGCAGTCTGTCCTAGAAATACACCCCAAGTGTATGGCTTGGGAATGTCACTGGAGAGACCGCCATTGCCTCTGCTCCTTCTGCTTGGACACTGTTGTAGATAAAGGATATTCTGAAGCCTTGCTTGGGCAGTTAGGCTTAAGTCAGCAGGGAACTGTTCCTTTCTAATATGTTTTTAGCCAAGTGTTCCTTTCAGTGGGGTTATTGTAGAGATAAAAAAGAACAATAATAGAGTCTGAAGGTTTTTAAAATTTTTTGGTTTGCTTGCTTTTCTCAGAAAGATTGTGAATGTGAACGGGCAGTACTAAGCTATTCTGTAGACGCTGTGATTCAGGTGTCACTTTTTAAAGATTGTATGGTCTGCTCTTTCAACTTTTAGAGTGATTTACTGCCATTCTTTTCCCTTAAATTTTTTTTGAGGTAAATAAAGTTACATAATCCGACTCTCAGCTGCTTATATTATAGTGAATTCAAGTCACTTTGACTTGCCTGAACCTTCCTCTAACTTGAATTTTTTAGTGAGTCTTACCATCCTTGCCTCCAACGAGGGGAGTATCCAATTTAGGTGTATGGACTTCAGACTTTTTCTAATTGAAGTTCTCTCTGCAGTAGAGAGAGCAGGAGCAGCTAATCTGGAGAGTTCGCAAGATGAGTCTGCCCAAGATGTTGGAACTGGATGTGCAGTAAAGGGCTTCGTCTTGGATTTTGGCCTTGTTACCACAATCAGGTACCAAAGTACAGACTTTTGTAGTACATTTTCCTTTCTTTTTCTTTTTTAAAGGAGTTTTGTCCTTTGAAAGTTAAAGAATCCTACTTTTATAAATACTGCAGAAGAGAAAAGAAACAGCTCTAATCTAGTTGTAGTTAACAGAGGTGCTGCTGAGAGCGGATTTTACATGTTCCATCACTTTTTTTAGATTAGAGAAATAAATTTTCATTCTGACAGACCAGCAAGCATATCTGAAAAAGAAGTCAGAAATTTGTGGGGGGAGATAATGGTTTTGGAAAGGTGACTTTTCAACGTTCATATTAGTCTATAGTTGAGTTTGTATGTCAACAGACTAATTAAGACATCTCAAAATAATATTCCCTGCTGATTTTTGTCCTCCAGTTAATTTTTTAAATGGAGCTGATATTTAAATGACTGTACCAACAACTTACCATGAGATTCACTTTGTGGTTTATAAAATAAGTACTCTTAAAGAATATGCTAGATTATTATGGAATTAGATATTGCTACTTTAGACATACAAGAGAACTGAAGGTTGTGGGTCTTGTTGCGCTTGGTCTTCAGGAACTTAAGTTTCGTATAGCCCATGAAACTTGAAGTTTGCATTTGTAAATGTTTGATGGATGTGGAAAAGTAGGCTAGCATGTTAGTTCACATTTGTTCACGGCGTGTAGAAATGTTTTCACATTCATATCTGAGCATTTGCAACAACCAGGAGGTAGGTAAGCAATCAATCTCTGTTGTCCATTGAAGAAACTGTTCATTTGTTAATGAAGTCATAAATTTAGAAAGTAGAAGAGTCGGGATTGAAATCAAGGCTGTCTGACTCCTTCTGTAACTACAGGAGAAGAGATTGTGGTTGTGAAGTTAAAATTGTGTCTCATCTTAAAGTAGAAAAAGCTTTGCTTTTAATATTTTTCAATAAATATGCTTATATTATGGGAATTAATTGAACAATTGGGATATTTTGGAAATCTGTTTTATAGTCTTAGGAACTTCTGTTAAACGTTAAATAAAGTCATAATAAAAATTGTTTTTTTCGTTTGTTTTTGTTTTTGTTTGTGTATGTTTACTGTTTAATAATGTAGCCATAATAGTTGTCTATGACTGTATTTCAAGATACTTTCTTCTTCTTCTTCTTCTTCTTCTTCTTCTTCTTCTTCTTCTTCTTCTTCTTCTTCTTCTTCTTCTTCTTCTTCTTCTTCTTCTTCTTCTTCCCTCCTCCTCCTCCTTCCTCCTCCTTCCTCCTCCTCCTTCCTCCTCCTTCCTCCTCTTTCACTTATTTTTATTTTATGTGCATTGGTGTTTTGCCTGCATGCATGTCTGTGTGAGGCTGTCAGGTCCCCTCGAAGTAGCTGGCAATTGTGAGCTGGCATTTGGGTGCTGGGAATTGAACCCAGATCCTTTGGGAGAACAGTCAGTGCTCTTTAATCATAGCCATCACTCCAGTCCCTGAACACTCCATTCTTAAAGGACTAGCTGATAAGTTTAACCTAGTAGGGAGATGAGTAAAATAGCAATTATAAAACAGTTTAAGAAGAATAGAGGTGTGCACAGGGGAAATCCTGTTGTTGAGAGAGCAGAGTTTGTGGTGATTTTAGAAGGTATTTTAAGACACGTTATGCTTAAGGAGGTTCTTAGAAACAGATCAATACTTGACTTTGTGTACTCATTGTTAATCAAAAGAAATTTTAGCCTATGCAAAATACAGTCTTGAGAATGTGCCACATCCAGGGAACTGCGAACAGCTTGATAAGCAAAAGGGCGTTCTCATTGTTAAGGATGGTAAGAGTGAGGAAAGGGAGAGAAAATAAGACTAAGGGGTGGTTAAAAGTGTGAAGCTTTATATGATATACTAAAATCTTTTTCTAAAGATAATGGGGATTATTAATGACTTTTAATAGGGGGAGTACAACAAATTATAAAGATTAAAGGGTAAGGTCAAGAAAACTGATAAGGTTATTATAGTAACTAGAGAGAAAAGTTCTATGTCCAAACTGATGTCTTTTGGAGAAAACAATGAGATTTGAGAAATTATTCAATGGATGTTAACTAGATTTAATGGAATAGGGTTAGTTTTAAGATGTGGCTTAGAGAACTAGGAAGATGATGGTGATAAGGCTTGTTCCTAACTAGATTTATAACTTAAATAAACTCATTTATATAATGTATGTTTTATTACATGGTATTATCTCTCTTCCATCTTGTACCTCCTGTTTCCTTTTCATGTCTCTTGTCACCTCCCCCTTTCTTCTTCCCAGAGTTCTCTCTTTCCCTGGAAGTCCTGCCTAACCTCTACCTGTCTAGCTATTGGCCATTCTGTTCCTTATTAATCAGAAGGTGCCTTGGCAGACACATCTTCACAGTGTGAACAAATATTCTGCAACAGGGGTGCTGTGGTATTTAAGAGATCTTTTGATGTATTTTTTACTTCTACTCCTTCTTTAATAATAGAGATTGAAACCAGGATTTTGTGTGTGCTGGGCAGGTGCTCTTCTATGGAGTCTGTAGGGCCCAACTGTTAAGAGATATTTTGAACTAGAGATGTACATTTAGGCTTATGTTTATAAAGATTTAGTAGCTGGATATGTGGGTCTAAGGTTAGGAAATGCAGGTTTTGGATTAATAAACATGTAGGCAAAGCAGAGATGGTAGCAGAATGGGGAAGAGGTAAAGGTAAAGGCGCAATGTACCTTCATGTAAGTGTGAGAATTCGGGAAGAGACCAAAAAAGGAAGGCAGACTAGGATATGTTTCCTAGATTTTATCTATAATGGAGTAATTAAAAAATTAAAACATAGCCTACAGGTGAGATGGCACAGTGGTTAAAAATACTTGCTGTGCAATCATGAGGCCTGGATTTGGATTCTAATGCTCATTTAACTAGCTGTGGGTCTTAGACACATTTGTAACTTCAGCTCAGATACCCTCTTTGCACATGTGGAGGCATACACATCACACATGTGCATGTACACTTACAGACACAAAATAAATCTTTAAAAAATGATACAGCATATGATGGATCAAATAAGATAAAGATGGAAAAGTGTTTGGTTCACAAGTTAGGAATTTAATTGAAAATATTTCAAGACCAATACTTTGCAAAACACTGTGGTGGTGGTGAATTTTAAGAATTGTAAATTATAGCTTTTCTTTAGAACCTTGCTATCAAAATATGCTTGAGTGTTTTTGGCATCACCACAAATGTATGCTCTTGATTTTACTGAGATTTTCCAAATCAGAGTCTGCGTGTGTGCAGATTCCTTGATGATTCCTATGCACATGAGGGCTCACTAAGCGCTGCTTTAAAATGATGTTTTCTAGCTGGAGGAGGTTATACATAAGCAGCACATTCCAGGAAGGATTTACCTAATAATTGGTAAGGATGGTAGTTTAAACAGAGATGGACAATAATTGGCTACAATAAGTAGTCTAAAGATATCTGAAGGTGGTTTCTGAAGTGCCTCATTCCAGATTGCCACAATCACAGAGTTCTTAACAGTTAGCCTTGAGCTGGAGAGATGGCTCAGTGGTTAAGAGCACTGCCTGCTTTTCCAAAGATCCTGAGTTCAATTCCCAGCAACCATATGGTGGCTCACAACCATGTGTAATAAAATCTGGTTGGTGCCCTCTACTGGCCTGCAGGCATACAGACAGAATACTGAGAGTACTCTATACATAATAAATACATAAATCTGTATAAATACATACTGTATACATAATAAATACATAAATGTATACATAATAAATAAATCTTAAAAAAATCAATTAGCCTTTTGGAATCTTTAACTTAATCCAGGCACCTCTGTTTTCTCTTCTGAGAACTTCAGCTCATGAAGTAAACTATAGGCTTGTTTTTTTGTAAGAAAAGTTAGATCTTCTATTACTTTTATATTTTTAAATTATTGCATTAGCTCAAGCTAGGATCCATGTATAGACTGTTTTAGAACCTTTTATAGATAGTCCTCAACTATTTTAATACTCCAAGAGGTAAGTTCATTTTGTCAGTTGGAACTCCAAGCTTGTTTGATCACTATCTGCTACAGACTGCTAAAGGCTAGCTTTGTGAATTTGAATTTCTAAAAGAACATGCATATATATTAAGACAGTGTTTTTATACTTCTGTAGGAGTACCATTTCTAATTTTTAATTGGTTATTGACTGAGTACCAGATTTGACCAAAAATGTTTAAATGTTTGTGGAATCTTTAGGTTAGTTAATGGAGAAATACCATAGAAAAAGACATTATGTCTTTTTTCTTTAAAAATTTTATCTATATACACTTTGGGAATAAATGTGATTTATGATCTTTTGAATTAGCTGTAAATTATGGTTATAGTATTAGATATTTGAAAACTCTTTCTAGAGATTTTAGGCTAAGTTGTTACAGCTCTACAATAAAGTCTTAGCTCCCTGTTTTATAGGAGTCCTGAAGCATCAGAGGAATTGTTAAGAGTTTGAATCTTTTAGTCCTTGTAAAGACCACAGGGCATTACGAAAGAGGAAGTCATCTTCAAGTCCTTGTTTCCTATATAGATGGCAATATTTTGGTTGTCACCTTCCCAAGATCAAATAATGACAGATCCTTAACAAGGAATTGTTTTTTTCCTCTTCATATGAATGGTATGGAAGTCTAGGGCTCAGAGCTTAGCAAACTATAATGTGCATATAATTCAGCTGAGAATCTTACTTCATCTTAATGTGTATTGGTGTTTTGCCTGCATGTGTACCTATGCATTGTGCATATGCCTGGCTTCTGCAGAGACCAGGAGAAGGTGTCAGATACTTTGAAACTGGAGTTAAAGATGGTAGGAACTGCCATGTGGCTGATAGGAACTGAACCCAGGTCCTCTGGAAGAGTAGCCAGTGCTTTTAACCTCTGAGCCATCCCAATATAGCCTACATTTTTAACACTCCCAGGTAGTGTTGGTGATTCATAAAAGACCACAGGTCTTAACATTTATATGACTTGCACATGAAAGCAGTAGCAAACTAACAATACAGTGGTGTTAAAATGGAAGATGGCTCACTATATAACAACCACATGGTTGAAGGGTATACATGAAGAAGAATGATGTATATTTTTCAGGGCAGATGTTCATATTTTAAGTTCTGATAATTTATTTCTCTCAAAGAATTTCTGTACTTAATGATCAGAAATCTCACCGAAAGGCATACTTAAAAAATATAGTTAGACATGTTTTCCACTGCATCACTGGCCTGAGTGAGAACATACCTTTTTAACTTTGTTTGGGTAGTAGTACTTCAAATGTTACTTTTATAGTTGTAATATTCTAAAAAAGGTAATATTTTGTAGGATTGGACTATCCAACTTCAATGTCTTGTTTTAGAGAATAACAGACAGTTATTTCACTATCATGTGTTAGGGTAAGGTTTATTACCTCCCTAGCCTTTGATTGATATATTGACATTTTTTAATGTTGATAATTGTGATGAAGAGTGGAATTAGTAAAATGGTGTGTAATTGGGAAAAAGATAAACCCTTGAGGAACTCTAAGCATTAGTGTATTGTATAAAAGGGAAAAGTAAATATTTGAAGTTACTGCCTTTAGAAAATAAAACAGTATGCATAGCAGGTTTGGTTATTTTCTCTAGTTCTCAGTACAGCTTGTAATAAAATTACTTTGACCCACTCAGTGCTTTTCCATGGGATATTTTAAAGAATGTTTTTCTACTCATAGGTCACAAGGTTAGGAAGATTGCTGGCTTGCTTTTTCCTTTCTGTTTTTTTAAACAGCTTAAATAAGCTTCTTCCTGAAGTACAAGTTCTGTGGAACAATCCACCCCTCCCATATACACACATACACAGTGTTTTCAGTATGTTATATTTCTTAGTCTTAATGGGTGGTTTTAGAAGTTGTGTGTATTGGACACACAGTGGGATTTATTTAACTTTCAGAAATTGTATAGAATAACTGCAGTGCTGAGTTTCTAATCTAAAGAACCATATGTATGTTGCTGTAGAGCAGTGTGTACTTTGAGCAGTAGCTGGTTCGTATTTTGTGTCTTACAAACATACCAGATCCTGTGAGTGCATGCTAAGCATGGTTAATTCCACACCCTTCTCTCCTGATTTTACCAATGTGGGTTTTCCCTGTTGCCATTATCACCTATGTTCATAGCAGCTTTGCTTTGTTCTGCTCTATTCTCTTTACTTAACCTCCTTACAACGCTCCTGACATGTTTTTTCCTCTACCCACTGTACTGTAATACACTTTAGGAAATGATAGAACTCAGCTTGATTTTTGCTTTCATTGAAGATGTCTTAATCTCAGATTCTTCTGGAGATTACTATTCATTAAATCTGGAGTAAGTGAGATAAGTGCCCCAAATGGTTCAATTTCTGTAATCAGAGAAATTTAAGAGGCATTGTTTTGTATCACATACTACCTACCATATTGTAATTCTTTTCATTTGATATGTAGGTACAATCTCAGAATTTCATAACATCATAAACTGAGGCATAATCTTGTCTAACATAGTATAAAATTATTCTAAAAACCCTTTTGGGGTTGATAATCATTTGAGACTTTATCTCTTTATAAGGTTTTTATAAGTTTTTATAAGTCTTTATAAGACTTGCAGCAATGCTTAGGAAAGTCAGCTTATTTGCCTATTACTTCTTCTTCAAGACTTTGATGTTGTTTGTATATGTGGTGTGTGTGTGTGCTGTGTGCATGCTTGAACATGTGTGTATAGGTCAGAAGTCAACATTATGTGTCTTCCTCAGTCATTCTCCATCTTATATTTTGAGGCAAGATCTCTCATTGAACCAGCAGCTCACTAATTTAGCTAGATTGGGTAGCCAGGGAGCACTAGGGATCATCTGTCTTCTTGCCAGCACTGGGATTTTGGGACTCTGAAGTCAGGTACTCATTCTTATGTAGCAAACACTGTATGGACTGAGTCATATTCCCAGTCCCTCATCCCTTCTCAGTCTCTCAGAGAAGATACTCCCACTCTGTATTAACTACTTTGCCTATTTGTGTTCTGGATTCTGACCTTCAGCCTACTTCTTTTTTACTTATTCTTTTGAGACAGGGTCTCATGCTTCCCATACTGGTCTCCAACTCCCTTCATAGCTAGAGATAACCTTAAACTTCTGGCTAGGACTACAGGCAGTGGTCAGAATTCAGCTGAGGACTTCATGCTAGGCAAGCACTCAATTAACTCACCTATTTCTTGAACCTCTTTATTTAAAAAATATGCATAATATAAGCCTTACCATTTTGATCACTTAAAGTCTGTGATTCTGTGGAATTAATTACATTCAGAATGTTACATAATCATCAGCTCTATCTATTTCCAGAAAAAAATTTTTTTCCATCATTCCAAACAGAAACTACTCATTTGCTTAGGATCTTCAGTAATAATAAGCCATCCCCAATTCTCCAACCTTTGCCTCCTCTATTTTATATGAAAAGGAGATAAGTTATATAAATAAATTACTGCTTTGTATGTGTTCTTTAAAAGACAAGTTTTTCTTTTCCTAGAAGCAATCTATGTCTCGAATTTGTAATTTATAATTTTTACTAATTCCATACTTTGCTATGAGAATCTCCAGTTATATTTGGGTTTCTAGTATCAGAGTGACTAGCAACCTTGATCTACTGTAGAAGGAGAGGGAGATAGATATGGGTGTTCAACAACATGCTTTTTATGATATATTTTAAATCTAGTAGATGGCTTAATGTCTATTACGTTAGAAACTTGTTGACAGAGATTTCTGTCCCACGAGTTCCCATAGCTGGTTAGTCCCAAATAAATACACAGATGTCTACATTAATTATAAACTGATTGGCCTATTAACTCAGGCTTCTTATTAACTCTTATAACTTAAATTAGCCCATAATTCCTGTCTGTGTTAGCCACGTGGCTTGGTACCTTTTTCAGTGAGGCAATCACACCTTGCTTCCTGTCTGTCTGGGTGACAACTGCAGACTGAAACTTCCCTTTTCCCAGAATTCTTGTTGCCCTGCCTCTACTTCCTGCCTGGTCGCCCTGCCTCTACTTCCTGCCTGGCTAATAGCCAATCAGTGTTTATTTAAAATACAAGTGACAGGATACAGTCCATTGTCCCACAGCAGAAACTAGTTTATACTGGTAATTACCCTGGTGACTCTTGTCTGACCCATGTCCAGTTTATATCATCATGACTATCACTCTATTTCTGGGAGTCTGACCTTGAGTTTTTGGTAGCCACTATGGGAAAAAAATAGCCTCTGATAACCCTTATTTCTTTAGACAAAAGGCCTGCATTTGATATACCACCCTAAACATAAAATAGGTTCAGAGGTTTATTATAGATTCTGGGTAGTCTACTTGCCCCAGGTTATGTTAGGCAAGAGAGAAACAGCACTCACAATAGCATGAATATAAACTAACATAAGTAACTTTTACTACTGTATCACATGCGTTTTTAGAGTCCTAGTTTTGGTTCAACAACACTGTGTAAGGGTTATGTTGATGCACAAAGTTCTAGGTCATTGAGTGTTAGCCTCTGTGTTGAGGGCGTTGGATGTTACAGATCTTGTTCTTGGGCATTTACTATTTTATAATATTCTGTGTTGTAATTATTGAGGTAAATATCTGTTCACATATATTACCTGGGATTTCTTTTTTTTTTTTAAAGATTTATTTATTTATTATGTATACAGTATTCTCAGTACTCTTCCTGCAGGCTAGAAGAGGGCACAGATCTCATTACAGACGGTTGTGAGCCACCATGGGTTGCTGGGAATTGAACTCAGGACCTTTGGAAGAGCAGGTGGTGCTCTTAACCACTGAGCCATCTCTCCAGCCCCATTACCTGGGATTTCTATTTACATTTTTCTTTTAAGAGTTTAGAACTGTTGCCGAGGTTCAGTGACTCATATGTAGGAAGTCTTTGTTCTACTGTGTCATGTGATAATTCAGATAGGTATGGAGTTCTAGATTAGAGGTCATTTTCTTCAGTTTGTAACGGCACTGTTCCAGTGTCTTTCACACTTCAGTGTTTCTGTTGAGGAATCCAATGTTGTCATCATTTCTGATCCTTTTGGAGCTCTTCCTCCCTCTATATTTGAAGTTTTCAACAGTTCTTCATTATAAAAATTAAGAATATTAAGGGTAATTTGTTTCAAAATGAGATTTTTTAATTACTGTGAAATGTATCAAGCATATAAAGAAATATAAATAAGTTACATATCATGTAACCCAAGAAATGAAACTTCAGTGCAGTTGAACTCTGGAAATATATTCTCTCCATTTGAGTACATTTTCTATTATTTCTTTTCTTTTTTGTCCCTTCCCTTTCCCCTTTCTTATCTCTCTGCTCTCATTTACTGCTCTTCCTCTTCTTTCTTTCTTTCTCCCTTCTCCATCTTCACCCCCTTTCCCTCTTTTCTGCTGGGGATTAAATCCAGACTCTTAGGCATGGTAGGCAAGTATTCTACCACTGAGCAACATTCCCAGCTTTAAATCTTTGTTAGATCTATTCTTCCCCTCCCTTACCCTCCTCTCCCCTCCCCTTCCCCTCCCCTTCCCTCTTGTCCCTCTCTCCCCCCCTTTTTTTTTCTTGCTGACATTTTTTATTGTATGCTAGGTCTCCCAACTGATGGTTTAATTTACTTATTTTTTTTTTACAGTTTTATTACATCGGTCACACACATATACACACATATAGAACATATATGTAGAGGTCAAAGGACAACTTAGGGGAGTCAGAATTTTTTTCTTTCCACCATATGGGTCCTGGGCCTGCAGGCACATGCCATATTTACTCTTGGAGCATCTTCTTGGCTTTAATTTCCTCTTTTGAGTGGGGACTTGTTATATTGCTGTGGCTATTTCATCTCTTGGGCTCAGGTTGGTCCTCTAAATTTTTTTTTCTTTTATTATATATTTTTCTTTTGTATTGCAGATAAATTTTAGCTATAATGGTTTGAATTTGAGAAGGTTCAGTCTTGTCTGCTGTTGCTTTTAAAATAACTTCCTATTACTCTGTCATAAATGCAATCACCTCTCTTATTCCTCTGGTCAAATATTTTAATTATTAAATTAATCAAATTTTCTCTTATGCTTTGTTTTACAAATTCTGTTTTTCTTAAGCTCTAGTTCTATTACAGGTTTTCTTCCAAAGTGATCTGGTATTTTGTTCATATGTAAACACGAGTTACTATAAAACTGGTCAGAAGCCCTGCAGTCATATAAGTGGAACTTCCTAGTCTGTGACTCAGTAAGGAATCCATAGCATTCTGAGCAAAGCCCCAATTATCAGGGTTTTTTCTCTGGGGCTTTTAATTTCTATAGCTAAGAACCATTACATTTTTGCCTGGAAATTAGAATATGTTTACAGCTCTCTCTTAGAACTCTTGGAGCCAACTGGAAGAGCGGTGAGGTGATTTTCCTTTCTAGTCCCGTCTCCTCTGCCACAGTCTTAGAAGGATGCATGTGAGGTCCACTTGGATAATCCATCTCAGTATCCTTATTTATTCGTACTCTCAAAGTCCCCTTTTCCGGTAAGTTAACATTCATAGCAACCTGCACATCTTTGGGGTGTTTTTTCCCAGCATGTCCCATGCTTCACATTCATGGTGTCCAAATCAGAAGAAAGCATCTTCCTACCCAAACTCCTCTTCCAGAGAAGAGAGAATATGTAATTCTTTCCTATCTGGTTGGAAATGATACAAGATGGTAGTAATCCTTGATACTTTCTCCTTTTTTTTTGTCAGATCCAGTCTTTCTCTAAGTCCTGATAGTTTAATCTCCTTGGTTCTTTCTATATATCTTTTCTCCCAACTCCATCTAAGATCAGTTCACCTCTTGAGCTATTTCTTACTTTGAATATTATAGAATCCTCCTAATTGGTGTGTCTGTCTGTCTGTCTGTCTGTCTGTCTGTCTGTCTGTCTCTCTCTCTCTCTCTCTTTGCTTCTCTGAATACTAAAAAAACAAAATTGAAAACAAAAAGGCAAATATGGGAGTTTGAGGATGTAACTCATGTAGTAGAAGGCTTGCCTGCCATGCAGAGCTCTGGGCTGAATCCCAGCACTGTGTTAACTAGATATGGTGGCATACACTTGCAATCCCAGAACTAGGAGGCGGAGGCTGGAGGACCAGAAGTTCAAGGTGATCTTCAGCTACATAATGTGAGTTCCAGGCCATCTTGGGTCTTATAAGACCCTGCTTTAAAAACTGAGAAGTATGGTTTGCCGTGAAGACACATTCTGTAGTTTCAGCTATGTGGGAGGTTGAGGTAGGATCTTGAGCTCCACAGTTTGAGGTCAGCCTGGACATAACAGTAAGACTCCCAGCTCTGAAACAAAGACAAAGGCAGGTTGGGAGCTTCCTCTTCCTTTAGACCTAATGGCTTACCAAATTGTTAGGTGGTTTGTTTGTTTGTTTGTTTGCTAGGATTTTTTTGTGTAGCTCTCTCTGGCTGTCCTGGAATTTACTCTGTACACCAAAGTGGTCTCAAACTCAGAGATTTGCCTGCCTCTGCCTTGGGAGAGCTAGGATTAAAGGTGTACACCACTATGCTTGTATGCACACACACACACACACACACACACACACACACACACACACACACACACACCCTTGGAGAGAGTAATTCTTAATAGATTCTTGTCTCTCTCTAAACTTGTTCTCAGATTTTAGCTTAATGTTACTTTAATCGACATTTATATATTGGATTGAGATTTCATACTCTATTGTAGTGTTTGTTTTCTATTCTGAAGACCTCACAGTTTGAGTTCAGTATTGTAGTTTAGTTTATGTCTTTCCCCAGTAGACTGTAAGCTTTAAGGAGTCAGGAATAGGTTTTCTATATCTGTGTTGACGGCAATCCCTGACATATAAGTTTATAGTATATGAATGATTTGGACTTTTTACTATTCTTATATTTTTGTTTATATAAATCTACTCTCTTGTGCTAAAATTCTTAGTCTCTTTTCTGTTGCTATCACAAGCTAACAATGGCCAGGTACACTATAAAGACAAAAGGTTTGTTTATTTATTTGTTTGTTTGTTTGTTCAGTGTACTAGGGATTCAACAGTACGTCACTAGCATACATCTGACTCAATTCTGGGTGAGTATGGTCAGTGGCCATGTGGCAAAGGGATTCACAAGAGGTTCCAGCTCACTTTTAGAGATCTCTTAGGAACTTTGTGTGTTCTGTGTGTCAGCTTTCTGTGACTGTGGTACTTTCTTTCTAAGGTGATATTCCAGTGTCCTAATTACTTCTCCACCATATCCCAGCATCACCACACTAAGACTGAACTTTTAGCATTTTTGGGGGGACAAGCCATGTTGGCCTCTAAGTATTTGAAGACTGTTGTTTTCTCTCTTAATCTTTTATTAGTATTTAAACTATACTTTTAACTTGTACTTCTTTCACTTGTATGGTTTGCAAGTACCTCATCACTATGATTAGTCTCTTTTGGCTGTAGTGTGTTGGTAGTTTTTTTTTCTCAAGTACAGGTCAGATTATGTTTTTGCCAGTGTTATCTTTGCAACCAAAATTACCATAACAAAGAGAATGTAGATATGGTGGCTAGGAAAGGAAGTTTTTTTTTCCTTACAGCAGCCTAGAGTTTGGCAACACTGTTTCCCTTTATCCAGGGTGCTAGTTCCTTCTGTCTTTAAGTTTGTCCATTCTTATTACATGCTTGGATGCATCTGGCTCTATATCATCCAGGGTTCTGCTAGCAAAGAAAGGAAGTGAAAGACAAGATGGTTCGTTATGAAAATTGCACTTCTAACTTGCGTCCTATTGGCTGTAACTTAATCACAGGGTATACTTGGCTGCCAGGGAGCCTAGCATACTGGCCATGTGCCCAGGAAATTCTCACTAAAAAGAAGAAATACAGAATACTTAGGAATAATTAGTGGTTTGCTGTTTGGCATCAGATTTATACAGTTGGTGCATGTTGACTATGCTTATAAATGCTGTTCATAGTCTGACTTGTGCTACTAATTATTTAAATAACTAACAAAAATTGCATTTATTAGAAATTTTAATGCAAGTGACAGTGTTGATCAACAGCTCTTTTCTCTTCTCTCTCTGTTTGCCAGAGTATAATGGTTGATTACTCTATCTCTAGCCTTAGCATATATAAATTGTATTTATGTGAGGCATTATGTTGTATTACAGATACACTGCAGTTTATGATACAGCGTTTATATTTAAACACACACTGCCTGATTTCTCATGTGAGTGTTTTAAACTGGAAAAGGTAAATTTTTTTCACTCCTCTTCCACCCTCCCTCCACCCTTTTTGGCAGAATTTATCTGTGTGGCTCTGGCCGTCCTGAACCTCACTCTGTAGACCAGGCTGACCTTGAATCCAGAGATTCCTCTGCCTCTGCCTCCCTAGTGCCAGGACTAAAAGTGTTCACTGTCACACCCAGCTGGTAAACTCCTCTGAGAAGGACTGCATAGTATTTTAGGATCATACTGCCTCTGTCTAAACTGGGGTATATAAACTTTTAATACAAAGAACTGTGTAGTATTTGCCTCTCTCTGAAGCACTCACTACTTAATTCTGCCATTGTGTGTTGGTAGACATGAATGGGTAGGATGTTTTCCAGTTCAGCTTGGCAATCCTGTGGTAGATCTGTGGGTTGGAGTTTGCCAGCGTCTGGTCTAAGTTAACAGCTTATGTTTTCTTCCGTATCAACCATTTGTTAACTTGTTTAACCAGTTCTTTAGTAAAGATGTGTTCTGGGTAAGTTTTCTTCTTTACTCAGACCTAGTGTTTTTGAAATGTTAATCTTACGCTGTTGTAGCCCTCTTCTCACTACAGCTTAGCTGCTTTCTTTTTTCCTTTCTCTGTGTGGTCCTCCCTTCTCTGCTGTTTTCTTAGCCCCGCCTATAAAGTTACAGCCCAGCTCTTTGACAGTTTATTTACTTGTCTTTCCTCAAATATTCATTTCCCCCTTTAGTTTTTGGACCTTTGTTTCTCTATATTTTCTCTCAAGTCTTACTATAAAATTAGGCTTTCCAGATAATATCAATGGTTTAACCTGAATGTGTATTTGTGTACCATGTGTTGCCTGCAGAAGCCAGAAATGATTGTCACATCCTCAGTACTGAGAATTACAGAAAATTGTAAGCCGCTGTATATGTGCTAGGAATCAAATATGGGTTCTCTGGAAGAGCAGTTAGTAGTCTTAATAACTGATTCGTATTTCCATACTTTAATTTTTAATATCTATCTTTATTTTATAATTATCTTAAACCTTAAATAATAAGATGAGATATGGTTACTTTTATTTTCACTTAAAATTGTAATTAAAATATAATTATGTAATTTCCCCCTTTCCTCTCTTTAACACATTCACTTTGTCCTTTCTTAAATTCATGACCTCTATTTCTTTAACTGTTGTTATATATACATAGATATGCATATATATTCCTTGTTGGCAGAGGTTTCTGTCCCACCAGTCCCACAGCCTCTCAGTCCCAAAGAAACAATCAGAGGTCTACATTAATTATAAACTGGTTGGCTTAGTAGCTCATGCTTCTTATTAACTCTTATAACTTGTATTAGCCCATAATTCTTGTCTGTGTTAGCCACATGGCTTGGTACCTTTTATCAGTGAGGCATTCTTATCCTGCTTCCTCTGTGTCTGGATGACGATTGCAAACTGAGTCTTTCCTTTTCCCAGAATTCTCCTGTTTGTGTTGCCCCTCTTATACTTCCTGCCTGGCTACTGGCCAATCAGTGTTTTATTAAAACAATACAAGACCATTGTCCCACAGCATTTATAAATTGTAAATTCAACCTCCTAATTTATATACTGTTACTTGTATGTATATGATTTCAGGTTTGACCACTTGGTATTGGATAACCAGTTGGGGGCTCTTTCCTGGAAAAGAATATTTCTTCTGCTGTCAGCATTTCTTGTTGCCTGTAGTGCTCTGGACTAGGGTGTAGGCCCCATGAGATTTCCCCTTCCATGTTAGCCTGTCTATTGATATTATGCTTATTCAGATCTTATTTAGGTTGTAAATGTTGGTAACATTTTATAGGTGTAGCTTCTCTGATATTTCTAGGAGGAAAATTTCCGAACAGAAATTTTCTATCTCTTCTTCTGCTATGATCCCTGAGTCTTAAGTGTAGAAGTTGCATTATAGATATATTAAGTTGGAGCATACTGTCATTTGTTCTGTGCATTTAATTGGTTGTGGTTGTCTATAATTTTCTCCATCTGTTGTAAGGAGACATTTCTTTGATGAGAAATGAGACCTATTCTTATCTGTGTGAATAAGGACAAATATTTAGAATGCATTTAGAAATTATGCTGGCTTAGTAAAGTGGCTGTTGTAAGTTCTCCAAGATCCATGCTTTCATTATACACATGGAGTTGGCTAGGTGTCTAGTAGGGGCACGATTTCCTCTTGTTGAACAGGACTTAAATCCAACTAGAGAGTTGTTAGTTATTGCCAAAGTATGTGTGCTACTATTGCACCCTTAGGGATATTTTGCCATACTGGTTATTGTAGTTCCTAGGTGTCTTAGCTAGGTAAGACTGTTGGTTGCTTCCCTCCCTTGGAATCTTCACGGAGACTTCTGGTTATATGAAGGAGGCTGTCAGGGAAGGTGTATGTCTTGATTTTCCAGGTCCTATGCATGAAGTATATGGTGTCCAAAAATACAGACTTGCCTTCAACCTTTGGGAGGCAACCAAGGGGCAACAACAATACCCATAAATGTTTTAAGAGTCTCTTGGACAGCATTGACCAAAAACTCAGAAGGGGTTTTGCCTGGTATTGTTTTTTTGTTACATAGTCTGTGGCTCTTGGGAGGAGCATTGTCAGCCCAGATGGAAATTTTAAACTATATATGTAAACACAGTATGTATTATATGTAATTTTAGGTAGGTAGATAATAATACAATGCCTTATGACTTTCCAGAATCCTTTCTGTTATTTTACCTATCTCCTTCCATCTGTGTTTATCTTTCTTGTCCCTAATTAAAGCACCCTTTATTCTATTTCCCTCCTTCAGATCACTTCTACCCTGCTATACAGAGCATTATTGTCTCTCCTCCCCCATCCACTTTTACCTTGCTGCCTTTTACAGTTATTTGAGATGGGTATAATGAAAGCATGGATCTTGGTGAACTTATAATAGCCACTTTACTAACACAGCATAATTCCTAAATACATTCTAAATAGTTGTCCTTATTCACACCAATAAGAATAGGTCAGTGTTCTATTGCTGTGAAGAGACTTCATGACCAAGGCAATTCTTATAAAGTATTTAATTGGGGCTGGCTTACAGTTTCAGAGGTTTCAATGTTCTAACCATGGTGGGGAGCATGGCGGCATACAAGCATTCATGGTACTGGAGAAGTAGCTGGAAGTTCTTCGTCTAAGCTGGGTGGTGGTGGCATACACCTTTAGTCCCAGCACTCAGGAGGCAGGCAGAGGCAGGTGAATTTCTGTGAGTTTGAGGCCAGCCTGGTCTATAAGAGCTAGTTCCAGGACAGCTAGGACTATTTCACAGGGAAACCCTGTCTCGAAACAAACAAACAAAACAACAAAAAAAGAAAGTTCTTCATCTGGATTCTCAGACAGCAGGAAGACAAGAGCTTGAAATCGACTTTTTAAACCTTTTGGTACACTTCCCCCAACAAGGCCACGCCTTCTTATCTCTCTCAAGTAGTGTCTGGAAGTACCTAGTAGTGCCTAAGCATTCAAATATATAAATCTATGGGGCCATTCTTACTCAAACCATACAGTATACACACCTAAAGATTTGGAGCTAGAAACCACAGAAGAGAAACACTTTTCTTTCTGGGTCTGGGTCTAATTCTTTGCATTTCCCACCATATTTCCTGACTTCATATTCCACTTCTCTTTACAGATGATAGCATTCCATAGTGCCACTGCAGATAGTTTATATGTTCATCAGCTGTTTCTGTTGTTAGCCATTGTGAACATCATGTCAGTGAGTACGGCTGAGCAAGTATCTGGTGTAGCATGTCGAGTCCTTTAGGCATAACAACGTATAGCTTAGGTCATATAGTATATTTAATTTTAGTTTTTGAGGATTCTCCAAACTGACTTCCAGAATGGCTTCCAATTTGCAATCCCACTAACAGTAAATGAGGGTTTCCCTCTTTCCCACATTCTCTCCTGTATTTGTTGTTGGTTGTGTTGATCTTCGCTATGCTGACTTGGGTAAGATAAAGTCTCAAAGTTGTTCTGATTTGCATTTTCCTTACTGCTAGGGACAATGAATATTTTTTTAAGATGTATTTTAGCCATTTTTATCCTTCTGAGAACACCATTCAGAGACCCCCAAGCTCATTTTTTTAAAAAAGGGTCATTTGTTTGTTTATTTAGTTTAGTTATCTGGATATTAATTCTCCGACATATCTATAGTTGGCAAGATTCTCTCCCATTCTGTGAGGTTCCTCTTCATTCGATTGCTTCTTTTTTTTTTTTTATGTTTTTACACTGTTCAATTTTATTGCTGCATCGTCAATGAAGAAAATATAGTGAATAGATAGTATTAAAGGGAAACCTTACACAAGGAGACTCTGTAATCTGTTCAGTACTGTAATACACATAACTTACAGTCACCATTCACAGTTAGTATTCGATTGTTTCTTTAGCCATGCAGAAGCTTTTTAATTTTAAGAAGTGCTGTTACCAGTTGTTGGTCTCAGTTTCTGGGCAAATCTGCTCTAATTTGGAGAATTCCTTCTTATAATTATATCCTGTGAGGAACTGCTTATGTTTGCTCTAGCAGTATCGGTGCTTCCGGTTTTACATTTAAGTCTTTGATGCATTTGGAGTTAGTTTTGTGCAAGGTGATAGATACAGACTTAATTCTTCTGCATTTGGACATGTAGTATTCTTAGCACAATTTATTTTTTTTTTTGGTTTTTCGAGACAGGGTTTCTCTGTGTAACAGTCCGGCTGTTTTGGAACTTGCTTTGTAGACCAGGCTGACTTCGAACTCATTGAGATCGCCTGCCTCTGCCTCCTGAGTACCGGGATTAAAGGTGTGCACCACCACTGCTCACTTTTAATCCCAGCACTTAGCACCATTTACTGAAGATGCTATCTTTTCTCTAATTTGGCAACGTTGTCGAATATCAGATGACTTATATAAACTCAATGTTTGGGTCTTTGGTTTGTTCCATTGGTCTTCATGTTTGTTTTTGTGTCGTTGCCATTTTGGTTTTTGTTACTATAGCTTTTAATATCTCTTGAGGCCTGGAGTAGTAATCCGTCCAGCATTGTTCATTTTGCTCAGGATTGTTTTGGCTATCCATAGTCCTTTGTGGTTCCATTTGAATTTTAGTATTTTTTCAATATTTTTGTGAATAATAAGATGGGGATTTTGATTGAGATTGTATTGAATCTGTAAATGACTTTTGGCAGGATGCTCATTTTCACAGCAGTAACTCTACCAGCCCATGAGTAAGCAGTGTCTTTCCATTTTCTAGTATCTTTCTCTATCTCTTTCTTCAGAGGTTTAAAGTTTACATTGTACAGGTCCTTTACTTCCTTGGTTAGGTTTTAATATATCTTCTTTGAGGTTATTCTGAATTGGAGTGTTCACATGATTTTTTTTTCTCTGTGTGTTTGTTATTGGTGTATAGAAAAGTTATTAATTTTTACAAACTGATTATATATACTGTGAATATATGATATATATGTATATATATACTGAGTATATACTCAGATATTTATTCTCTTGAGCTGTTTTTTGTTTTTTTAAATTCCTTGAATTTGTTAAATTTCATTGGCAAACATTTCTATAGGACTAGTGGGTCTTGGGGGAGAGAAGGATACTGCCTCCATCTTTCATATTGTTTGCATTTTTGTTGGAAGTTCTAGTATTGTGGGCTTCTTTTGTCTGCATTTGATATGGTCAGTTGGTTGGAACACAGTATATGTAGGTTGTTTTGATTCTAAAGATTGGGCATTGCTTAGGTTGTTAAGTGGACACAGAGGTCAGGGCTGGCATCCAGAGTTTGGGGGTAGATTTGGGGCTTGGGAAGAGTACGTAGAGGGTGGACTCACCTGGCAAGACCCTGTACTAGTTGTGCAGAGTCTGGCTGGGAAGACAGGTTGGAATATGTCTTATGAATGGCCTGGAGGATTATATGGGTGGCTTATGTCCTGACCAGAACCTGGAGGCTCTGGTCCAAACAAGCAGAGGTGGCTAGACTAGTCTGGTGTATTAGATGTGTTACCCTTACACATGTTAGTCAAATGCTCTTATCTCTTATTGTTGTTATTATTTTAATCTAGTTATGACTTTAAATCCAACTTGTCTAATACCTGTAAATTTCATACACTTGATTTCTTTAAGTGGAAACCTTGTTTAGATTTGTCTTCTCATTGGCCTATTTACTTACCTAGAGGAATAAGTTGAAATTATAATGATTGGCAATAATACCATGTGAAAATTGGAAGCCAGCAAAGGTTAGAGTGTGTATTAAAATGTGGCAAATCATACAGTTCTTTTGGAATACTAGATCAGAAGGAACTTGATCAGATACAAGGAACTTAATTAGATACAGAATATAACAGGATATGTATAATAAATTAGGAAAGAGAAATAGACCAACTCTGCAACTAGAGGAGGGTGCCTGGAAGGAAGCTAAGGCTTCATGAGGATTTTGAACTTAAAGGAACTGCTTGAAGCATTTAAAGAGGAAAGCTGAGTGGTAAAGTACCCTTTCCTTAGGAGATCATTTGTAGGCACCATGTAGGATGGCTCATGGCAAACCCCATGTAAGGACAGTGATTTTGAGATTTTTGCAATTAGATAAGAAATGATTATTTCTTTCATTAAGGCATGACTTAGAGGGATAAAATTTGTTATTTACGGGATGAGGAAAAGGGCTTATAATTCCTAATTCGGGAATTGAGAAAATGATTAGCATTGCTTGGTGAAACAAATATAGAACTATCACCTCCCTCTCAACAAACAAGTGTAGGAGTAGAAGGAAAGCTTAGAAGAAAATGTGCTCCATGTTGTAGGTGCTGCGTTTGAGTGTCCACGGTCTGACTGAGAGAAGTTGTACCTGCAGAGCTGACTCCCAGGGACAGGTTTTATTTAGAGAATTAGATACAGAATATAGCAGGGTATGTACAATAAATTCGGAAAGAGAAATAGACCAACTCTGCAACTAGAGAAGGGTGCCTGGAAGGAAGCTGAGGCTACAGACGACTACAAAACACTGTGATTTGTCTGTGTGTGTGTGGGGGGGGTCATTAATGATCTGTTTTTGGGCGAGCAGAAGCCAGATTGCAATGACATGAAAAGTGTTGAAATAAGGGCGGCGGGGCTGCGTCCCCAACACCCCGGCCGCTTGGCTAGCTCATGCCCAAAATAACAACACACAAACTGTATCCATTGAAAGAACTGCTTGGCCCATGAACTCTAGCTCTTACAGGCTAATTCTCACACCTGGACTAGCCCATTTCTAGTAATGTGTGTAAGCACCCCAAGGTGCGCTTACCAGGAAGATTCTAGCCTAAGTCCATCGTGGGTTGGAGGAGCTTCATTGCGTGCATCTGCCCGGGAGAGTGGAGTATGGCAAGCATGGCGTCTCTGCTCCAGAGCAGAGCTGTCAAGTCTCTCCGGAAGCAGAGCAGAGTCTGACCTCACTTCCTCTTCCGCCCAGCATCCTATTCTGTTTATTCCACCCACCTATGTGCTAAGCTATGAGGCCAAGCAGTTGGTTTATTATAATTAACCAGTTACCTTCCTCCATCAGAAAAGTGAATTAAAAAGTGAGGAGAATTGATAAAAAAAAAAAAAAGGAACTAGAGACAGATATTACTGAAGCAGTATGCTTATGTGGGAAAGGTATACCTGGATACATTTGGTAACACATTGTAGGATTCTCAATTACAAGTGGATTTAAGGGACAAGGGATTTGTTGGCTCCTGACTGGAAGCGTTCAGAGATAAAACTGATGCTTTGAATGTTTCAGACTCAGGGCTTGTTAGGCATCTGGTGCAAGGACTAGAATAGAATATGAATGAGGGTAGACCTTGAGGTCTAAGCTAGATCTGAAAGAAACTTAAAGCCAGAGGAGGGCTGAGACTCAGAAATAAACATAGGTAAAGTGAAGCCAGAGGCTTGATTTAGTGTTAAGAGATAAAGTGGGGGAAAAACAAAAACAAAAACAAAACAAAAAAAAAAACAAAACAAAAAAAAAGAGATAAAGTGGGAAGGCTGTGGTTGTTCCAGAGTCTTTCTCTAGTTATGCTAACTTGGTTACAATTTTCCAGATAGACTAAACATTACAGTGCACAAAACCTGGTTCTAGAATTTTAATCTTCTTCCTTGATCATGCTTATGCCACTAAGTAAAAATCTATATAATAATATTAATTTTGGGCAGTTATTTGAAGTCAGCATTAGTACTCAGAAAAGTGTGAGCCTTATAAAATAAGAAGGTCCTGATAAGCCAAGAAGCTTTTCTTTATGTGAATGAAAATAAACTTGGTTATACTCAAGTTCTCCTCTTCTGCCTTTCTTCACTCCATCTTCCCTTTAGGTTTTCTTTCTTTTCTCTTTTCAGACAGGAAAGGGTGCTTTACTTTATTCACATCCTATCAGTTGGCCTAGATACGTGTATTTTTGAATTGTGGGTAAGTTGGGTGCTGTTAATATTGTGCTGTTTGAATTACGTAAACTTAAGAGTAGCATGGTAGCTTGCTATCTTTCCTAAAGTTTAAGCTAAGGAATATACAGTGGGCATGAAGGATTAATGTGGCTATGGCATTTACCCCCCTTTGTCCTGCTAGTTTTATTGCTTATTCTGTCTTTTCTCTTCAGAAAAAATTAGTTTCCAATATTAAATAGTTATTATTAGCAAAGTCTGTTTTAATGTCTTCCTTTGAGGTGTTGAACTTCTAGGCTAACCTTCATGTTAAAAAATTTCTGTTTGTGGCTGACTTTACAGTATGATTGGGTGACTACAATGGTTAACTTTGTTGGAAGAACTGACCGTTGAGTCTCAGTATGTAGATGAAATTAATACTGGTAACAGTACTCAGTTCTCATTCCTAGTGCATCTCAATCCTTGTTCCTTTCTCTCATTTATCCAGGTCAACAGGACGTATTGCTGTGGTACGTACCGAGCAGGTCCGATGCGGCAGATAAGTCTTGTTGGAGCAGTCGATGAAGAAGTTGGTGATTACTTCCCCGAGTTCCTTGATATGTTAGAAGAATCACCATTTCTAAAAGTGGGTGTTTATTTAGACTATTAATGTTCTGGTTATCATTAGACACTCAAGTGTTAGAGTATTAAGTTATTCTTGCTTACTAAAAACAAATTTTATGCACTAGTTGACAAAGAACTGTTTAGAAAAGTATTGGTATTGAGTACTTCAGTTTTTTATATGTTACTCTGAAATACGGATTTTACTTTTTCATATATAGATGAGATATGGTTTTTAGTATTTTTATTTGAATGGAAATAATCTGTAAATAGTTTAAAATTTTAAAATGTGACTCATTGCTTTGGTTTCTAGATGACTTTGCCCTGGGGTACACTTTCTAGCCTCCAACTACAGTGTAGGTCTCAGAGTGATGATGGGCCTATAATGTGGGTGAGACCAGGAGAGCAAATGATCCCTACAGCAGATATGCCAAAGTCACCCTTCAAAAGACGACGGTAAGTAAACATCAATTTTGCTCAAATAAACAAAACCATCCTTTTTATTGGGTGGCTTATAAAAATGATCGTCATCTGAGCATGGTTTGGAAACTTGTCTAGATTTTTGAAGAGTTCCTTTAGGTAAAATTCCAAGTTGTCATTTTCCTAGTTCAGATAACCTGCTACATAATCATCAGTCTCCTGAGAAATTGATTTTTCTTAAAACTTGTATCCTAACTGCCTATAGGGTTAAAAGAGCAAACCCTCCTTAGTGTGGTCTGTAAAAGTCTTTGATAATACAGAACCTTTGTATCTGTTTCATTTTCTCCTACTATACTAAATTCAGTTTCCAAACCATTGTCTTCCATTGCCCTTTGCTCTTGTTCTGATCTTTCTATTTGGAATTTCACCCCCCTCCCACCTTCCTCTTTGCCTAGCAGGTTTTTAGTAAAGCTTCAGAACTTACCTTGAATGTCACTTTTATGAAGCTTAGGACAAGCTAATTTGGTCTTACAACATGGTTCCTTGATGATCTTTTTACTGTTTTTGTTTCTTAATTAATTTTGACCTCTTTGAGGTTAGGGACTGTTGTATTTATCTTTGTCATCATGATTCATTGTAGGAAACCATGGTTGCTGAGTGAAATGTGTACCGTTGTATAGAGCTGTGATAAATCATGTGCTAACATATTTCTCTTTCATACACATAAAACAAATGTAGATTTACTTTTATTTTAGAAAATATTATTCAGTGAGATTAAAAATAATTTACATCCCCTTGGGCTATGGAAATAGCAGTTTAAAATTAGGCTGGACATGATGGCATATACTTTTAATTCCAGAACTTCAGAGACAGAGGCAGGTGGAGCTCTGTGGGTTTGAGGTCACCCTTATCTACATAGTGAGTTCTAGGCTACTGGGAGCTACATATTGAGATCTTATCTCAAAATAAACAATATTAAAAAACACAACAAAAACCCAAGAGCTCAAAATTAGTTTTAATGGATTAGTCTTAACTTTAACTTAAAACTTACAGGAGAACACTACCAAATGATAAAATATTTTTAAGACACTTAAGATGATCCATGAAAACCATGGTAAAAACTTGAAGATGAAATTTGGGAATGTAGCTCAGACTGCTTGCTGAGCATGCAGGAAACCCTGGATTCCACCCCTAGCAGTCAGTCCTCTTATTCAGGTGTGCTGGAGGCAGGAGAATCAGAAGTTCAAAGACATCTCCAACTTCATAGTGAGTTTGAGGCCCGTCTGGGATATACGAGACCTGTCTCACAAACACAATATATTAATGCAGTATGTAAAGCCCAATAATTAATTAATCAAAAGTTTTGCACAGTATTAGATTATAGCAAAAATTTTTTATTTATTTATTCTTTTTATTTTTCGAGGCAGGGTTTCTCCATGTAGCTTTGGAGCTTGTCCTGGAACTCTCTCCATAGACCAGGCTGGCCTTGAACTCCCAGAGATCCGCCTGCCTCTGCCTCTCCAGTGCTGGGAATAAAGGCGTGCGCCACCACTGCCTAGCTGATTACAACAATTTTTATATATTATAGTGATGGATCTTAAGATTCTAAATTCTTAAGTACTATATACATTTTGCTGTATATTTCCAAAGAGAAATGAATGCTTGATTTTAAAAAGGAGAAAAAGATTAAAAATGTGGCACACATGCTATGCTAAATAGGTATTCTTTTTTCTCACCTACTTTCTGAGTAATTAGACAAAACCTCTTTTATCTCGTTCCTTCCAGCTCTGTCAGCTGTCTTCACACATTATTGAAGTTAATTTATTCTGCTTTAAAATCATCATTAGGTTTTTAATGCTTTATCAGTAGGTACATTCTAAAATTGGATAGATAGCAATGACATTTATATTTACTTAAGATGTAATTACTAAAGATTCATGTGGTAGGCTAAAAATTATATTTAAGTCCTGGTATTAGCACTCACAGGAGGAACATAAAGATTTTTCTCTCATGTCACAATTTAGTTTTATATTTGGGTCATACTTTTTTAAAATTTTGTTTTCACTAAAGTTTATCATTATTCCTTTTGAGGTAGGATATATACTTCTGTTGAGTATATTCTGTATAATTTCTAGTTTTTTTATATAGCTTAGGAAAGTTTACATTTTTTCTGGAACTATCTGTGTGACTTCCACATATAGCTATTATGAAGTATTTTGTTTTTCTCTTTATGCATTTTGTGTATGTGTATGATATCTGTGCATGTTTGTGTGAGGGGGAACACCTACCTGTGCATGAGCATTGACCAAAGGAGGATGCTTAATGTCCTGATTTATTTATTACTCTTCATTGTATTCCTTTGAGACAGGGTCTCTCAGTGAACAAGGTGCTAGACTAGTGGCCAGCAAGGTCCAGTGGTCCTCCTTTCTACACCCTGCATTGGGTTGCAGATGCACAAGTGTGGCCATGTCATGCACAGCAAGCACAGAGTTGTTTCTCCAGATCTCCACCTCCAAATCATGAGATCTTTCTAGAGTTTCTATAATACTATCAGTTTTATTGTTTATATTTAATGGACGTATAGTAATTATATATATACATATATATATAAAATCCTGTGTGATAATTTGGTATATATCTGTAATGTATATAATGATCAAGTCAGAGTAATTAGCATTTCCATCCCCTCAAACACTTCTCATTTCTTTTATCTATCTATCTATCTATCTATCTATCTATCTATCTATCTATCTATCTATCTATCTATTGAAGATTTCTGTCTCTTCCCCACCGCCGCCTCCCCTTTCCCTCCCCCTCTCCCAATCAAGTCCCCCTCCCTCGTCAGCTCAAAGAGCAATCAGGGTTCCCTGCCCTGTGGGAAGTCCAAGGACCACCCACCTCCATCCAGGTTAGTAAGGTGAGCATCCAAACTGCCTAGGCTCCAACAAAACCAATAGGTGCAGTAGGATCAAAAACCCATTGCCATTGTTCTTGAGGTCTCAGTAGTCCTCACTGTCCACTATGTTCAGCGCACTTCTCATTTCTTTATGTTGAAAATCTTTCCACTCTTCTAGTTAAGTTGAAACAAATAAATTTTATTATTCGCTTTACTGCACTATAGAAAAGTCTTGTAGAATGGTCTATCTAATTGAACTTACTTGTGTAATCTAACTGTAGAATTATTATCTAATTCTATAGTTTCCCTTTTCCAGTCTCTTTATCCCCTCTATTTGCTAACCTTCCCTGCCTCTAGTGCTACTGATAGATAAACTTGAAGCTTTTTTGTATATACCATTTATATCTTGAGCACCTTTGGAGACAGGTCTGTGTTCTGCCCAGTGTGGAAGGCTCATTAAACAACTCTAAACCCAGCTGAGGCTTTACTCCACCAGCAGTGGCTGTTGTCTTCCTAGGTGTATTTCCTTTACTTAACACATTTTCAAGAAACATTCTAAGAAATGGCAGATAACGATGAGTCAGCATATTCTTTTATTTTCTTTTTCTGTCATTAACTTTAATTGATAATTTAGTTGGAGTGTGGAGATGCATTTTCCAATTTATTGTTACCACTGGATAGGTCCTTTTAGAGAGTCCTGTCTGTTTTTATTTCTGGAAGTTCTAACATGCTTAATTTCCTTTGCTCAGTGTATGTGTATCCCCTCCACTCCTTTCTCCCTCTCTCCCTCCCTTTCCTTTACTCTCTCTCTCCCTTCTCCCCCCACCCATACTCCTTTTAGCTGAAGAATAACACTCTTGATTCAAGTGCCTTTTCTTTTTCTTTTTAAATTATATCCTTTTAATTTCAGACATCCAATATTTAAATATATATTTATTTAATTTGTTTTTATTTTATATGCATTGGTGTTTTGCCTGGATTCGTGTCTGTATGAGAGTGTTGGGTCCTCTGGAACTGAATTTACAGACAGTTATGAGTTGCCATGTGTGTGCTGGGAACTGAATCCCCAGACCCTCTAGAAGAGCAGCTAGTGCAGACAAAAAGGCAACAGACATTGGAGAAACTGGAATCAAAGGAGGCAGGCACAGTAATGATAAGGGACAAAAAAAAAAAAAAAAAAAAAAACTGAGGAAGGCAAGCCAATACTGGTCTTTGATGTTATTGTTACTGTTTTTCGAGACTGGGTTTCTGTAGCTTTGGAGCCTGTCCTGGAACTAGCTCTTGTTGTTGACCAGGTTGGCCTTTAAACTCACAGAGATCCACCTGCCTCTGCCTCCTGAGCGCTGAGATTAAAGGAGTGTGCCACCATCGCCTGGCATGACTGGAGTTTGAATGCGAACTGCCCCATAGGCTCATATATTTGAATGCTTGGTCCTTAGTTGATGAAACTGTTTTGAGAAGGATTAGAACATGTAGTTTGTAAGAGGAAATGTGTCACTGGGATTTTCAAAAGGCCACCCTAGGCCAGTCCCGTCCATCTGTCCGTCCGTGTCGTCCCCCCCGCCCCCCCCTCCCCGTTCTCTGGTTCTCTGCCTCCAACTTGCACATCAGAATGTCTACTGCAAAACTCCCCTCTATGACAATCATTTTCCTTCTCCTGTCTGTATTAGTTCCTTTTCATATGGGAGGAGATCAGATGTATGCTGTTTGCTGCCTGGAATATAAGTCCTAGTAGAATGTTATGATAGTTGTAAATGAGTAACTGAGCTGAAGCCAAAAAAGCTTAGAGCTTTAAACCTTTAAACACACTGTCCTTGTTTAGAGAAATTTCATGCATTCAGAGTTGTCATGTGAGCCTAATAAAGGTATAGTCTAGGGAAAGAGGAAATAATAGTCATTATTTTATGTAGTGTATTATATAGTATATGGTATAATGCAAATCTAAATCATTGGACTCATCTCAAACCTCATTTATGCCTAGTATTGTTAAAGACCTTTTTACATTACTGCTGTTAATTTTGCTGTTTATTGCTTCATACTTTGCTTTGTTTCACAACCAAATCAACTATAGATCAATGAATGAAATTAAAAATCTTCAGTACCTACCTCGGACAAGTGAACCCCGAGAAGTCCTCTTTGAAGACAGGACAAGAGCTCATGCTGATCATGTAGGTCAGGGGTTTGACTGGCAGAGTACGGCTGCTGTTGGGGTTTTGAAGGCTGTACAATTTGGTGAATGGTAAGTTAAAGGACCCAAACTACAGGGTTGGATAATGTCTAAGAAAACGTGGATTCTGTTTAAAAGTTTTAGATCATGGTGAAATATGTATAACAGAGCTTACCATCTAAACATTTTTATGACAGAAGTGTAACTATACTACGATAAAACAATGCTCTAGAACTTTTTGTCTTGCAAAACTGAAACTTGATGTCTCACAGCTACTTTTACCTCACCATCCGGATGTAGATCGTGGGAACCATCACTGTGTAGTCTCCTGCCATTTCTGGTTTTGCATAGAAATGGAGGCATACTTCCCCTGCCCTTTTCCTTTTAAGAAAAGTAATCCTAGTGGGCCAGTGAGATGGCTTACTGGACTAAAGGTGTTTTCTGTTAGGTCTGACTACCCAAGTTCTGTCCCTAGGACTCTGACCTCCACACACTGGTATATGCATATATACAAGCACACACACACATATTAATGTGTTATAAAATTAATCACAGTGACAAAAGGAAATTATTTTTTATATACCTATTTATTATTTTGTGAGTGAGAGGTGTGTGCCACAGCAGTTGTGTAGCAATTAGACAACTTGTAGAAGTTGGTTTTCTCCACCTGGGTCCTAGGGATTGAACTCAGGTAGTTAGGCTTGGTGGTAGGCACCATTGCTCATAAGGCATCTTGACAGTTCCGTTTTTTTCTTCTTTTTCTAACTCAGCCATTTCTATTATAATAACATCCCTCAGAGTTTACCCATGTTGTAGCAAGTATCAGACTTTATTTCCTGTTAAGGTAGGTACAGTAAATTTTACACACATGTGCATGCACGTGCACACAGACTCATGTATACCATTTTGTTAGTCCACTAAATAGGTGCTTGGGTTATTTCTACCATTGGCTTTCTAATTGTTAGTATAGGTATATATGTATCTCTTATGTCCCTGGTGTTCAATACCCAGAAGTAGAGTTGCTTAATAATATGGCAATTCTATTTTATTATTTTTGAGGAACTGCTTTACTGTTTTCTGTAGTGGCTGTACATGTTACACTGACCTAGAGCTTGGTTTTATTTGTATATTTGAATTATATATATTTTTATTTTTTAAAGTATTTTTAATTTTGGTTTTTCAAGACAGGGTTTCTATGTGTAGCCCTGGCTGTCCTGGAACTCACTCTGTAGACCAGGTTTGCTTTGAACCCAGAGATCCACCTGCCTCTGCTTCCTGAATACTGGGATTAAAGGAGTGTGCCACTACTGCCTGGTGACAGCCTGGTTTTATTATAACAAAGCTCAAGTTCCCTAATGAGACAACAACAAATGCATCCCATTTAGAATAAAACTTAAAAAACAAAATAAAACAAAACAAAACCCCCAAATTCTCTGATCCAGGGTCTCATTGTGTAGCTCAGCACTGCCTTGAACTTGTTATGTAGGTCAGGCTGGCCTCAAACTTAAAATCCTTTCTTCTTGGCCTCAGCTCCCCAAGTGCTGGGATTCTGGTCTGCACCAGCATGAAAGGTGGCTGTGAGGCTAGAATAAAACTATTTTTTTTTTTAGTGATTATTGCTTGAATTTTTTTTTAACAACTTACCTCATTTTTTTTTTAAACTCTACTTATGTGCATTGATGTTTTGCCTGCATGCATGTCTGTCTGAGGGTGTCAGAAACCCTGGAACTGGAGTTACAGACAGTTAGCTGCCTTTGGGTGCTAGGAATTGAACCCAGGTCCTTTTGAAGAGTAGACAGTGCTCTTAACCGCGGAGCCATTCTTTAGCCCTGATTTTTGTCTTTTAAAAACCTTCTATTGATTTACTTTTATTTTTTATTTTTTGAAAACTGACTAAAGAAGTACACTCTTAATCTTTAGAAAAGAGACATTTTATTTATTTGCTCATTTGCTAAATGTGGCATTGTAGAAGCTGGAAAAGTGAAATTGTAGTTTTCCATTGTGGATGCTAGTCCCTAAATTTTGTCTTATTAATATTAGGAGTGACCAACCTCGCATAACCAAAGATGTGATTTGTTTCCATGCTGAGGACTTTACTGATGTTGTACAGAGACTCCAGTTAGACCTTCATGAACCTCCAGTTTCCCAGGTAATAATTATCACATTCTCATTATTCTTTCAGTGATACATTGGAAACAGCATTTGAGTCCATTTTATTAGGCATTTTAATTTATAATTGGAGTCACAGACAGTAAATTTAACTTTATTTTTATTATATTCTGTGTGTGGTAGAGAGCAAAATCTTTGGGATGGAGGGTGAGCCTAAAGAAGGATCCAGCTGTTCACTTCAGACCATAAGCTGTCTCCCTTATAATCTCACTGTGCTGCGGCCTCAACTACAAAATGTTAGAATATATGAAGGGGAAGATTATGTGTGGTAAAGATACTGATATAGCTGGCAGTGGTATGCTCATGTCTTTTATCCCAAAGCTTGGGAGGCAGAGACAGGTGGATCTCTTGAGTTCTAGGCCAGCCTGGTCTACAGAGTGAGTTCCAGGAAAGCCAAGGATACACTGAGAAACGCTGTTTTGAGGGATAAAAAAAAAAGATACTGATATTTAGCTGCACTTTCAAGGATTTAATGATTCCATAGGCTATCTCCGCAGTCTTTAAGAGTTGTAAAGTATATGATTGAAAAGGGCTTCCCAACAGTTTTGTCCTGTTAAGATTTAATTTTTGTTTTAGAACAGTTTGCCATACTGTTTTCCTGTGTGAATTAGAATATTTTGTTTGAATCATTACATATTTTAAGGTCTCATGCAATTTCTTTTGCCTTTCTTTTTAGTGTGTACAGTGGGTGGATGAAGCAAAACTAAACCAAATGAGGCGAGAAGGAATTCGCTATGCTAGAATTCAGCTTTGCGACAATGATATCTACTTCATCCCTAGAAATGTCATTCATCAGTTCAAAACAGTGTCAGCAGTGTGTAGCTTAGCCTGGCATATCAGGCTTAAACAGTACCACCCTGTTGTGGAAGCCCCTCAAAACACAGAAAACAATTCCAACATGGACTGCGGTTTTCCTGGAAAGCGAGAATTAGAAGTTGACTCCCAGTGTGTGAGAATAAAAACTGAATCTGAGGAAACATGCACAGAGATGCAGGTTTTGACAGCTGCTCCATCGTCTTTTCCATCTCCATCAGAGCTTAATCTGCAGGAGCTGAAGGCTCAGCCTATTCCAGTTTTCAAGGTGGAAAGTAGACTGGACTCTGACCAGCAGCACAGTCTGCAGGAACATCCAAGCACTCCTGTGTGATATGTACATATTCAAACACATTTTTTAACTTTTTTAAATTTTGATGTGAAGTTATAGTTTTATAACTGGCTTAAGTTAAGTTTTATTGGAGAAATCTTGCCTATAATTCTATAAAGAGAAATGACATTCCACAAATGTCAAGCATATCTTTTTTACACAGATTATGCAAAGCTAAGAGTTGTATCCTATCCTGTTAGTACAGTATGTAATAGTGGGTCTGCTGCTACTTTCTGTTTTAAGGTGTGAGGTAACAATTCAATCTCTTCTTCAAATCAAAACCAGAGTTCTCTGGATTAGCAGGTTCTCACTTGGTAATGATTCACTTCCCTTGGTTTTATCTTTCCTTGTCTCTTACCATATTTGCTTTATGTGGTAGAAAGAAGACTTATGGTTTAATATTTGTGTCTTCATGGCACCTCGTCAGTTTCCACAGTAAAATGGCATTGGTTGCAGGAAAGGCTTCTGCATCTGGTACATGGGCAAGTGAATTTTTTAGTTCCAGCCACAAAGAAGACATAGTTTCTAAAGAAAATTGAATGGCTCTCTGGTTCTTAGCAAAAGAGGAAGCACAGCTCTTCCGATCCAGGCTCTTTTTGTGTTCGTTATTTAAAACCCAGTGGATATTTTAATTAAACAAAAATCTAAAGATGGATAGTTCTTGGTTATTCATATCCATGGCTCATTACTTTTCTTCTAGGATATATTGTGACCATGGAGACTATTTTGAGCAAAAGACATAATGTTGATCCGCTGTTCTGCTTCCTAGTATCCTCACGTTTCCTGTGGATACTTGCCCTAAACTGATGACAAATATCAAAGTCAGAGATGCACACCAGTCTAACTGATGAGGGCTGCCGTGTCTGAGCATCAAACTAAAGAAACTACTCTTGTGACTTGGCATCTACTTTAGAAACACTTCATAATTTTATCTGGTGAATGCCTGGGTTTGTTCATTGTCATCTGTGTTGCTATTTTCTAGTAACAGGCAGTAGACTTCCATCCTAGAGTTTCAGGGGAGCTGAAGCTCAGGGTCTGGATAGTTACTTTGTTTTCAATATAGGCCTTTTTTCAGTAGGCCTCCTTCATATAAGTAGTGTGGACTTTCTCTTATTTGGAATGTTCATGTGCTATGCATTCTACTTTCTCTTAGTTAGTAACTCAGTAGGCCTTTTGTTTACTAAAGGAAGAGTACTCCCCACACCTAAGACCAGATTCTTGTATCTACCTGGTTACAGTGCAATTTGATTTTTTTTTCCTGGATGGTGAGATTTGAAATATTTGCATTAACATAGGCAAAAGAAAGAGATGCTGCTTTATTATGTCTGTCACCATGGAACTTAGCTGCATCTTTGCAAATATCAAATATGAATTTTCTCTAAAATATTCTGAAATAGGTTAAATCTTATATAAATATTACTTTGTGCAATATTGTTGTGTAGTTAAATGCATATTAGCAAAGTATAGAGGTCACTGTGTAAACCGATAGAAAAGTAACCATCAGCAAATACTACAGTGATTAGTTAGAATCTGTATTATTCCTTATATATATGTATATGTATGTATTCTCTGTTACAAAGGATGAAGACAAATAAATAGGGAAACACTTCAATGTAAACCATTTATGAATTGGAAGTGATGTTGCTTTTAGTTATCTTTGTAAATAAGGTAATTAGAATGGTATGAAAGGTAATGTGATTATTACAGGGGTGTTTTTAAATCCTGTGTATAAATTCTAGTTTATCAAACTAGTTTTTAAGGAACCTTTGAGGGTATTTTTTTGTTGTTGTTACTTTGTGGAGAAGGGGTTTATCACAAAATGAATGGGTTTGGGTTATTTCTTATTTCTATTTTCTGTCCAGAAGAATTTCATAGAGCTTTACCAGGCTGTGCAAAGAAAAATTCTTCTCAGGCAACATTGCTTTTAAAAATAATCACGAAGAGAAAAAGTTGTTAACGCAAAAAGTTTTATTTTTGTTTTTCTTGTCTTCCAAGATCCGATTTCCCCATCTCCCACTTGCCATCCAGCAGATGCCATCTGTCATCTAAGCTGGTCACTACTAAAAACAAGGAGACTGTCTCCTGACAGCCAGCACTGTGTGTAATCACTCAGGAACCAGCGGATCTGCAAAGACCTACAATCAAACGCAAATCTCCATTTCCCTTTTTGCAGAACAGTCTACCCTCACCTCCAGTATAAACATATTAAAAGAATATAAAAATGTTGAAAATCATGTACTGATGAAGTCATTGTATATTAGATTGCAATAGAATGGAAAGAAACATTTAGCTAGTAATGTATCTGGAAACTCTGAATGTCCTATGTGAGTATTAGATTTTGATAGCATGCTTTAAAGACTGATGAATATAAAAGCAGAAGTTTTGAGTTTCTTGCTGCTTTCAAAGCTGTCCTAGTTGAGCGATACAAATGATCACAACTTTTCTAAATCATTAAACTATTTGGTTTGGTGAAGTGAGGCATGGAGCAGTCTGGCATCCTCTGATTTGTAAGGTAGCTATGGCAGTGAAGTTGTAACTGAAAGTGAAGCTGATCTTCCTTTCTGGTGTGTTATCTGTTGTGCCAACCCTTGAGATTACTTGCAGAATGTGGCTATGTGTTTTAGTACTTTGTGGATCAGAGGGATATTTAAAATATGTTTATGGAAAGGACCTAATAAACAAATGTTCCTAACAGCAAATATAATGATTTTATGGTAACCATTGAAAAGCACTAACGTCTTCCCCTTCCCAAGAGCTCATTCTATACTTATCAAGATAGGTTAGGAGTTAGGGTTACAATTCTGAGAGGTGTCCCAAATTCATGAAGCAATAATAATAACCTCCATATTGGTTCCCTCTTCCAAAGTTTAACTGTTGAAAATGAATTCTTAGGCTTAATTGTACTTTCTTATTCAGTACTTAAAAGTTTTGCTGATACATTATTTTTACTTAAAGACTTTTAGAAAGTGCCCTATCCCCTCAATCAGTTGAACTCTAAGTTCACTAATATTACAAGCTCTTGTATGGGGAAAGGAGCTTATTAAATCGTTTTCTAAACTTTAGGAAAAGATGTATCAGTCTTAACAGGCATAAAGATCTCACCTAATGACTTGAGAAACTTTTGCATATTGCTTTTCCCTGTATAAATATTGTCTAGAAGGAGAGTTAATCTAGGAGTCCAAAATCCATGAAAATATATTCCTAGTGAGTATGTTCTTTGTCATAAATATTAGTCCATTATATTTCCATCTGTATTTGCCTTTAAAATTTATTTGTATTTATTGAGGACCATTAGGATTACTGAGTTTGTGTCTTTCTAATAAGTCTGTTTCATCCTTTCAGTAAGTAGCACATGCCAGAGGCTCACATTTGTGCTAAGTGTCATGTTTTCAAGGCAGTCTGTAGCTGTATTTACTGGTCATGCAAGTAGAGGAGATGCACACCACCAGTGTTTTCTAAGTGCATAGAGGACTTATCCTCAGCCCAGAGGCTTTAAAAGCAAGTATCCATAAATATTAATGGCCTTCCATTTTAAAAATCTTCATAAATTTTTTAGGATCCACTCGTGCATGTAGTTGAGACCATTGTCTCTTAAAATATAGCACTTTTCAATTCTCTCTAAAGAAATACTTATGTACTACTTCTATCACATGTAAATTTTCATGGAATAGTGTTTTCTGTGACTAAACTTCATTTTGATTGGCAGCTAAGACTTTTTATTTTCCTGTGGCTTTAATTTATCTAAGAGGTCTTTGCATATAGATGAAATGTATAATTTGCCTGGCGGACTATTTGCGTTTGTGTGGCCTTAGTTTGTTTATTGACATTAACAAGTGTTTTAAAAGGTTTTTAATGAATAGTCTTAAATCTAAATTTGTGTGAATAATAATCCTTTTAACACAGTGCTTTTTTTGTAGCTGTCTAAGTGTGTTAAATTGTTAAGCTATTTCTTTGTAAAATAGGACAATGGAATGCATAGGTTTTTTTTTCCTGTAAAGTATTTTTTTAATAAACAAAGTCTGATTTGTCCTTTACTGATGTCTCATCACAGAGTGAATAGCACCTGGGCCTTCTCACTGCCCCTCTCCTACCTCCTCCTTTGTGCCCGATTAGTTTTAAGCTTTTGAAGACAACCTTGAGCTCTCCTTTCCCAAAGAAAAGGTCAGAGAATCCAGATTGAGGTGCAACTAGTTTTGAAGAAAAGGGAAGCTTGCAATTGTGATAGTTATCCTTACTGCAGCTTAAAACATTCACGTGTGTTTAGAACTGCCGTAAGCTTTTCTTGTGGCACTGTAGGGATTCTTGGAAACGCATGGCATGATGAAGAAGGTGGTGTTTGGTTTTCAGATGTGTGTCGGCTGCGGGACACCACAAAGTGGGTGCTTTTCCTCATGAAGTTTTGGGTGAACTCTAGTTGAGGTGCTTACTCTCACAGCACTTGGTTCGCAGAAGGCGCCTCATCTCGGGGTATCTCACCTGTGGTTGCCACGCTCAGTAGGAGGAGGTAATTATCTCGACAACACAGGGGAGAATCAGTTTCCTAAAGTCACCGGGAGTTCATTATTGGGAGCAGGGCGTTGAATGTGGTTTTGGGTTCAAAGTTCTGCCTTACACAGCAGCATCTAATAAAACACTTTTAACAGAGCTCCTGGAAAGTGATTTGCTACTCTACTACCATTTCTATTTCCCAGCGCACTGCCCACGGCCCAGAAAACCGCCTTTGTGTGTTCAGCAAAGGAGTCAATACTAATATACTAATACAGTGTTGATTTAGGTCTTAAACTTTTTTTTTTTCATTTACCAATTAGTTGGTTGCTGCCTTGAATTACAATGTTCAGCAGTACTGAAGAGGCTTAGCAGCTTTTAGTTTACCCCTTAACAGTTAGGGGGTAAAAACTGGAGACCACTACCAATGGTGAAGTAATTTTTAAAAATTATTCCTAGGGGTGTTACTTTTTAGTAGGTTTGCATTATGGAAAACTTTCATTCGAAACTGTTTTAATGGTTTATAAGAATGCCTATAGGTTGGCGGCTGCCTCTTATCAGTCTCAAGTGATAGCTGTTATCTGTTATTAGCCTTACCGCACCTAAATGCTTTGTGCCCATGGCAAGAAAGGATACAGACTGAAGTGAGGGTCTCAAGTGATAGCTGTTACCTGTTATTAGCCTCACCGCACCTAAATGCTTTGTGCCCCTGGCAAGAAAGGATACAGACTGCAGTGAGTTGAAGACAGTGGCCCTCGGGAATAAGCCGTTAATGGTGCACAAAAGGTACAGAAAAGAGGAGCGCTGCTTAGAAACCCCGTTATTCACATCAGAGTGCAACTGCCCTTTCTCGTGACCTGCTTCAAACACTAAAAACAGCCTCTACAGCCATTTTCTCCGATTTGGGGACTGTCCCAGGGCGGTTCGAGCCCTGTGCTTTCCTTCTCCCCTAGGCTTGTGTGCGCACCAGAAAGCCCAAGTCCCAGAGCGGCTGAGAGCCGAGGGAGGGACTCGCTGAGCCCCAGCCCGACGTCCGCGTTCTAGGCCGCGCCAAGGCACAAACATTTGCCCATCAGCAAGAACGGAGAAGCCGTGCGGAGGGCTCGGAGGGCCCGGGACCCCTCCCCACCCCCGTTTCTGACTTCGTCCACCCCGGGGACGCAGATATAAAGTAGACACCACGCTAAACGCTGCAGACCCGCACAGGAGCCTCTGGAATATCGGACCAGCCTCCCAGGGATCGATGGGTGCTGGGAGGGCTGTTTCTGAGGTGATTTTCCGTTAAGCGTCTAGGGTTACTGGCGGCGCGGCCGGCGGCCACCACCTCAGAGCCGCCTAAGCGGCGGGAAGGCGGCCGGGGGCGGAGCCGGAAGGCGGAAGCGGCTGCTCACACCCGGAGCTCGTCGAGCCGCAGTCCCTGGCGGACGACGCGCGCCGCCGCTCCGGCCCGGGGCTGGCTGCTGGCTTCCAGCCCTTGCGGTGCCGAAGCGGCTGGAGAAGACACCCTTCCCGTTCCCTTCCCCTCATTTTCCACTCGCTTCCCGGTTTCTCCCATGGCCCGTTCGGCGGCCACCTAGGTCGGGCGTCTGTGGCTGCAGGCTGCGCGCCTCGGAGCGCTGGGCTGCCGGCTGCCTCGGGCTGGGCTGGCCGCCGCGGTCTCCATGGTGACGGCCCCGCCGGTGTCCGGGCCTCTGGGGGAAGATGCGGCCTGCCGGGCCCGCCGCCTCGCCCCCGGCCTCCCGGCCCGGCCGGGGTCACTGAGGAGCGGGGGCCCGGCCGGCAGCCTGCCAGGCAGCGGGCACCAGGTGAGCCGGTGCGGGAAGGCGGAGGGCGCGGGGGGGGGGGTACTTGCTGTCCCCGCGTCCACACTTGCACCGGAGGGTGCAGAGGCTTCTCGGTCGCCTCTGCGCCCATTCCCCCCCCCCCCTCCTCTTCTTTTTCTTCCCGGCAGACAGGCAGAGAAAGAGCAGCTCATGGAGAGGCTGAGAGAAACGGCTTTTAAGCCGTACCCCAAACGGGACAATAACCTTCAACAACTGGACTTACTGACACATTTCCTTCGTTTTCAGTGAAATCGTACTCTCTCGCTGGAGACACAGATGGCCTCAAATGAGAGAGATGCCATATCGTGGTAACAGAAGAAGGTAACAGCAGTAATTTTATTTGAAAACCATACTTCTGCAGAAAAACTCCCGTAAAGACTAGAGTTACTTTCCTTAAGTTTGATAATGTCACATATTCTTATATAATATCTCAACATACTGAAAAAAATTGATGTGCAAAGTCATTAAAAACCTAGTTTAAGGTTCCAGGATATGAGCTGTAAGCCACCTTTCTGCGGGCTGCGTACACAGACTACCATGCAGTGCTTTGCTTTACAAATTATCAAGCTTAAAATTATTTTTATAAAGACAAAAATGAAATTCTTATCTGCATGGCTCAGATTGCTACTGTCGTCTGATTGAGCTGTCCCTACGTCTTCCTCCTCTCTGATATTCCTATTGATGTCTTCCTTAAGGAGTGGGGATGTCTTTTAGATGAGCTTTAAGATATTTGGGGTGTTGCCTTTTTACTTTGCAGATCCTGTCCTTGGTTTTGTTTTGTTTTATTTTGTTTTTGTTTTTTTGGAAACAGCCCTTGGAAGTATGAATTTGCTATGTGGGAAACATATTTTTCAGACAAGCATATTTAATAGAGTCATGACTCTGAGGTTTGACTTAGATACAAAGATTGCCTTTGCACCATGTAAATAGCCTGCTCCTTATTTCAGATTGGAGCATATGATCAGCAGATATGGGAAAAGTCAATCGAACAGACTCAGATTAAGGTAAATTGATTTCTTTGATTCTGGCTTTGTTACTGCTGTAAAGAGAAGAGTGGATCATACTTTTTAAAGAATATGCACTCATCCACCAAGTATGCATGGAAAATGATAAAGGGCAGTTGATATGTGGCCTCCACAGCAAATGTCCCAGGTAAATGGGAATATGGTTTCTTATCTCTGGTCAGCTTTTACCATATTACAGTTCAGATCCAATATCGCCAGATGTTTATTCGAGAGAAGCTGGAAAACATATTTTTAACAAAGAAATATTCCACATTTTTTTAAGAGGGTAGTAGTCCTCTTCCTCTCTTCCTCTTTTTCTCCTTCTTCCTCCTCCTCCTCCTAATCATCCTAACTGTGCAAACCAAATCAAATTCCTGTTTGGCCTATACCTAGCGTCCAGCCCCAGTTTTCAATCACTGGTTTAGAGGTGAGCCTTCAAGAACTGCGCACAGCTTTCAGTCTCTTCCCGCTAGAGCTGCTGTGGAACTCAGAATGCTGGCTGGTTAATTTGTAATCGTGGAGGGGAGGGTTACATTCATCAGATGGGAGTGAGAAATAGTGGCGCTGGTGCAGATTAGCCTTTGAGTGGTTGCTGGGAAGCCATTTGTAATTTGATTTTCTTGAAGAAAAGCCCAAAGAGAGGAATGTAAATCTTGATTTCGGGTCTCACTCCCTTGGAAAATGTTAACAAATGCCAGTACATTCTTGGTTTGGGACTCTTTTGAAAAGTTCTGTTGCAGACTTTTATCAGCATGTTAAAAACATGGGTAAGTACAACTGATAGTGTTGTACTTATCTAAGTTACACTGATCCGACTAGACCTCTGAATATCTTTGGTGGTCTGTATCTACCTATGACTCAGGGTACCTTCCTAAATTTATAAGTTAATCACCTTAAAAACTTGTTTGAGCTACTTGGAACACAACTAACTTCAGAATTTCCTACAGCTCTTCCTTATATTAATGGAAGATGGGGTTCAAATGAATCCCCACATTCCATTTTGTAACTGTCTAAATCTTGTCTAGTTATTATTCTTCTGTGAGCTGCTAAGCCATCTCAATAGTGTAATAGAAATGGCTGGACTGGGAAGTTAGGTATTGTTTAGTGATCTCTTACCTTGTGATGTCCATGTGGTTTTGTTTTCTTGAACCTTAAAAGGATTTTACCTCCTGCTGCAGAATAGGAAATCTCCCCCAAGCCAATTTAGATTTTCATAACTTATTTCCATGCATCTTACCGTATACCGTTTAGGGCACCCTATCAGAGTGTGGGGGGGCACACGTGCGCAGTGTCGTAACTAATGACATATAGCAGGTGTGAAAAATATTGGGAAATTGCAGGGCAGGCTTCAAGCACAGGAATAGCTGGCCAGCTTTTAAAACAGACTCCATTTGCTTTGTGTGTCTTTTTGGTGGGTGGGATAGGATCTGGGGAGAGTTGGAGGAGAGGAAAGAGGATGGTCAAAACATTGTAGGAGGGAAAAAAAAAAAACTTAAATTTTTTTTAAATGTCCTGAAAAAGATAAGCGGTTCCTGCCTTCATGGGTTTCATGGATAGTGTGAAAAAAAAACTAAGGCTTTTTTTTTTTGTTTTGTTTTGTTTTTCCAAAAAAAGATGTTTAGTTAGATTAAACTAACAAAGCTAAACTAAAAATAAAGGAAAAGTTTAAAATGAAAACACAAAGTCAGTATCGGATCACAGCACTACTTTCCCATTCTAAACTCCATTTATGGGGCTGGAGAGATGCTAATCAGTTAAGAGCACTGGCTGGCCTTCCAGAGGACCCTGTTCAATTTCCTGCACCACATGGCAGCTCACAACTGTCTTAACTCCAGTCCAAGGGGCTTTGGTACCCACTTTGCCCTGGGTGGGTATTGTATGTATGTGACGTACATTCATACTTGCAGGCAAGACACTCATGCATAAAAATAAATTGTTAAAAATTTTCTTTTCAAGACATGTTTTCTCTGTGTAACAATCCTGTCTGTACTGGAACTAGCTCTGTAGACCAGGCTGGCCTCGAACTCACAGAGAACTGCCTACCTCTGCCTCCCGAGTGCTGGGATTAAAAGTGAACCACCACCACCTGGCAAAATGTTAAAAATTTTTAAAGTGCATTTATAAAAGCATAGTTAAAATTTTTAAATAGGTACTGGAGAGATGGCTCAGTGGTTAATAGCGCTTGGCTGCACTTCCAGAGGACCTGGGTTCGGTTCCTAGCACCCACACAGTGGCTCACAACCATCTGTAACTCCAGTTCCAGGGGGATCTGACACCCTCTTTTTACCTCCGTGGTCATGGAAGTATTCACGCAGTGCACATACATACATGCAGTTAAAACACCCATATACATAAAATAATCTAACCTGGAGCCTTCTTTTGACACAGATAAAATAACCTACAATTTAAAACAATTTTTAAAAAAGATTCATTAATCTTACCTGGATCAAAAAATTGGTAAGGATTCTTTGGCAAAGTGTTACTGTTTAGGACATTTTGGTAAATGTTGAAAACAAGGGGGAAAGTTTTAGCAGAAGTATATGACTTACGGAGCAAGCAGGCATCCCAGTGTGGCTGCAGTGAAAGCATGTAAATGGAGTGGAAACCCGTAAATGGGTTTTACTCAGAACTACTGTTGTGAGGAGAATAGAAAGATTGTGTGTAGTATGAATGTGGGGTGAAAATGCTTAACAAAATATTAACACCAAGAATTTAGCAATATACAAAATGGCTTACCTACTGTGATTGAATACAGTTTGTGTAGAAATGTACATTTTTAGACAAGGACTTACTGTAACCCGGCTGGCCTGGAATTAAGTGATTTGACCAGCCTGGCTTTGCATTTGCATTAATCCTCCTACCTTTGCCTCCTAGGTTCTGTGATTAAAAGTGTATACCACTACACTCCCTTGCAACATTGATTTTTAATATTTGAAAATAAATTATTGTGATTAATGGAATAAAGACCTAAACCATATGATCTTCTCAGTAGACGTAGTAAAAGCACTTGACAAAATTCTATGTATTTGTCAAATTTATAATGATGAAGTAAGAGTTGAAGGTAGGTCCTTAAGTTATTAAAGGCTAGAAAAAAGCCTACAGCAAATGTCACCCTTAATGATAAAAAACTGATTTCCCCATAGTCAAGGAAAAAAAAAAACAAATAAGAATACCCGATATCCCTAATTTTATCTAATCATGAATCTTAGCCTGTGCTATAAAGCAAGTTAAGAATGGAAAGGCAGCAAGATAGGAAAGAAATGGAAATTGTCTTTATTCATGTTAACCTAATCACATAGTTAGAAAATTCCAGGAGCCTACAAAAAATTGCTAACAGGTAAGTTTGGCAAGGTCTTTGGATATAAAGTCAGTATGTAAAAATCACTTGTGTTTCTATGTATCAGCTATGATAATCTCCAAGTAAAATTAAGAAAGTATCCCAGCATTTGAGAGGCAAAGGCAGGAGGATTTCTATGAGTTCAAGGCCAGCTTGGGCTGAAGACAATAGGATCCGAATCAGAAAAACCAAAGGAGGTGAGCTGGAGAGATGACTCAGCAGTTAAGTGTGCTTTTTGTGCACTCAGGAAGACCCGGAGTTAGGATTTATACCACTCACATGACCAGTCCAGTGAACAGTGTCTTTAACTCCAGCTCTGAGGGATCTCATGCTGTTTTCTGGCCTACAGGTTTGCAAACAAGTGTATACACTCACTCACATGCACAGAAATAAGTAAATCTTAAAAAAAGAATTCTAATGAGTATAATATAAAAGATAAAAAATTCTTAGGCATGGCTTTTGCATAGAAAGTCTAAGACTTGCGTGCTAAAACTACACCATGTTTCTGAGATGTTAGACTGCAACATACCTCATTCATGATCTAGAAGATTCAGTATTGTTTAAATGTTAGCTATCTCCCAGTATATTTAATAATATGCCTTCAGGATTCCAGCCAGGTTTCTTGGCTGGTTAGGGGTGGTTAGGAACTAATAAGCTAGCTCTGAAATTGGTATGATTGCAAAGTATGGAATATTAAAAATAAATTTTAAGAAGTTATTGTTGGAAGACTTATATAATTTGATTGTAAAATTCAGTACATAACTGTAATAAAATAATTAGATAATATTGTATTTGTATGATTTACAAATTGATGGAATAGAAAAAAATCTAGAAATAAATCCTTACCTCTTTGTTTAACTAAAATGTTTTCTTAGATTTCTTTTTTACTTTGTGTGCATGGGTATTTTGCCCACATGAATGTATGTATGTGTACTACATGTGTGCCTGGTGCCCATGGAGGTCAGAAGACATTGCATTCCTTGGAACTGGAGTTACAGATGGTTGTAGGCCATGTGTGGGTGCTGGAAACTGGGTCCTCTACAAGAGCTGTAATTGCTTCTAACCACTGAGCCATCTCTCCAGCCCCTCCTTACCACATTTTAGAAGGATTTTCATCTTTTGAGAATCTTATTATGTAACCCAGGCAGGTATGGGGCTCTCTAGGTAATAGTTTCAGCTGCCTTCAAATTCAAAATCCTCCTGTTTCAGTCTCGTCAGTGATGGGACAGACATAAGTTAACTATGCTTTGCTATAAATTTGATTTTTAACAAAGATGCCCATCCTAGTTTTTTTTTTTTTTTTAAAAAAAAAAAACACTGACCAAAAACAACATGAGGAGAAAAAAGTTCATTTGGCTTATACTTCCAGATCATCCTGAGGAAAGTCAGGCGGAAGCACACGGCAGGAGCTATGAGGAACACTGTTTTCTGGTTATTGGCTTGCTCACAGGCCCATGCACACCAAACTTTCTTAAAAAGCTCCAGGTCCGCGTGCCTCAGCATGGTGCAACCTGCAGTAGGCTGGACCCTCCCGCATTTGTGTCATCAAATAAAACAGGGCCGCAGATGCCTGGCTGATCTCTCAATTGAGACTTCCTCAGATGACTCTAGGCTGTGTCAAGGGGATAGCTGAAGCTGACTAAGAGACAGTATGAAAATCCAATTGAAATGATGGCCTTTTCAGTAAGAGGTGCTGAAACAGTGGGTATAAACTGTAAACATGATCTTTAATTCTTTTTTAGTATAACAAAATTTGATAATAGATTTAATTATAAGAAATTGAACTAGAAGCTCAACTTGTGTGCCCAGAAAACCCTGACATCCCCTATCCCCTGGCTAGCGCCTTGCAGGTGGTATGATCCCTGGAGTTTCTGTAAAAGACATTAACCAGCAGGAGTTCGTCAGAGCTCCAATATCATAATTGAGAGACTATATTAAGTATGTTTGCTATTATTTTAGTGATAAAGATCAATTTATTCTTTGAAAATAAGACTAACCAAGAATATTTCCTGTTACTGCTACTTAACATGCTGTTTGTGAAGATGAACAAATCATTCTAATGAATATTTTCTTTGTTTTGAAAATTTTTTTCTAGCTGATATTAAAAATAACAAAAACTACTACTTGAAAGTGACATAACTTCATCTCTAGAAAAGAAAGGCTAGCGGAGTCCAGAGGCTAATTTAGCTGTGTTTGTGTGCTTTATTATTAGTCTCACTAAAGACGAGCCGAGTCTTGTCCTGGATGTCTACAGTTAGAGCAGTAAGAAAAGGGCTCAACTCGGAGAAGAGCAGAGGAGGCTACAATAGCTGAGAGCTGTCAGTGCAGTTTCAAAGTTGGGAAGTGAAGAACACATAATCATCTGAATACCTGAGCAGAGAGAGCCAGTAAGAAACCAGAAAAAGCTGTGTTCAGTTTCTGAAAGACTTCACTAGGTTCATGAGGTCAGTGTAGAGTACTGAAGACAGGACTTGGGAAGCATATGCGTGGTGGCAATAACAGACCTACCCACCTTATTCCATATAATTACTGTATTCCTCTCATAGCAGACAGATTGAAGCTTGCTCTCTGGTAGGCTGAAACAGTTCTGTGCTCTCTACCAGAAACAAATGTGGGTTGTGTGATGCCTAATACTAGGATCAAATTAGCGTGGCAGCCAGGCTGTCACTGCTAAGAGGAAGGTGCAGTTTCTGCAGAAAGTAACTGAAGAGCAAAGATGTCAAGATACGGAAGAGTGAAATGGTTGCTGGCCCTTCTGCAGTGCGGTCTACTGTTCAGAAAGCCATATTCAGTGTTCTGACTTGAATTTAGCATGTTAGTGTAAATCTATGCCTCTGTGTATAAATAATAATGGTAAAGTTCATAAAATATTTGAAACTTAGAAACAAAGGGAGAGAAAAAGCACAGAAGGAATAAAAGCATTCTTTTAAGAATTAAGATGGTTTGATGGTACATAACTATTAGCAGTACTTGGGAGGGAAGCTGAGGCAGAAGGATTGCAAGTTTGAAGCCAGTTTAGTCTACAAACCAAGACCTTGACCCAAACTAACTAAACAAATGGGAAAAATAGTAATGAATATATTTAAGTAATTAGATATTATAAAAAACAAGACTGGATTAAGTTTGTTCAAGAGATGTGTCATATGACATGCTGATTATAGTTAATATATTCTTGAGAAATTTTAAGAGTGGGTATAAGTGTTTGTCCCACAAAATGGTAACCGTATGACCTAATAATAGTTAATTCATTCCACAATGAATATAATATCTCTGGACAGACCTATCATAAACCAAAAATACCATCAGAGGTTACTACACCTAACCTGGGTGCCAAGCTTAGCAATGCTGTCCACAGTAGGGTGTGGGCTGTTTACTCTGGTAATGTTATGGTGACTGGAAGCTGTTACTACCCCCGTCACAGATAGCATTGTTCTGCATGTTGTTAGCCTGTGAAGAGATGAAAATGCACATTTGAAGTATGGCTTCTGTGGAGGACTTACTGTCTCCTGCTGTTATAAAGATTACACTACTGAAAGTGAACAGTCTTAAGTTAGGGCCCATCTGCACATCTATATCTGTCAAAACATGTTTACCTATCACCCTTACGGAGAAGACTCACATATCATATCCACCATTCCATTGTAAAAGTAGAACACTTGTTAAAACAACTTATAAAGTTTTATCTACAGTCTTTAAAAAATAACCAAAAGGTAAAAAATATGTTATAGAGGAAAATATGGGGTAGGCTTATATGTTACTTAGTGATGATAGATAGAGCACCTGCTCACACACATAAAAGAGCAAGAAAAAAGTCTCAGAATAAATTTAGTCGAAAAATTAGAAGAAAAAGTTGCTACCAGATCTCTTAGCAATATGAGAGAAGTGGGGTCAGTAAGGTGACTCGGCAGATAAAGGCTCCTGTTACCTAGCCCGAAGTTTTGAGTTTGAGTCCCAGGTATTAGTTTTCGTGAGAAATCTTTCACTGACTTTCGCCCCACGTCTTAAATGTGAGTTAGGTGTATGTCCCACGCCCTTACAGTGCTGTATTTGCTGTGTCATTGCTTTAGGTTGTTGACAACATGCCCTCTGTTGTTATTTTCTCATCTCTTTAACATAATTTCTGATAAAGCAACAAAAAGGAATGATTTATTTTCCTCATGATTCTTTGGCTCCACTTTCTGGGCTCCTTGTAAGGTCCAACATCATGGAAAGAGGAGTATGAGGAGGAGCGGGCTCGCCTTGTGGACAGGAAGCCGAGTGAGTCAGGAAGAAACTTGGGATCAGGTATACCCTTCAGTGGCACATCACTAGAGACTTGCTACAATGAGGTGCCACCTAGTTTCCACAGCCTCCCTAAATATTGCCAGTAGCAGGCGAGCATGGGGAGCATCTCAGATTACAGCTGCAGTGTGCACAGCGTGTCCTAGGAAGTCAAAGGTTACTTCCCCTGTTGTGCCTGACTTTATAGTAGATTTATTCTTTTAATGGCAATAAAACGAAAATTCAACACAGTGGGAAATAGGAATTACAGGCTTCACTTACTGTTTTTATTCAGTTACACAGAGCCCACTGATGTTGTAGCAGTTACGTCCAGTGTTTTGTCTCTTCCTTAAGGAGACATGTCAGGGGTTTTGTCACAATTGCAGTAACCTGCACAGGGTTTTTGTAAGGTGTTTCCAAACTTGTGATGCGGTATCGCAGGTTTTTTTTTTTTTTTTTAAGGAGCTTCCTATGTTAGGGACTCTGCAGAAGTCTAGGCTGCCACATAGGCAGCAGGTGCAGGAGTGTCCCCCTTCCCTCCTGCTAGGATAGAGACTGTGTGTAGCTAACAAGGAAATCACTTACAGCTCCCAGGGTTTACTCACTAAAGCTTTCAAGGTTAAGCCACATTGATTTTCAACAAAAACTCCTTTTGTTGTGGGATGCATTTGGTTCCTTGTAGCAGGATAAAGGATGTATAATGATAAAGACCAAGAGTGACTTGGTTTCCATCTCTGGGGCTTGGTTTCTGTAGCTATAAAGTGAGGACAGTGAGGTTTTCAGAGTCATGGAAAAGCTAGTTTAAGTGTTCGTAAAGTGCCTGACATATGTTCCTCTTACATTGTATATAGATCTGTTCAACATGCATTAAAGTATATGGTAACTGGAAACTTATTTTGTTTTGAGGCAAGTCTCAAATTCATGGTTATCCTCCTGTGTTAGCCTCCTAAGTGCTGGGATTTCAAGTGTGAGCCGCTGTGCCCCATGTGTTGTTAATTTCCCTTAAGAGCAGTGGTCATGAATTTATTAATGACTTCTTTCTCCTTAGGAAAGAAAAATGAGAGATAGGGGAGTTCAGGGGCTTATTCCTGACAGACCGCCCTTATACATTGCCTTACTATACTTTGAAGACAGACCTGCACTGACTCACTTTTTACTTTAGGTAAAATGTCTGATGGAAGATGCATGTTAAATATTTATTGCCTAAGCAACTAAATATGTTTTTGTCGGTGAGGGTTACAGAATTCACTTCTTAATGCTAGTCCTGTTTTCTAACAGTGGGTAAAGAATGTAGAAAACAAAGACTTGAAGCTCCCATATGTGGAATGACTACAAAGTCTATTTCTATTAGAGTATAAGATAGTAATATTTTTATTTTTAAACTGTAATTTCTAATTTTGAATAGTGTTTTATGACAAGCATATATATCCATATATGTGTATATACACACATATATTTGTACTACATGCATATATATTATATATATATAAAATATACTTCTTTGGAGTTTTTTTTCCTCTTAAACTACTGTATAGTTTTATTGTAATTTAGGATCTTAGGGAATTTTTCTGTATGTGGTATCAACAGCTTGTAGTTGAATTGAAGTGTAGGGTTCACTTAAAATTGTTGGACTCCATCAATTTAGTTAAAAAGAGCCAAAATAACTGCCTCTATCTCTTGAATGAAAAAATAGCAAATTACTGTAATCTCAAGATTTAGAATTAACTTTGTGTGTGTGTGTGGATGTGGGTGTGGGTGTGGTGCATGCATGTGACTGTGTGGGTATGTTGTGTTCATGTGTGCATCAGGAGGCCCCAGCAGGAATTTAGATGTCTTGCTCTCTTTCCCTGACTTATCAGCTTGAGTGAAGGTCTCTCATTGTACTGGAACCTTGTTATATAGGCCAGGTAGGCTGGCTGCTGGGCTCTCAGGACTCTGTCTCTCTCTTCAAATGCTGGGGTTAAAAGCACCCACAGCCAATGCCTATCTTTTCTGTGGAACTGAGACTCAAACTCAGGTCCTTATGCCTTAGTGTTAATATTTTACATTAACTTTGATAGTTAAATATCTGATTTTAAAACTTGATTGAGAAGTAGCTCCTGCAAGTTTTAGTTGAGTATGAAATTAAAATTCACCTCTTTCTCTTTTAAAGTTTTATTTTGTGTATGAGTATTATGCCTGCATATATGTCTATAAGACACATACATGCAGTGACTGTCCTTGGAAGTTCAGGAGAGTGCTGGATTCCCTGGAAGTATAGTTGTGGATGGTTGTTAGCTGCCCTGTGGATGGTGGGAATTAAAGCCTGGTTGGAAGACTGTATGTGTGAAGGTCAAAGGACAACCTCAAGTATCAGTCCTTGATTTTCACTTTGAGACAAGGTCTCTTGTTAGTCATGTGTATGTATGCCAGGGGATTCTCCTGTCTCTGTCTCCCACCTCACCATAGGAGTGATGGGTTTATATAGGTGTGTTCTGCATCTGACTTTCCATAGGTTCTAGAGATCTGAATCAGATCCTCACACCCAAGCGGCAAACACCTTCTCCATTGAGCCATCATTCTACCTAAAATTTATCTCTTAAAAAGATTAATAGCAAGTTCGACAAACCAGAAGAGTGAAAGAAAATCAAAAGATAATTTCATAAATATATGCTTACTATATCGCAAGGTTATTGTGACTTTCAGATTCTCAAATTTTCTTCTAAAAACATAACCAAATAGGAAAAGCCATCTCTTAGAGGCAACAGTGATTAATTTTAGAACTATCCAAAAGTTGAGGATGCAGCAAAGACTCTAGAATTCTCATATTGATCTTAGATAAGTGGATTAACATACAGAAATCTGCAGATTAAGCTACTTTAATATGAAATGATTAGAAGACCAAGGCCCAGAAAGTTTTTTCTTTCATTCTCTGAAAAAATGTTTTTTTGCTAAATTACATAATAGATACATAAAGGGATTTTTCTCAAGTGGATACATCACAATATGTTGAAATAGGAGCAGCAGGGCTGCGTCCCCAGCACCCCAGCCGCCTGCTAGCTTATGCCCGAAATAACAACACACAAACTGTATTCATTTAAAGACTGCTTGGCCCATTTCTATCTAGCCTCTTCTAGGCTAATTCTCACATATTAATTTAGCCCATTTCTAATAATGTGTGTAAGCACCCCAAGGTGCGCTTACCAGGAAGATTCTAGCCTACGTCCATCCTGGGTCGGAGCTGCCTGGGAGAGCGGAGCCTGGCGTCTCTGCTCCCGAGAGCAGAGCTGTCGTGTCTACCCGGGAGAGCCGAGCATGGCGTCTCTGCTCCCGAGAGCAGAGCTGTCGGCTCTCTCCGGGAGCAGAGCAGAGTCTGAGCTCACTTCCTCTTCCTCCCAGCATCCTATTCTGTTTACTCCTCCTACCTATGTTTTAACCTATCAGGGCCAGCCAAGCAGTTTCTTTATTGCTTAACCAATGAAATCAACAGATGATATATGACACTCCCACATCAACAATATTAAGAAATAGGACTGAAAAGGAACCTTTTAGCAGATGATAAATTCCAGCAGTATTTGGATCTCAGAGGAGAATGCCAAGTAGACAGCCAGCTTGCCCAACACATTCCCGAGAATCTGGTGCCTTGCATGCACTTGATTTTGTCTGAGGCAAAGATGAGCTCTGGGGCTGAAAATAGGAATTGGGTAAAGTCTGTATGCAGAAAAATTAGACCTCCATCCCCCAACACTTTAATACACAGTGATGCCCTCAGATAGAAAGCTCGGGATGTTTCCTTGGATGAAGTGCATTGGAGAGTCTTCAGGGGAGGTGAAGTTAACTAAAAACCAAGATAATAAAGCCCTTTAGCTTAATATGCACACTCCCACCCAGAATCTTCCACCCTATACTCCCAAACAAGGAAAATTTTGGAGGATTCTTTGAGACTCCAGGAAAACCACCTCTGGTATTGACACATGGAGATTTTGTAAAGGAGATGTTCAGCCTTAACTATTCAACCATGAAGCCCTGAGTCTGTAAGCTGTACTTTGGTGAATTAAAAACCAATAATAATGTGCACACATAGAAGGTAATTATAGCACACAGCTCGAGTTTCCCAAGGAATGGAACTCTATGAAGAGTGCTCAGATAGGAGATGGGACAGTGGCAGTCCCTCAGATGCTCCCATAGGCTTGGCAGTCACCTCAACAAAAGAAAGAAAACAGTTTATCTTTTACTCTTAAAAAGAACTTTTTTTTAAAATTCATTTCTGTTTTTGTTTTGTTTTATCATAGGGCTTCAAAAACAAACCAAAAAAAATGGGCCACATAAAGCCAGACTTGATTGATGTTGACTTAATCAGAGGTGAGTTGGAAAATTGATTTTTCTATACATACTACGTATTTTCATTATTTTTCTTTCCTCTCCCAACTTGACAAAATAGAGTTACCTGAGAAGAAACCTCAATTGAGGAATTACCCCTTTATCAGATTGGCTTGTGGACATGTCTTTGGGTATTTTTTGATTACTCATTGATGTGGGAGTGCCAGCTCACTTGAGAGATGCCACCCCTGGGCAGGTGGTCCTGGGTATATAAGAAGGCAGGCTGAGTGAGCCAAGGGAGCAGGCCAGTAAGCAGCACACCTCTATGGTCTGAGCTTTAGTTCCTACCTCCAGGTTCCTTTGCTATTGGTTAGTGCTCATCACAGCAACAGAAACCAGACTAGTACTCTTCCCCACCCCACTCTTTCCTCTCTTCCTCCCTCCCTCAGCTCTCCCCTTTCCCCCACTTTTTGTACTTGCTCTGTCTTTAAGCTTCAAGCTCAACTTCCCAAGTACTGGAATTGTGGGAAGTCCACCTCACCTAGTGTGTTACTATGTTATTTCATTCTGGTACTATAGAATAGTTTTAGGTATCTTCCATATATTGTGGCATAATTATTTTCAAAAGTAACATTTCTCCATTATCATTCAAGTTTTTGCACTTGAACAAAAAGGAAAGTTTGTTCCTTTGCTTAAATATTTTGTGGTTATGTAAATAACATAGTTTTAGTAATGGTGAAAGGGAGATGACTTGGAGATTTGTTGTTGTGTCATTTAGGAGAATGTATTGTTTGCCATTCAGGTGAACCTGACTTGTTTTGAGCACCTGTCCTTGCGCCTGAGGTGAGAGCATCTCAGAAGTCTTGCCAGCATGTCATGTGCTGGTTTTTACCCCACACCCCATTTTTAATGTAAGGTGACAAGTGGGCATTAGTATGGTGCATATATGTGTTTCTTACGCATTTTAATAATGGTTATCTTTTGTTTATTGACTGCTTAAAGGCTCAACATTTGCCAAAGCCAAGCCTGAGATTCCATGGACATCCCTCACTCGGAAGGGGCTTGTTCGAGTGGTGTTTTTTCCGTTGTTCAGCAGTTGGTGGATTCAGGTTACCTCTCTCAGAATCTTTGTTTGGTTGCTGCTGCTTTACCTCATGCAAGGTAACTCAAGAATGGAGTAAATTATGATTGCTTTTCTGTACTCAACAGAGGAGTGCTGTACTCTCACCCTTTCATTAGGGTCTTTAAAGCAGGCCTTTCGGCCTTTTCCACTTGCAATTCTTTTCCCTAAGAAATTTTTATGCTTGATGTCTTAGTTAGGGTCACTGTTTATTTCTATGATGAAAGACCATGACCAAAACCAAGTTGGGGAAGAAAGACTTTATTTCAGCTTACATGTCCACACTGTTCCATCACTGAAGGAAATCAGGGCAGGAAATCATAGCAGGAACCTGGAGACAGGAGCTGGTGCAGAGGTTGTGGAGTGCTGCTTACTGGCTTGCTCTCCATGACTTGTTCAGCCTATTTTCTTATAGAACCCAGGACCAACAGCCCAGGGACACCACCACCCACAATGGACTGGGCCCTCCTCCATCAATATCTAAGAAAATGCCCTACAGCAGGATCTCATGGGGGCATTTTCCTAATCAAGGTTTCTTCCTTTCAGATGATGCTATCTTGCCTCAAGTTGATGTAAATCTAGTCACCACACTGGATATATAGGTATATAAAATAAGTTCATAAACCAAACATTTACTGCTAATAAGTCAGAAAGAAGGAATGGAGAGTTGGCTCAGTGGTTAAGAGCACTAGTTCAGTTCCTAGCACCCAACTGTTCATACCTCTGTGGGCAGCAAGCATAATGTGGCAAAAACATGCAGGCAAAACACTCATTCATATGAAATAATAAAATAAATAAATGTAAAAAAAATTATTTAGCCAGGTATAGTGGCCCACACCTTTAATGCCAGCACTCAGGAGGAAGGAGCAGGTGGATCTTTGTGAGTTCATAGCCGGCATGGTTCCAAGCCAACTATAGTTACATGGTGAGACACTGTTGTAACTCCTCCTCTTCCACAAAAAACACCCCCCCCCAAACCAACCAAATAAAAGCCCTACCAAAAGAAAATGGAAAAAGTCAGAAAGAAATTTATTATAAAACAATTCTTTGGTGGGTATATATGCACATATAATTTTACAATGTATTAAAAATGAAAAAAATTTTTTGTTATTTGATGAAAATCCTAGGCCTGAGATATATTGTTCTTATGTGAAGTAAATAGCTATAACCTACTTTTGGCTATCTTGTGTATTCTTCTTTATTTTGGGTGCCCTCTATGTAGGAAACAATGTCTAAATTGGTTAAAAGAATAAACTTATTAAAATAAAAAAAATGAAAGCCTATTGAATGCTAATTAGATAGTTGTGTTTATTAAATTTTACATAATTAATCTTGCACATATATATTATATATTACAAAACATTTTTATTTATTTGAGAATTTCATACACATATATTATATAGTTTGATCGTATCCCTCCCTCCATTCAACTCCCCCTTGATCCCCTTCAGTGCTTACCTCTTCCAATTTTATGTCTTTTTCTTCTTATTTAAAACCTGCTGAACCCAATCCAATCATTGCTGCCTTTATTGCCAAGGTCTGGGGCCATCCACTGGAGCACCGGCAAACTTTGTTTTGGTTAAATCACTTTCATCACATCTTCTCTCGTATCTTTCTCTCCCTTCCCTACTGCACAAACCTTTCAGCCCCTTTCCCTCGTTCATATCTCAGGTGTTCTCTCACCTCCTCTAGTTAAGACCTCTTTCCTCTCCCCTCCAGATCCAGGGATGAATTATTAAATCTATGGAAGGTTATGAATAAAAAGTAAAAAGAGGATGGTGATAGGAATGAGGGAAAGAAGTAAAGATGCAAGAATAGGAGGGAAAGTATGAGGTGTGGCTGAAGAGCATGCTGAGTGAAAACCACACACAACAGGCCTGAGCAATACCACAGCAAAGCAGTATGAGACGCATCTCAAGAGTAGAAGTTAACGTAATAGAAAAATAAAAAGTTCAAGATGCCTGGATGAAATTCCATTTTGTATATGTATGGTGCTTGCTTTCTAGAGTTGATAGAGAATCTATCTCTATTCACAAATCTGCAGGGATGCAGTTTGTGAATATTCTGCTGTTTGCATGTTGGAGTTAGGCATCTCTTTGAAATTTAGCATTGGTAGAATTTGTTGAAGATTCATCCAACAAGGATGTTCATCCATTGGCTTAGTGCTAACTTTTTCTCCACCAGCAACTAATTCTCAATAACAGGAGAGTTACCATACATTAAAGTTTAGAAGAACTGTAAAATCGTTTGTAGTGGAAGTTCTGTAGATAATTTTGATATTACCCTACTTTTCATATTTATTTATTTATTTATTTATTTATCTATTTATCTATCTATATCTATCTATCTATCTCATATATGCAATGGAAAGAAGCAATACAGCACAGTAGTTAATTCCTGGGTTCAGTCCCAGCTTTGGTACTTGCTTTCCAGATATCATTGGGCCTTGGGAAATACTTTTTCTTTGAGTCGAATAGTAATTGAGAACTGTCTTCTTGGAGGTTGGAGAGAGAACTCACAGTTAAAAGCCCTTGCTGCTCTTGAAGAGGACATGAGTTTGGTTCCCAGCACAAGTGTTGTGCATGCAGCTCACAGCCACTTGTTACACCAGCTTCAGAGCATCTGACACAGACACAGGTACACACATGCACACACACACACACACACACACTCTCTCCTCTCTCTTTTACACATAAGTAAAAATAAATCTTAAAACACCTAAAACTAGCCGGGCGATGGTGGTGCACACCTTTAATCCCAGCACTCGGGAGGCAGAGGCAGGTGGATCTCTGTGAGTTCGAGACCAGCCTGGTCTACAGAGCTAGTTCCAGGACAGGCTCCAAAGCTACAGAGAAACCCTGTCTCAAAAAACCAAAAAACAAAAACAAAAACAAAAAAAAAAAAAACCACCTAAAACTGCCTGCTGCCTGTGGCATCTGGTTATCCTGTGGTGGAGCCCTTTATCATGCTACCAGTTTGCAGAATACTTCCAGTAGGTTATTTTTTTTTTTTACTTACCCAGAAATCTGTGACTCTAATTTTTACTCAGCTAATGTCCAAGTGCATGATATCTAGGAAATTATTTATTTTTATTAGTCCTTTTAGAAACGACAGCTTGTGGAAGCAGCATGCATAATTACAAGAGTGTGCTTTGTAGTACTGTGCATTTTCAATCCTCTGCAGTAACAGCGATTGTGTTATATCTCATGATGCCTATTGTGAACGTGAGTGAAGTGCTCGGACCGCTGTGCCTTATGCTGCTCATGGGAACTGTCCACTGTCAGATCGTGTCGACTCAGATAGCCAGGCCATCTGGGAACAATGGGAATAGGAGAAGAAGGTAAGGTGGGAGGTTGACGAGCCTGGCCTTTCTTCTTGTTGCGTATTTGACTTGCAGATGAGTGCTGTTTCACTTTCCCCTCGTGCTAGGAAGCCTTATTAACTTTTTGGTTCCATATGACCTCTTTCTCACTCAGTGCAGTATGTTCAAAAGGAAATTACTACTTTTTGTTAATATTTCTTTTTCGAGGCAGGGTTTCTTTGTAGCTTTGGAACTTTTCCTGGAACTAGCTGTTGTGGACCAGGCTGATTTCAAACTCACAGAGATCAGCCTGCCTCTGTCTCCTGAGTGCTGGGGTTAAAGACGTGAGCCACCACCGCCAGCGTTAGCATTATTTTCAGTAATAGTTTTGGAAAAGTATTTTCTGGCTGGGGTATAGATATATTAGTGTAGGGCACTTGCCTAGTGTGAACATGTGTGAGGCCCGGGTTCAGTCTGCACCATCCTTTCTCTCTCTCTCTCTCTCTCTCTCTCTCTCTCTCTCTCTCTCTCTCTCTCTCTCTCTCTCTCTCTGTCTTGTTTTTCAAGACAAGTGTAGCCCTGGATGCACTAGAACTCAGTCTGTAGACCAGGCTGTCCTTAACCTTAGAGATCTGCCTGTGTCTGCTTCCCGAGTGCTGGGAGGGATTAAAGGTTGGCTCTACCACTGCCTGGCTGAGAAAATTTAAATCTCTTTAAAATTTGGTGGTAATATATGGTGGTGCACACCTTTAATCCCAGCACTCAGCGGCAGAGACAGGTGGATGTCTATGAGTTCAAGGCCAGCCTGGTCTATAGAGCAAGCTCTAGGACAGCTAACACTACACAGAAAAAGAAACCCTGTCTCAAAAAATCAAAAAGAAAAAAAATGTGAAAATTTACTATAGTTAAGGATTTCAGCACATTGGGTTAACACTACAACATTTTGACCTCTTTCAAAAGTATGTAATTAAAACTTGGCCTCATGGTATATGCTATATCTTAACACTTGAAAAGTAGAGACAGGATTGCATCAGTTTTGAGACCAGGCTGGTCTATGTACTGAGTTCCAGGACAATCTGACTTACTTAATAAGAACAAAAATAAAACAAATAACCCCAAGTCACTTTTTTGACTTGTTTAGATATCAACTCTGTTGCTTGTGTGGTGTTATGGGGGGTTGGAGTATTGAAGTTCTCTGAGTAGGTTCAGTGTTAGCTTCCAAAAGTTGTTTGCTTTCCTCAGACTATTTCTAGATTTCTTCACTTAGGCAACTAATAAATGAGACATTGACATTTGATTCAGTGAATTCCAACACATTTATTTTTTAATGTTATTTTCAGAACATTTGCTTTTAAAGAGGGTCTCTATAAATTTAGAAACCAATCAGTGCGCTGTGTCTCACTGATTTATAGGCGGGGTCTACAGTAGAATTGGGTCATGTATGTAAATCACTTAACAACGTAGAATGTCAGCGGGAATGATAGGTGCCTTTGCTGGTTGTTTCCTGATTAAATGTGCTGCATGGGTAGAGAGCTGATGTACAGGGAGAGCAGTGCTGTCGTCTGAGCTCTTCGCTCATGACCATGTATGATACTCTCTCCTGTTCCATCTGGACAACATTCCATTTCTGCAGTGGATGAACAAATGATAGCACAGGACTTTGTTCTTGACTCTGCTTTGTCCTTAAATCAGAAAATGCCCTATGGTCGTTTGTCCTTGGTGTATGAGTCTAACTATGTTTGATTTCAGGAAATAGTCTGTTAGCATAATTTTCTGAAGGCATGTTATGGGCATAAATAGAAAAGGTTTGAATAATCTGAAATTATTGAATTTTTTTTTTAGAAAATTACGAAAAGCTGTAAATGGTGACGGGAGCCGAGACAATGGAAACAACTCCTCTGATAAAGTCAGAGGAGTAGAAACTCTAGAATCTGCACCCAGTGTTGGTGGGTTTTGGGGGACTCTCTTTGGCAACAGGTGGGAGTCTCTTTTATTGGCATTTTACTTGATTTTGTGTTCCCTTTACTGTTGGCAGGGTTTGTATGGTAACTGGGCTGTAGATGTAAATAGGGTGAGCTTGGTTTATAGTTCTGTGAGTTTTAAGGGTCTGCAAAGACTTGTTCACTCAAACTATTATCTCTACTGTCTCTCATGTTATCTATAAAACTAGTAACAGCTCTCAGCATTTCATTGCATTTGATTTTAATGACTTTTTAGACCATAGTTGCAAAAGGCTCCCTGAAGGCTAAAGGCCTTAACCAACATTTTTCAGAAAAGAAAATTTAAAAAAGAATGGGGGTTCTTAGAGTTGATACCCATGAGGAATGGGATGTGGTGAGAAGCCTGATGGTGGTAGATTGTAGGATAGAAAGATTAAAGATAAACTTGAACTCATTTGTAATTATGCAGGTCATAAGAGTGCCAGTGTGATGACTCAGGCACTTGTTTTTTCTTATATTAAGGAAGGTGAGTTTAGAAATAAATCTCCTTTTTGAATGTGAACTATGTTCACACATTGTTCTAGAGATGTATTCACTCCCCTTATTACTTTTTTGGTTCCATGTGACTTTTTTTTCATTCAGTACATTATGTTTAAAAGGACAATTACTACTTTTTTGTTAGCATTTATTTTTAGAAATGGTTTTGAAAAAGTATTCTCCGGCTGGGGTATAGATACACAGTGCCTAGTGTGAACATGTGTGAGGCCTGGGTTATGCACCATCCTCTGAAAAGAGAGAAGAGGTGAGGGAAAGGAAGAGAAGCATTCTCTCTCTTTTTCTTTTCTTCTTCTTTCTTTTGAAGTGTTTGAGTTATGCTGGATACCGTGCGGTCCATGTCCTAAGTGATTGTTGTAGTCAGAAGGGAGTAGTAGGAAGGTGAAGTCACAGTAAGGTAGACTCTTTCTGGATTATTGCATCTGGCATGTGTCTTAGCAGACATTACATAGTCATATAGCTTAGTGGATAGAGTAAGGGTAAGGTACTGAAGCATGGTTATTGTTTAAGACAGCGAATATTATAGACAGGTACTGTGAAGCGCATTGATGGGCAGTATGAGATGGAAATGGGGTTCCTTTGGAGAGGTGAGCAGGGAGAGATTTATCTTTAAGAGTGGCCCTTGAATACCCTTCACAAGCTAGAGATCTGAACAATACAATTTCTGAATTTTCTTGACTTTCAGAGTAATATATTATACTCCATAGAAGAAAGTTTTGTTTCATGAAAGATACTGCTCTCAGAAAAGTAATTAGTAACTTTTTTCTTTTTTAAAAAATAGGATTAAAAGGGTGAAATTAGTATCTAACAAAGGGACTGAAACTGACAATGACTCAGGCTGTTTCCATCCTATCATTAAGAAGAGACAGGGTCGACCAGAGATCAGAATGTGGCAAGCAAGAGAGAAAGCGAAGGTTTCGGATGGAGAAAAGTGCCGTAGGGTAAGATCTAGATGGGCATAACAGTATCTTTTTTGTCCTATGTAAAATTTTCCTGTTCTGAGACTGTGTTAGAGACATAAACTATATACCCATAGGTGTGTAAGGTTGTCAACAAACCATAAGTAAGTAAACAAGGAAATGCTACAGGCAGATTGGAACTTATGCGCCAATACGAGAACTTACTGTTTCCACTACTAGCAGCCTTCATGGTGGGTGGGCGGCTTGCAAGAACACAGAGCAGTGTAGAGAGACCTACAGTCAGTTTAGTAAGGGTTTGGGAAATTTCTAGGTCTAATGTAGGTGGTTTGTTCTATGTCTAAAGCTACATACTTTTGTTTTGTCATTTTGAATTTTTTTTTTTTTAGTCTTGAACTGAGACATTTAATCTAATACTTATTTTATTAAGGTTTATTCCTGGGCATTTTATTTTTTAAAGAAATATAATATTTTTATTTATTCTCTGAGGATTTGATGTGTGTACATGATAATATTTTGAGTATATGTAACCCCCTTGCCCATATTTCCCTCCTAGCTTTATGTCATCATCTCTGTCCTCTTCTTTTGTACCAAGTCCAGTTAGTACTGCCAAAGTGAACATGGGCATAGGCACGTGAATAACATCCCAGAGACCATAGCCCTAGAGAAAATAGGCCTTCTTTCCAGCAGCCATCATCTACAGGAAGCTTGTCAGCTAATGTCCCTCCCACATCATGCTGGAGTGTTGACTGTTTTGATCTTGGGCATCGCCACAGCTCCTATGAGTTAACAAGTATAGTGTTCCTATTATGTCCAGAAGATACTGTTTTGCTGTAGTCCTCTCTGACCTCTGGCTCTAAGCCTATTTCTGCCTTCTCTTCAGTAATGGTCCCTGAGCCTTGAGGGGAGGGTGGTGTGATATAGACAGTCCATTTATGGCTGTACTCGCCACAGACACTTAGTCTGCTTTGACCATTTATGAGTTTGTATTAACAGATGTCCATTGGAAAAGGAAGCTTCTCTGATGAGGACTGACAACTTCACTAATCTTGGGTACAGAGATATTTAGAAGGCAATTTGATACTGTGTCCACTTAGGAAAATAATAAGGTCCTATGAGCTCCCCATCTATAGAATTTTATACACAGGATTATAGTGCTACACTAGAATTCTCTTCTGTGGAGTGGGCTTTAAATTCAATCAGAAACCAGTAGGTTGTTCCCATAATATCCATACCAGTATTGCAGTAGGCAAATCTTGCCAGATCAGTTGTTGTGGTTCTCAGGGTGCTCAGTTGGGTAAGACTCTCGATGACTTTTCTGTCTTAGAAGCCTACATAGCACCTTCTGTGAGCTAGTTAATAAGGAGTAAGATCAGGTCAGTACAAGATGGATTTCTCCAAGTGCTGTGACCAAAGTGCATTGTTTCTTAAGCAGTAGGATCCAACCATCAAGTTTTGTCCCCCAACAACAACTTGAAGGTAGGAATGTCAAATCTGCCACTGGGCTCATTGTTTGATGAGAACCGAGGCTACTGGGAGGTTTATGACCCTCCTCATGAAGGGTAACTCCATTTAGGCTGATCATATCATCAAAATTGGTTATTATTTTAGGTTGCTTGTAACAGGTTTCCATATAGCTCTTCCAGATATCTTTGGAGATACTTACCCTCGTCCCACTCCTCCTCTGTCCTAGTCTCCCATTAGTCTGGGATTTATTAATCCGTCACTGCAGTCAGGCATTGCTCTAAGTGTCTAACGAGTACAGTGACTTCCTTGTTTACAACAGCCCTGTGAGGTAGGTACTTTGTGTTCGACTTTTGAGATGAGGACGCTGAGCCTCAGTCTCTAGCTGGGAGCTGTGATGGAGGCGTAGGGTTTGACTTGAGCCTGCACTGGAACTTGTCATCGCACGGCCTCGCTTTTCGGCTGCAGTTTTCTTAATTTTGAAATTTTAAAAATGTTGACATTAAAATAACATTGAGATCAAGTAATAAGTAAACTTGTTTGGGTTTAATTTCCTTTCATCTCTTGGGAACCATTCTGTGAATTTTGCTTTTACATGGACAACTTCCTGGAGTGTTTTTTTGCTTTCCATTGTGAGATACTGTTTCTCTTGTAGGAAGCGTATAGACGTTTGGGTAATGGAATTTCAGATGATCTGTCAAGCGAGGAGGACGGTGAAGCTCGGACACAGATGATATTATTGCGTAGGAGTGTGGAAGGGGCATCAAGTGACAATGGTTGTGAAGTTAAGAATAGAAAATCAATACTTTCAAGGCACCTAAACTCTCAGGTAATTTTCTCTTTTTTCTACAAAGATTGGATGTTAGTGCCAGAAACACTGGATAGCAGCAAGATATTTACAAGTTTTCCTGTTGTTTGTTGGTTTGATTTTGGCAGGTAAAGAAAACCACGACAAGATGGTGTCATATAGTACGGGATTCAGATAGTCTGGCTGAATCAGAATTTGAATCAGCAGCCTTCAGCCAGGTAAAGCATCCTTTTGTAATAGCAGAATTTGAGATGTCTTCTTATGTGTCATGACTTTATCTGTTCCTTTCTTTTGACTCTATGAAGTTTGTGTTTAGTTTGCTTTCAGTTCTGTTGACTCAATTTGAGATAACTGCTCACCCCTAGAAAGGAAATAAAATGTTTGGTTTTTTTTTTCATTTTTTTTCTAATCTTCAAAGTATTAAAGATGGGCTGGAGAGATTGCTCAGTGGTTAAGACATTTACTGATCTTTCAGAGGACCTGGGTTTAATTCCCACATTGTGGCTTACAACCACCCATAACTCCAGTTGCAGGGATCTTTTGCCCTCATTGACCCCTGTTGGCATCAGGGTTCCAGGCATGCATGTGTTGCACATACATACATGCAGGCAAAGCACGTATACATGTAAAATAAAAGAAGCAAAACTTTAGATGCGGCATAGGTGCTGCTCAGGAGGATAGTTATTTTGGGCGTGGAGATGGTTCATTTGGTATGCTTGCCTCATACGCATGGGGCCTGAATTTAATCCCCAGAGTCCATGTTAAAAAAAAGAAAAAGCTGGCCATGGTAGCACATGCTTGTAATGCCAGGAATGGGCAGGCAGAGACAGGTGGATTTATGGACTCTAGTCACATGTGCAAGCATACATACATAGAGGGAGAGAGGGGGAAAGAGAGAAAGAGAAAAAGAAGAGAGAGACTAAGTTGGTTTTTAAATGTTTTAAAAATGTATTTATATGTATAAGTGTTTTTTTTCATGTGTATGATTTTGCACCACATGTCTGCCTGCATATGTCATAAAAGAACATCAGATCCCCTGGAACTAGAGTTAGGAATTGCCATGTGGGTACTGGGAATCCAGCCCACATCCTCTGCAAGAACAAGTGCTTTTAACCATTGAGCCATCTCTCCAGTCTGGTTTCTTAAGGGATATGGTTGCTTAATACTCATTTGGCATATGGAGTTTTATCTTCAGTGGGGTTGGCACATCTGAAGACAGGCTTTAGCAGAGGGACCTCTAAAAGGCAGGAGCAGTGGAATCTGATTTTGAGAGTGCAGGGGCATATTTGAACATGATCTTTATAGGTGAGCATAGTTAGATGGTGCTGTGGTTTTGCTGTGTTTGACCAGGCAACTGGGGTTATGGAAAAAGTTTCATATTTCCTTTTGTACTGCTGGTGTATTGCACCATCTCTGATTTTCTCTGCAAGGTTAATTTTGAACTTACTTGGGCTGGGCCCTGAACAAAACAAGCTCTTCTGTTAAGCTCAGAGTGTCTCAAAAGTCTTAGTCTGGTATCTGGGCAGGTCCTTAGGGTGTGTGTCCAGGAATCACTCAACACATAGCGCATCTAAGTTGAGTAGTCAAATGTTTTGGTTGTAGCTTCGTAGAGGAAATTTTTTTAAAGTCCCACTTTGCCAGGTAGTCTCTAAAGGAACAGAACTGATAGCATGCATATATAATGCATATATTTATATGTATTTCATAATATATAAGTATATGTGTATGTAGTAGATATATGTGTGATATGTATGTGTATACATGTAGATACATGTATGTATATATACACATATATGGTATATAGGGGATTTTTTTTTTTTCGAGACAGGGTTTCTCTGTGGTTTTGGAGCCTGTCCTGGAACTAGCTCTTGTAGACCAGGCTGGTCTCAAACTCACAGAGATTATAGGGGATTTCTTAAGACTGGCTTATAGACTATGGTCTGAGTAGTTCATCAATGACTGTCTTATGACAGAAAGACTGAGAATCTGGTGGTTGTTCCATCCATATGGCTGGATGCCTCAGCAGTCCCAGTTTGATGCTGGAATCTGAAGGAAGACTGAAGGGCTTTCTGGTCTTCCATCTGTGTTAAAATTCCAAAGATGCTGGATTTAAGAGTAGCTGTAACAACAGAATAGATGGACTTGACAGAGTGAAGGAAGCAGGAAAAGGCAAGACTTCCTCCTTTTACCTGGGCTGCCATTAGGTGATGTGGCCCAGATTCAGGATGAGTCCTCCTGCTTCAATTAATCTGATTAAGAAAATCCCTCACAGGAGTGCCCAGAATCTTGGGTTTTAGTTGATTCCATGTGTAGTCATGTTGACCATCAAGAGTCACTGGAGTTTAACATTTAAGTATTAAGTTGTATTAGCATGTTTATTATATGATGCCTTGGACATTAGCAATGACATGGTGATCAACTTATGAAACCTTGCCAGCCATCGCCAGGAGTGATTCGTTTTAATTGTGTGTTTCAGTATAATTCTGAAATTTATGTATTTTCCCTTTTTTGTTTTCCTTTAAAGGGTTCTAGGTCTGGTGTGAGTGTTGGCTCTCGGAGCCTTAACTTGTCAAGAAGAGACTCAGAAAGCACCCGCCATGACTCAGAGACCGAAGATATGTTATGGGATGACCTTCTCCATGGCCCAGAGTGCCGGTCATCTGTCACCAGTGACAGTGAGGGGACTCATGTAAATACTCTTCATTCAGGGACAAAACGTGACCCCAAAGAAGATGTTTTTCAGCAGGTACATAAGGATAACTATTAAAACAGTGTGCTAGTTAGTGTTTGCCAACTTGACAAAAACTACAGTCACCTAGGAAGAGGGATGCTCAGTTGTGGAATTGCCTCCATCAGATTGGTCTATGTGCAAGTCTGGGATATTTTGATATTTTATTGATTGCTTATTGATGTGCGAGGGCACTGTGAGCTGTGCCATCTCTGAGTTGGGAGGTCTGGGTCACAGAAGGAAGGTGTCAGAGCCAGCCAGTAAGCAGCACTTCTGCGTGGTGCCTGCTTTGGTTCTTTGGAGTCCCTGACCTGGGAGTTTTAAGGTGAGATAAACCCTTTCCTTCCCAAGTTGCTTTTGTTCAGTGTTTTACCATGGCAACAGAAAAAGAACTAGAACAGATAGCTGGTACTTACTCCATTCTTAGCATTTTCAGCCACTGTATCATGGTATTTAACTTGACAGCAGTCTTCTAAGGGTACTGTTGTCATCCACAGTTTAGAGATGGGGAAGTTGAGCATAGCTTGTAAGAGAGGATGTTGAGATGAGAACCTGAGAATACTCTGCAGTTGCCTTGGCCTGAATTTCTCTTCCTAATACTCTTCTCATTTTCCTTCAATGATCTTTACTGTTCTTTTTCCCTGAGTGGCATTGTTTGATTGGTACTCTGTTTTATGATATATTGAATTTCATGTTTCATAAAATTATGCAGAAATGGTATTGCTTTTTTCTCTTCTAAGCACAAATCAAGTGATAGTTTTGATCTCCGGTTTGATTTTAGTCTAGAATCATAGATTCCTTAGAAGATACTTGATTTCATTCTACATCTGTAGAATTTATTTGTAGCCACTTGTCACATGCTAAAATAGTTTTAGGAATACTGAGAGGAAGCTAGAGTAATGCATGTCAAGAGTGTGAGCCTCCTCAGGGGCCAGTGCACCTCCGCTGAAGCCCTGGGGCTGGTGTTTGTGTGTCCCCGTTGATAAGCCAGTTGGTTCTCATGGCAGTCTTGAATGGCTAATAATTCTAATAATTCTTTGGTTTTTATGCTTTTGCCTCTTTCAAAACTGCCTTGCACATAGCAGTGGGTTTTTTTTTTCTGTTTTGTTTTTATTGCCAATGAAGACATGGAAAAGGTTTGACATTTATGTTTGGACTTCTGGGAAGCAGTCATTTTTTTTATTTGCTCTAACATAGCTTCATTCCTTACCTGCTTGGTACATGTGTGCTGTAACTCAGCTGACCTCTTGCTGGTGTTTGAAGCACCAACCCACTTGTGCTTCTGGACCTCTGCACACCGTCTCTTTGTCATCTGGGAAGCACCTTTGCTGTTTGGCTTACTCCTCATTTTCTAGACAGGTCTTGGTTGAAGTTCTGGGCTCCTTTGGAATCCTTTCCTGTGCACTTCTCAAGTATGTGCTCTTTTCCTCGGCATGCTAGCTAGTGACTTTGTGTCTCCTTTAGTAGTCTTTAAGTGACTAGATGGCAAGGCCATGTGTCCTTTTGCCCAGTAGCTCAGGCTAGCTTGGCATTTGCTATATAGCCCAGTTTGGCCTCAAGCTTGCTATCCTCTGATTCAGCTTCCTGAGTCCTAAAGTACAGGCATGCAGTGCTGCAGTGTATCCTGACTTGAAGCATGGCCTGCAGCAGGTACTTGATGGATACTGACAACAGACGATGTATATAGTGAATACATCGGTGAAATCAGTAAATGTTCATCATCTTTATGTGGTATAAAAAGAAGTTATCTACATGTCCTCCCTTTCTAGCAGATACCTGCCATGTGCTCCTGTTCTAGAAGCTTCACTTTAGTTTGTGGGCACAATGGTATGGAAGATACACTCTCTGATTTCAGAGCAAAATTGGGCTCAAGGGTGTGGTAAGGACCAGTTGGAGAAAAGATTCTTGAAGTGATACCCGTCAATAAGACAGTCCCAGCAGAGGAGAGTGGGGATGGTGTCATGGTGACTACCATTTCTGACTTTGGGCCGTTATGTTTTTTCCTGCCCTTAAGGCCTCAAAATATCCACGTTGTTTGTATGGCATCCTCACTTTCTGCTACTTTTGGTGCAGTCTGTGGCTCTAGAGGTGCTTTCCTTCATACCATGTGCCCTTCATACCTTTAGAGAGCCAGTGACCTTGGACATCCAGGATCCTAGCCCTCCAGATGAGACTACCACATAGGTCTTTCTCAGAGTGATAGGTTTTGAGATAGAGAATGAATATATTGATAAAACTAAACCCTGGATTCTGGGAGCTGGATAGAAGAACTATCAGGAAAGATGGAATGGATAGAGACTGGTTTGTATCTTTCTTCCTAGAACCATTTATTCTGGCTTCAGAATTCAAGTCCTGCCTCTGAGCGAGTTAGTGCAATAATCTGGGAAGGAAATGAGTGCAAAAAGATGGACATGTCTGTTTTGGAGATAAGCGGCATCATCATGAGCAGGGTAAGAGTATGTGCTTCTGATTTCTTGAAAACACACTTACAGAATGGGCTGTTCAGTGAGGATCTGTTTAACAGCACTAGCTAGTTTTATGTCAACTTGACCCAAGCCAAAGTCATCTGAGAAGAGGGAATGAACTTCAATTAAGAAAATACCTCCATAAAATCCTGCTGTAGGGCATTTTCTTAAGTCATTATTTGGGAGGGCCCAGCCCATGGTGGATGCTGTTATCCCTGAGCTGATGGTCCTGGGTTCTATAAGAAAGCAGGCTGAGCAAGCAATGAGGAGCAAACCAGTAAACAACACCCCTCCATGGCTTCTGCATTAGCTCCTGCCTCCTGTCCTGAATTCCCTGGAAGTATAAGGGGAAGTAAACCCTTTCTTCCGCATTTTGCTTTTGGTCATGTTGTTTCATCACAGCAATAGTAACTCCAACTTGTAACTTCGATTTGGAAGCAGATTTTGAAGTAGTCTTTTGTTGGTGGACTTTACACTTTGCATCATCAGATGCTCAGGTTTGCTCGGCTGTTATTCCTTACTGACTAAGCCTAGTTTGTAGCAAGTCTTGAGTCTATTGACATCATCCCCTCTTTGGTGCTAGAGATTGAAACCAGGGCCTCTGACATGCTTAGCTCTAATGCCAGACCAATCTTTGTCATCTTTTGTGTATTCCTTTTAAGATTCATTTTTAATATTCTAAATTGTATTTGATAAATACTTCTCGTACTTTACTCCCTTTCCCTGTGTAGTACTGATGGACATTTTAAATCGGGTTTCAGGTCAATGCTTACCAGCAAGGAGTCGGCTATCAGATGCTGGGGAATGCTGTCACCATTGGCTTAGCGTTTTTCCCATTTTTATATCGGCTTTTCAGAGAGAAGAGTTTTGACCAATTAAAGTCCATCTCAGCAGAGGAGGTCCTGACCCTCTTCTGTGGTGCACCACCTGTCACACCTGTTGTAATTTTGTCTATAATTAATTTTTTTGAAAGACTGTGTCTTACTTGGATGTTTTTTTTCATGATGTGTGTGGCAGAGAGAACATATAAGCAGGTGAGTGGACGGACAGACAGCATTTGGCCCCTCTGTCTCCATTTGACACTCCATTGAGTCATTTTATTCCTTTGACTTTGAGACTTTTACATTTAATGTTCATATTGTTGACATTTGAAAAACATGTTATAATCTGAAATCTTTAAAAATATTTTAATGTTTTTTGGCGGCTTCATATTTTGATCAACTCACCCATTACCCTCTCTTATCTTCCCCCCTCACTCCTGCAGAATCCCCTTTTCTTCTCACCAAGTCTCCTTTCCATTCTTTTTTCAAATGGCCTGAGTTTTATTAGGTTGTTTGCATGAGTGTGGGTATGGGGTTATTAACTAGAGGGAGACAACTCAGCAGTAGGTACACCACAGATGAAAAACGACCCATCCCTGCTCTCCTCTTGTCCGGTCTTATGCAGCCATGAGTGCAACAGCCATGTCATCTGAAGTTTTGCTGAAGCCTGTGTGTAGAATTGTGTATGAACATTAGCAGCTGGGAAAGTTTAGGATTTATTAAAATTTCCAAAGAATATTCCTTGCATGCATTGAGAATGTGCCATATTTGGAAGAGGTGCTTCATTGTGGGATGGGCTTTGAAGTGGACACTGCTATCCTGGGGAACTACTGGATAAGAATTTTGATCTTGTGTTAAGACTTTAAATATACCAGGAATACTATTGATGGTTATTGAACATGCACTGCGACAATGTAAATTTTATTTTGTAATTTTTTTTAAATCTTCTTTAGAGATTTTTATTTGCAAAACTCTTCAGCCATATTACTTCTGCCAGGAAAGCCAGAAAATATGAAATACCTCATTTCAGACTTAAAAAGGTGGAGAACATTAAAATATGGTTATCACTGCGTTCCTATCTAAAGGTGAGCTGTTGGATTAATTATGGGATATTTGCAGGGCTGTGGAAACATGCATTGATGATTCTGACCACAGTTGCTAAGTATGAGGGGATTTCTTGTCACTGGTCATTCAGTGGCTGACTGAGTTGCTGGATGCCGTGTGAGACATGGTGTACTGAAGACTACTGTACATGGCATGTAAGGAAAGGAAGAGGAAGAGAAGAACTGCCTAGAACAAAGAGCTAGGAATCACATGCCTTTCTGGTCAGGAGAGATCCTGTAAGGCTGAAAATATGTTAATGAATCAACCTCTTAATTTGGAAAAACATGGCTTTTTCAAGTAGATGCCTGAAATGTGTTAAAACTCTCTGTCAAAGCTAATGGTGTGAGGGCTGTTGCCGTCTGGTCATATCCTGAACATTAACATGTGTTTTGATCCACAGAGGCGGGGTCCACAGCGCTCAGTGGATGTGGTTGTGTCATCTGTCTTCTTGCTGACACTTTCGATTGCTTTCATCTGTTGTGCACAGGTAAAGGGTTCCTGTCTGTTTTAACGTAAGGGTAATTCTCTGCAGTGCCAACTTTGTTTTAGAGCAGGCTGCCGTGGGTTTTAAATGTGTCTACACTCCTTTGATAGTCTGGACACCTGTTACTATTTTTTTGACTTTTGAAGTAGGAGTGTTGAAAACTTAGATGAACTTAAACCTTGGCTGTAAAGCTGTCACACTGATAGATGTAAGTAGTATTTACCCACATTCTTCCTTCAGCATCGTTCGCTCTCACTCTCTGGAGACTGACCCTTCTCATTCATTTATTGCTTATCTGTTTATTAAATTATGGGCTGATGTGTCCTTGACTTTACCTAGTGGGTTATAATCTATTATCTGTTAGTTTTGCAGTCTGAATTGTCCCACATTTACTTTCTTTATAAGCACTTTTATTCTTTCTGTATTGTAAGATGTTCAGGCTTATCACATATCTTCCCAGTTGGTGAGTGGTAACTACAGTGGTCAGAGAACAGACTCAACTGTATTCAGTTCTTTAAAATGCGTAAAGGCTTCTTTTATTCTCTGGCATTGCTTCGTTTTCTTAAATCTTTCATTATCCCTTTGGATTATGTCTGCCAGTGCTGAGAGCAATGTTCTCTAAATACTGTTTTCTCTATGTATACAATTTACATTGTTCAAGTCACATATTCAGTTTGGGATTGCTTTTTGTTCTTGATGGAGGTGTACTTAAACTCATTACGATTGTGGAGTTGTTTGTTGCCAGTTTATACTTTAAGCATTTCTTTTCCTTTCTTGCTTGAGACACATTCTTATTATATAAATCAGAATAGCCTCAAATGGTGGCAGATGTCTATAACCCCAGCAATTGAGAGAGGCAAGGAGGAGGATCAGGAGTTCAGAGAGGCCGTCCTTAATTATATAGCCTGGGCTGTGTGAGTCCCAAAGACTGAAGTCCGGGTTAGAGGCAGGTAGCTGTATTTGCTAAGCTGTCTTGCCAGCCCCTGGTTACCTGTTTCTTATACAATGTCATAGTCTTAGTCTTTTGTAGTACCTGATCTATTTAAGTATAAAATAATTATTGTAACTACAGATACTGTTTGGTTCCCGTTTGGCTTACCTATTATTTTCTTTTCAGTCTTTTGTTTATTGATATTAATATTCCATTTGGTCTTCTCTGTTGCTTCTACTTTTGTTTACTGTTGTCTGAGTAGTGACATCAGAAATTAGCTTAGTGTAAGGTCTAATTAAATGGTTGGTTCAGTTTAGTCTAATGCATAGTTTCCTTGATAATGACAGGATTTTTTAAAAAAAATATTTATGTGTATGGTATGGGTGTTTTGCCTGTATGTATGTCTGTGTATCAAATCTGGAATCTTAAAGCAGGCACTGAATCTCCTGGAACTGGAATTACAGTCGTGAGCTGTTATGTGGTCAAAAGAATTGAACTGTTATCCTCTAGAAGAGCATCCAGTGCTCTTAACCAATGAGTCATCTCTCTACCCCTAATGACAAGGTCTTAGAGAACTTTATTTCATTTATCCATTCTTTTGTGTCATTATCTGTTATTTAATATTTATACAAATATATTTAAGGCTGAAAAGCTGTAATCATTACTTTGTGTAGCTGGTAACTTCTTGGCTGCAGCTGCACCCCATTGCCCATTCATTCTGTTTCGGGACTGTCTCCTGCCTGAGTCTCTTCCTTAGTGCTCTGTCAGTCCTGGTTTGCTACAGATGAGTTCTTTCCCAGTTTGCTCATTTGAAATGTCTTTTTTTTTTCTTTTAGTTTTTTGAGACAGGGCCTCATGTATCATGTAGTTCTGGCTGACCTTCAGTTTACTATGTAGATGAGGATAACCTTGAACTTCTGATACTCCTGCCTCTACTTTCCAAGTATTGGGATTACAGGTGGGTGCCCCCAGTTAACCCCCCTTTAATTTTGGAAAGATATTGTTTGGTGGGAATAGGATCCTAGGTTGCCAGCTAGTTGTCCCCCCCCTTCCCTTTTTTCTTTTCAGTTCTTCTAGGATTTTGTTATCCTTTTTTTTTCTTCGAGACAAAGCCTCAGTATTTAGTCCTTACTGGTATGGAACTCCCTATGTAGAGAAGGCTGGCCTTGAACTCACAGAGCTCCCACCTAGGTCTGATTAAAGGCCTATGTCACCACACCTGACTCTGGGTGGTCTGTAACATTCAGCTGTGATTTGTGGAATTGTGTAAGGCTCATCTTTCTTAAAGGGCCCAGCAGATGCTTCCAGGTGTGACTTTCCTTAATCCTGGTTATAGCTGATTGACAATAGTGACCTCAGCCCAGACTTAGCTAAAGAGCTTTGCTCTTTCAGAATCAGAGTTAAGAACCTGAGATATTGGTGACAGGTTTTAGAGAAATCAGGAGCGGTCCCTCTGGCCATGGGAATCAATGACAAACCAAGGCTGGCATTAGTGGAAGCTCATGGGGTCCTGTGAGACCATAGCGTCAGTCAGGAGGGATGGGAAGAATTTGTGCAGCTGGTTGGTGACTTCCTGCTTGCCTCCTTATTACACGTCTGCATCTGGCTTCTGCCAGAGTTCTCTGGATAGTTCTTCAAGAAATTATTCTAACTTTCCTGAGTGAAGAGGTTTTTTTTTTTTAACTTTGAAGTCAGATTTTAAAGCAATAAAGTCTGACGTCACGGTAGGCACTCAGTGCAGCTGTGCAGCTGTTGCTATCATCTGACTCCCAAAATGGACTGGCCTGAGTGAGGGCCTTTACTGCTGGGGCTCCTTAGACAGATGCAGTTCATACTCTCAGTAGTGGCCACCATGTCCCTGTGAGCACACTGGTGATCCAAGGAGCCAGAAGTTCATCATTTCTTACCTTTGCTCCTTGTAGACCTTGGCCATCTTTCATGAACGGAAAAAAAAAAAACCTAGAAAACTTGGAGAAATACATAATGACTAAGTAAATAAAATACTTATGAATATTTAACTTTTCTCCGTTGAATCTTCAAACTGTGGGTTACTATAATGTTTTAAAATTGACACAGTATTAATCTGTGATGTTAAGACAACTCCTGAGCTTTTCCTGGTCTTTTGATAGGTTCTTCAAGGTCACAAAACCTTCCTGAATGATGCTTACAACTGGGAGTTCCTGATCTGGGAAACAGCACTGTTGCTTTTCTTGCTTCGCCTGGCCTCGCTGGGGTCGGAAACCAACAAGAAATACAGCAACGTTTCCATCCTGCTCACGGAACAGGTATTGGTGGGTCCTCCCAGCTTGATCAGTGGTCACAGGTTACACTGTGGTGTTGGTGTTGGGGCCTAGAGCTGCCTCCCTAGCTGTGACCTCACATCACATCACTGTGGCCACTCGAATTATCTTTCTCACTGCATGTAAATGAGTTTGACCCCTTATCTCCTGCCGAGGACTGGGAGGATGAAGAGCTGATGGGCTGGGAGCACTTGTCATTGGTCGTAAGGGAACAAGTGAACACAGGCTAAGACTGACAGATGTTTCTGTGAATATGGAGTGATAATAATGCATTTTCTTGGTTAATTTTGATTTTTAAGTTCAAGTTTGCCATAAATATTAAGTAAAAATACTTGGGATAATTTGTTTTTGTTTTTTACTTTTTTGGCCTCAGATTCATAGTGGATAATTCTTCCTTTAGGGGAAAAATAAGGAATTAGTAAGTTGAAACAATTCTTTTTTTCTCTCCATAAATGTTTATTGAAGATATTAAATTACCTGGGGGATCCTGAGAAGAATAAGAATTCTTTAAATTCAAGGAATTTGGATGCTAATTTTCCCTAAGTAGCTTTTCTCTATCAAAGAGGTGGTGCTCAGTGGTTCTCAACCTGTGGGTCACTACCTCTCTGGAGTTAGAGACCCTTTCACAGGAGTTGCCTAAGCCACCAAAAGCACATTACTATTCTTAACAGTAGTGAAAATCAGTTATGAGGTAGCAATGAAAATAATTTTATGGTTGCAGGGGGATCACTACAACATGAGGAACTGTTTTAACTGTATTAATGAGTTGCAGCATTAGGAAAGTTGGGAACCACTGTGCTCAAGGATGGGGAAGAATACATGGCTCCATAGCTGCTGAATCCATAGATTCAAAATAGATTTAACTTGAGAATATGACTCTCAAAACCTGCCAGATTTTAGGTATTTTTTTCCTGTAAAATTTACCTTTCTTTTGTTTAGATTAATTTATATCTTAAAATGGAAAAAAAGCCAAATAAGAAAGAACAGCTCACTCTTGTAAACAATGTATTGAAGCTGTCCACCAAGTTGTTAAAGGTAAGTAGTATCTCACACTCTCACGGCAGTGGGACTTGGTCAGCTCCTCAGCACAGCAAAGGGTAGCTGATAGCTAAGGTCCTGGCTAGGGTCAGGCCAGAGTTCTTCCAAAGCTTCCTGAAGTAAGGCTGGGGAGAGTGGCTCTCATTACTGTGCTGGGCTGCCTAGTCAGAAAAAGAACCTGTCTCATGGGTGCAGGTTGGGAGACCAGTGGCTTATTCTCGGGGATCATGGAAAAGCAGACCTCTCTTGGCCAGTGGACAGGGTTTGTCTGGGTGTTAGTGTTTAGCCCTGCTGAGTGGCCACCAGCATGGCAAGCTTCCTGTCATCTCCATGCATTCCACTGTGAAGAGGCTGCTGCAGGTGCACATATTCCAGCTAACACTCTCCCTGACATGTGACTGGCTCCTATATCTGTCCTCAGCCCTGCTCCCACACACTAACATCACTGGTGGCACTGGGCCCTAGGAAGCAATTGCTTGCCTTACTCACTGCTGCTCGCCTAGACTGGAGTTGCCCAGATGCTCTGGACATCTTCTGAAGTCTTTGACCGTGAACCCAAGACCTTCAGCTCTCTTATTGTTGACCTCTGTAAAGAGCTATGACTGCCAGTTCTCTTTACCAGACATTCACCTACCAAGCCAAAAGGCCTACTTGTCTCTGTGTACAGGGCTCAAGCTCTGGCTGCTAGCAGTTCAGTGTTTTTGTGCAAGAAAGATGAAGTAAATTAAGCTAATTTTGAATTGAGTCATTAAATTCCCATTTTACTACTTAGAAAAGACCTCTGACCAATGCTAGGCAGTATCAGTTCGGAGCACTAGCATAATGAAAAGATTTCCAGTCTCATCACCTAGGTTCTGATGGGTACTCATGCCTTCTTTCTTTTTCCTTTCTTTTTCTTTTCTTTT